>NC_080680.1:125227606-125531012 GCF_030445035.2 Dasypus novemcinctus | reverse complement strand
GCCCACAGCTGGCAAGCACAGGGCTGGGGGTGGTCTGGGGGCTGCCCCTCCTCCCCCGCCCTGGTCCTTCCTGATGGCCTCGGGGACAGAGGCCGATAGACCGCCAAGGGGGGGACAGACCCGGGGGGTGGATTCTAGACCCTTTCCTGCAGCCGGTACCAGGTCAGCGGCGGGTGACGGATGGGAGGTGGAGGCCTGGAGGGGGACGGGCTAAGAGCACTGTCCCACCACTGTCCCTTGAGGGAAGGGCGCCCCAGATCCTGCCCTCTGCGCTGGCAAGGGCGCTGGCGGCCTGTGCCCGCCCTCCTCCCTGCGTCCGGCAGAGCTCGGGCACTCAGCCTCGAGTGGGCGCCAGCCCCCAGCTCCGCGGGTGGCTCTGCCTTTAGAAAGCCGCCAGCCCCCAAGGCCCTCTCGGACACTCCCCGACCCCTGACCGCCACCATGCAGGGACAGCTGCAGAGGGACGGCCCCCCGGGGCAAAGTGAGTGGGCAGGGCAGGGCGCCGGGTGTGATGCAGCCCCTCCCCAGCTCCAGGGCTGGCCCTTCCCAGGGGCTGTGTGTGGACCCCCGAGGGGCAGGCCAAGGCCAGGGCGGGGGCCGCTTCAGAGAGACGGCGGGGTGTGGGCCAGGCTGCGCCCGGCGCCTTCCTCCCCGGGGGCCGGGGGGGGCCAGGCGGGCCCGTGGAGCTGAGTGCTGCGCGGCGAGGGAGCGCCTCCCGCCCCTCCGGAGCGGCGGGGGTGGCGGGGAACGGGCACGGCCCGGCCCTGCTGCCCGCGCCTCCGCTGCAGGCTGACCGCCCCCTGCGCCAGCCCCTCCGGGGCTCGTGGGGACTGGACGCCCTCCCCCGGGCCCCTGCGCCCGCCCTGCAGGGAGGCAGGAACCGCGTCCTTCCCCGGCTGGCAGGGGACCGCCCAGGTTCGGCTTGGATACCCACCGTAACGGGGACCTCACCACCAGGGAAGGTGGGACACCTTCCTTGGGTTGACCCCGGCTGCCATCTTGGCTCACGGTTTCATTCAACATGCATTTATTGTGCACCGTCTGTGTGCCGGGCTGTCCGCTGGGCACTGGGCACCGAGGGGCCAACACGACGGGGGGGAGTCCTTGTCCCCTGAGCTCACGGCGTGGTGGAAGGGGCGTGTGGTGCGTGGAGGGGACGCCACCCAGGTGTGGCCAGGAAGCACCTCCCAGACAAAAGGACAGGTGAGCGGACACCTGCGGGGAGAGGGCGGGGCTACCTGGGCCTAGTGGGTGGAAGGTGGGCGCCACGGTGGGGACGAGTTTGGGCAACTAGGATCATTCAGTGGGGCTGGATCCTACAGTGGGGGAGAGGGGGCCGAGCCGGGGAAGGCGGGGCTGGCTGTGGGGACAGGGTGCAGGCCCCCACAAGCCCGAGGCCAGGGGCAGCCCCAAGCCTCGCGGTCCTTTGCAGCCCCCTAGCTCCCATCCTTCCCCAGGCCCGGCGCCCCTCAGTCTCACACGCGCTCCTCCTCAGCTATACGTGGGCTGGCTTAGGCGCGCCTCCTCCAGGCAGTCCTCCCTGACTGCTCAGGCTGCCTTAGCCCACCAGCATTTGCACACTCGATGACCTATGACAACCCCAACACACAAGTACGCCCGCACACCCACTTACACATTCACTTACACACAGTCTGACAGTCACACTCACTTTCACCCTCAAACAACCCTCTCATACACTCACACACTCACGTGCTCACACTCAGGCTCTCCTGCACACGCTCTCACACTCACATGCTCACACTCAAGCACTCCACACTCGCACTCCCACGCCCTTTCACACATGTGCTTGCATTCCCACCTCACCCTAACTGCTCACTCACACTTGCCCATTCACACTCACCCTCACACACCACTCACACGGGAGAGCCCTGAGGGCAGGGCGGCGACCGCTCACCCCTGTCTCCCGTGCCAGGCGCTGTGCCCGCGGGACGCGGCCCCGGGGGCGCAGGTCAGGGGGGCGGCATCGCGGGCTGGGGACGGCGTCTCGGGCGCTCGGCCCTGCCCGTGAGGACGTGGCCCCCTCTAGACACTGAGCCCGCCCCACCCCGCGCCCCAGGGACGCAGGGCCCGCTTCCCTCCTCCTGGCCCGTGGGGACCAGGCAGGCTCTGAGCCCGCGCGCTGCCCTCGCCCCGACCGCGGGCGCAGGCAGGGCCTCGCGGCATCTCCGTGGCCTGCTCCCCTCGGGCTGCTTCGTGCTGGACGCTCGGCGAAGCCCGAGGGCCCGCGCGGGGCTTCCGGCTCTCGAGCGCCCCAGGAGCCCGCCCCTCCACCCGGCCTCGGCCGCCCACCCGCTCATCCTGGGTCTCTCTGTGGGCCCTGGGCGCCGGAGACCGGGCAGGGCTGCCCCAGCAGTGGGCCTGGGGGAGCGGGCGGCGGGCTCTGTGCCCTGCAAGGGCAGACAAAGAGGGTGGCTTCTGGGGCGTTTGCATTCCAGGGGTGCCCTGGAAACCTGGGGGGGTGAGGAAGGGGGAGAGGGCGGAAGGAGAGGGGGCCCAGAGCTGCCCCCGTGGGCCCTTCTGAATTGCTTCTGGGGTCCTCTGACCACCAGTGGACACTGTCCCTGGGGAAGAGGCCTGCGCGCTCCACCCACCGGCCTCTCCCGGGCCCGGGCAGCCCGGCCGAGGGCGGGAGGAGCCGTCCTTCCTCAGCTCAGACTTTCCGTCCTGCCCGAGGTGGCACTGGCCCACGCCAATTGCCTTCCTCCCACGTCCGCTGGAAAGAGGGAGGTTTCCATGGCGCGTGCAGCCCATCCTGGGCGGCCTGTGTGCCCAGGTGCCACGTCACAGAGGCACAGGCCGGGCCGCTGGACATGCCGAGCCTGAGTGCTGGGGCCCAGCGCCCCAGCTCGAGGCACGGCAGGCCTGCGCCCCCGTTCCCGGAGGGCAGGGCCTGCTCTGTGGTTCCCCCGGTGTCTCTTGGCTCGTGGCCTGACTCTGTCCCAGCCTCCATCCCTCGCGGCCACCCCCCGGCCTCTGTGTCCACGTTTCCTCTTAGAAGGACTCCCGTGGCATCGGATGAGGGCCACCAGGCCAGTGTGGCCTCGTTTTACGTCGCCGATGCCCTTCGCGAGGATCAAACGAGGCCACAGGCCGGGCGCCCGGGCTTCACGTCGCCTTTGTGATTCGACCCACGACGGCAGCAGAGCCAGCGGCGGTGGCCCCTGGTCCCGCGCGCCTGTCCCGGGCCTGGCCTCCTCCGGTGGCCGCGCTCCTGCGGCCAGAGCTCCAGGAGCCGCCGCCAGCTGGGCGTGCGCAGCGGGGCGGGTGCTCGGGCTTAAGGGGCTCCCACCCCCACCTGTGGCCCCCCTCAGGTCCCCCGATTCCTTGAACGGGAAGCTCGCCCTGCCGCGCGGCCCGCTGTGAGCGCACGGCCCTCGCGGCTCTCCACGCCTCTCTGGTGACGGAGCAGGTGCGGGGGAGCTGGCAGGCCGCAACGGCCCGGGGGCTGGAGGGGACAGGTCCTGGGGTCCAGATGGCCCCCTGGCCGTCTGATCTGTGCAGCGTCGAGGCCGCCGCATCGCGCCTGGAAGCGGCCCGGGGGTAAGCATGCAGCTGGTGGGGCGCTGTGTCGCGCCTGGGCCCCGGGTTGAGGCCTGGGGGTTCCCTGACACAGGGTTTTCTAAGTGACCGTCACTGAGAGGTGCTGGCCAGGGCTCTACCTCCCGGGGTCTCAAATGGGCCCAGAAGCGGGCCAGTCCTTTGAAGACCCCCTCTCCGTGTCCTAGGGTGAGGGGAGCTTCTGGGGACCTGGTGGGGCTTTCCAAAGGCACCCCTGTTCCCTGGGGCCACGCCTGGCAAGGCCCCTTCCCAGGGAGGCACAGCCCAGTCCTGACAGGTGGGGGCAGGTCCTGGGGGGGGGCGAGGCAGGGCCAGCTGCAGCCTCTTTCCAAGGTCGCAGGAGGGGAGCAGGCCCCAGGCCCAGGGCCACGGGGCTGAGGGTGGGTCCGTCAGGCCACAAAACCGAGTGCTGGGCCTCCCCCTCCCCTCTCCTCCCTCCTCTTTTTTCCCCACTCCTTCCTCCCCCCTCCTTCCTCTTCTCTCTCCCTCCTCTCCCTGCCTCCCTCCCTCCTTCCCCCCCTTTCTCCCCTCCCCCTCCTCGTCTACCCCCATTCCTCTCCTCCATTTCCCTCCCCTCTCCCCCACCCCTCCCTACCCCCTCCCTTCCTCCTTCCCTTTCTTTCTCTCCTTCCACAGAAACCTGCACTGCCCCAGCTCTTGCCTCCAGCTCTGCGTGGCCCGTGGTCTGAGCAGACCTGGTCTCTGCCCTTCCATGGAGCCCCCAGGCTGCGGGGACGGACAACGCCAGATAACTGCAAGGCAGGTGCCAAGAGCGTCAGCAGGAGCACAGCTGTTACCGCTGCGCTGGGCCCTGAGGGCAGGCAGGATTCGGATACTGAGAAGCACATGCAGAAGTGAGGGGCAGCAAGCACCAGTGCAACCCAGGAGCATCTGGGGGGGGCTGGGAAGGGGCTTGGGGGACCCTGAGACGGTACAGGGACAGCACAGCCCTGTTGCTTGAGAAGGCCCTGTACCCCAGGACATGGTCTATAGGGATCTGCTTTTGTGCCTGTGTCTGTCCTCAAGAGGGGGTGCCAGGTGGGCGCATCTGTGCCTCTGATCTTAGTGGATAGTAAGACACACAGCAGGTGCTGCGTGAATTCTGAATGGATGGATGGGTGGGTGGGTGGGTGAATGGATAGATGGGTGGATGGGTGAGTGGATGGATGGGTGGATGGGTGGAGGGATGAATGGGTGGATGGAGGGATGGATGGATGGTTGGGTGGGTGGGTGGGTAGATGGGTGGATGGGTGGGTAGGTGGATGAATGGATGGATTGGTTGGTGGATAGATGGACAGATGGGTAGACAGATGGATGGGTGGAAAGATGGATGGATGGGTGGGTGGATGGATGAATGTGGTTGACTGGGTGAGTGGATGGATGGGTGAGCAGATGGGTGGGCGGATGGGTGGATGGGTGAATGGACGGGTGGGTGGGTAGGTTGATGGGTGGGTAGGTGGACAGGGGCGTGGATGGATGGGTGAATGCATGGATGGATAGATGGATGGGTGGATGAATGACTCCCACTCACCCTCCATCTCAGTTCAGATCAGAAAGTGCTGACTGTCACAGGGAATCCTAAAAACGTGCCTCTTGGTCCTTGGGGTCTCCTGGGGTGCAAAGGGACTGCTTGATCTGCAAACAAACATCCTTTTGCCTTAACCAAAACTTCCAGGGGCTTGCCAGTCCATAGTTTTCCTCACTGTCAAAGGTGAACCCCCCTCCCCAGCCTGCTCCTTAGAGAAAAATTTCTGAAGCATGGTGGGGAGGCAGACTTGGCTGGTGGTGGAGGTTGGTGGGGGATCTGGGGGTGGGGGTTGGTGGGGGATCTGGGGGTGGGGGTCGGTGGGGGATCTGGGGGTGGGGGCCGGTGGGGGGGGGTTGTTGGAGGATCACCCCCAGCTACACACACAAACCGCAGTGAGACCAGAAGTTCAGAGAACAGGTTTGTCATCCCTCCAGCTACAGGGCCTGGAGGCTGGGGGTCTCTGGGGTACATGTCCATCCATCCTCAGAGAAGCACCATGCTCTTGTCTGCGGAACCTTCTGGAGTGTCAGGAGAGGGGCAGCCGCCAGGTGTAGGGGTCAGCGTGGATGTGAGGGATGCACATCCTCCTCCGTGGGCTGCTCTTCCAGGCCACGGCAGGCTCTGGACCCTTTCCAGGGATGGACTTGACTGCAGCCACTGGCCCCTGGAGGCCATGCCTTGACCGCTGGCTCTCATTTCAGCACCCCTGCTCTAGTTCTTTCTTGTGGCCGTGGCCTCCGGACCGATGCTGGCCAGTGTCCACATTAGCAGCTAAGCCTGGCATCAGGAGGCAAGGCCTGGGACTTGAGAAGACTCAGAAGGATGGAAGACAAGGCTTGGGACCTTTCGGGAAGAAGGGGTGGACTGTCCCCAGGCCAGGCCCCACTGCTGTCCCCTACACAGTGTGACGATGACCATAGCCCGAAATGGGGAACAGCTCCGATGTCGGGGAAGGGCTCAATGCAAGGCTGAGCGCAGAGACCTTGGGTCTGCTGCCGGCAGCCGTGGGCATGTGAGCTGGTGTGGGCGTCTCAGCTTCCCACCTGTCCCATGGAGAACCCACCTCACCAGACAGGTGTGAGGTTGGATGCCCTGCTGGAGCCTGGGGGCAGGGGCCATGTTATCACCATTCCAGAGCCACTGGCATTTCTGGGGCCACACCAGAGTGGTAAAGATTGCTGATAAGGGCTGAGGCTAGCCTGCTTATCATTACTGATAAAGGCTGAGGCTAGCCTGCTTGTCATGGCTACTGATGAGGGCTGAGGCTAGCCTGCTTGTCGTGGCTGTTGATGAGGGCTGAGGCTAGCCTGCTTGTCGTGGCTGTTGATGAGGGCTGAGGCTAGCCTGCTTGTCATGACTGTTGATGAGGGCTGAGGCTAGCCCGTGTATCATGACTACTGATAAAGGCTGAGGCTAGCCCGCTTACCATGACTACTGATAAAGGCTGAGGCTAGCCTGCTTGTCATGACTGCTGATGAAGGCTGAGGCTAGCTCACTTATCATGACCACCTATGAGTACTGAGGCTAGTTCATGCTTATCAAGACTGCTGATGAGAGCTGAGGTTAGCCCACGTATGACACGGGCCAGGCTTTGGACCTCAGCCACTGCCTGTTTTGCACATCTGAGCACAATCTGTGTCAGAAAACCTCTCTCTAAGCTTTGCCGTCCTCATGAACCTATAGTGGAGGTGGATGAGGCAGAGGCCTGGGATCCCCAAAAGACACCCCAAAAATGTCCCAGTCAAAGAGGTTGTGGTTTGCTCGCAGCCTGCCCCATGGCCCAGCACAGAGTGAGCAGGAGTGGGAGGGTCAAGCGCAAGGGTCCGGCGAGCGCGCCAGCGAGGGGCGTGGTCCCCGGGCTGTCGATCAACGTGCGCACGGGGTGTCTTCGCCCTGACGTTGCTTTGCGTGCTGTTGGGGTATCCCCAACGTCCCGCCATTCGCTTCTGTGCAACACCATCCACACCCCCTGGCCGCCGCGGGACCCTCCGGCCTGACTTGTTGGAAACCTCAGCAGTTGCCCCTCGAGGAATCTTGCGGCACCTCAGTCCTGGGTCCGGCCGCAGGGTGGGACGAGGCCTGCCTCTTGCTCGACTCTCTGCCCTCCCGGCAGCCACTGGAAAGAGCTGCCATGCCAAGGGGCCCAGTTTCAGAGACTGGCCCTGCCCAGGTGTCGGCCAAGGGCAGCCGCGATGGGCAGGTGAGGCCGGCGCCCCGCACGATTATGGAACATATTTCAGCCATGCAGGGGGACTTGAGCGGCTCCGTCCCAACCACGTGGGTGCCACAGGCCTGCGGGGTCCCCCCAGCAGCCCAGCTCAGAGCCGAGGGCCCAGCAACCCCACGGCGTTGCTCACAGTCCTCGGTGGGGTCTGGGATCTGGAGGTGCTGCAGGAGGAGAGGTTCTGGCCGCGGCCCCGGGGGCCACCTCCCCTCCCAGCCACTCCCGGCACGGGTTCCAGTTCAAGCGTGAAATGTGATGCACGTGGCTGTCAGTCCCTTTGGATGTCTCACTTTTCTTTTACAGGCCCCGTCCCTTCCAGGGCCTCTTTGTTTATTTCTAGATTAGCCTTTATGTGGTGCTGACAGATGAGAGGATGGGCGGGGGGCCGGCCAAGGGCTCTTTCCTTCGCTCTGTGAGAAGCCCCGGCGGGGACCAGTGACCCCAGCCGCTGCACCTACCCCAGCCGCTGCACCTGCTGGCCATGGCTGCCAAGTGGCTGTGGCCCCTGGTGGCTGAGCCTCGGTCCTGGCCTGCAAACCAGCTTTGCCAGGGGCTAGCTGTGAGCCCCGGCAGGGTGCCAGCACCTCCGGCCTGTCCCCCTCCGTGTGAACCAGCAGGAGCCGGGCCAGGGACAGAACGGCCCCAAGAAGCAAGCCCGAAGGGGAGGGTTCAGAGGTAAGCGTCATGTGCACGTGCGCGTGCATGAGTGTGCGGGGGCAGACACCGGGGCACGTCGTGAGTGAGGAAGTGGGCCAGGGAGGGGAGGAAGCGAATCGTGCCTTATCTAGCAGTTTACTGCCGGGGGCAACTGCAGCTCAGTCCCCTGGGGGACTCTCAGAGAGGGTCGGGCATGCACCTCAAGGTGCCCAGTGAGGGTGTGGGAGCCGGACTAGTATTCCACCACCCCACTGAGGCTGCTTTCAGGCAGTGGACACCAGCCCTGCCACTGCTGGCCGGCCCTGTGCAGGTTAGAGGGCCCTCAGGAAGTCACAGAGGCTGGTGGCCAAGTCAGTTGCAGGGGTACAGACAGGTGTATTAGTTAGCTATCGCTGCGTAACAAATTTCCATACGGCACGATTATTTATTTTCTCAGTTTCTGAGGGTCAGGAGCTGGTCCCCTTTAGCTGGGCCCTCTGCTGAGGGTCTCACCCGCTGAACTCAAGGTACCGCTTAGCAAATGTCCTCATCTGGCCGCTGCCCTGGGAAGACCCACTTCCTGTCGCCTTCGTCTTGACGGCAGAATTTGTTTCCTTGTGGCAAATGGCTGAGGTCTCTGTTTTCTTGCAAGCTGTTGGCTGGAGGCCGCGCTCAGCTGCTAGGGTCCACCCTGGGGGTCCGGCCGGGTGGTCTTCTCTGGACCGTAGCGGTTTGCCCCTCCAGGCCAGGGGTCCGTGCCTGCTGCCTCTGTGAGACGCTCTGGCTTCCTTTGTCTTCGGCCTTTAGCCTGGATTTCCACCCAGAGTCGACCGATCGGCCTCCTCAGGACGTCGGAGATCCTGTCTGCGTGTAGCCGGACCGCGGGTGTCACATCCGCCGCGTTCACGGGCTCCATCGCTCTTCCAGGAAGCGGGGCTCGCAGGGCACTTAAACAGGGGCCGGGAATCTTGGGGATGCTTAGAATTCTCACCACCGTGGCGGGCACCGACAGAGAGCACCCAGATGGTGACCCCCGGGGAAGGCCATGCCGTCACAGGGCCCTCAGGACCCGTGGGGAGACCCTTAGAAACTCCACACCGAGGAAATATAAAACCCCATGTGTAGCAGTTTGATATGCTTACAAATTCCAAAAACAGATACTGGATTCTGTTTGTGATCTGGTCCGTACCTGGGCCTGATTGAGTTATGTTAGGGCTTTGACTGGGTCATGTCATTAGGGCGTTTAGTCCCTGCCCCTTGGTGGGTGGGACTCGCAGATGAGAGGCATGGTGAAGGACAGAGTGGAGGGCTTTTAATGTTGGAGTTTTGATGTTGGAGTTTGACGCTGAAGCCTTAAGCTGGAGCCCTGGGAAGTCAGCTCACAGAGGAAGGAGAAGCAAGACCCTGGAAGGGAGGAACCCAGGAAGCCTGAGCCTCGCAGACGTCAGCAGCTATCTTGCCCCAACACATGGAAATAGACTTTGGTGAGGGACTTTGGCCTGGTACCTGTAAGCTCCTACCCCAAATAAATACCCTTGATAAAACCAACCAGTTTCTGGTTTCTTCGTCAGCGCCCCTCTGGCTGACTGATACGCCACGTTGTCCCGCGTGGCCTTGGAGACAAAGCGCAGGGCGTTCTAAGAGGCAATAACCAGTCGACTCTCAGCGAGAGCGACATTTAACCTGAGTCCCGACGGATGAGGAGGCGCCAGCACATGGGAAGGGGCTAGGAGGGTTGCAAGTGCGGGCATAGCCTGTGCAAAGGCCCCGAGGCAGGAAGGGGCTTGGCTGCCCGAGGAGTGGAAGGCGAGGCGAGGTGGGGCTGGAGGCCGGCAGGGCAGCCACGGGCCGCAGGGCAGCGGGGTGCCCTCTACCTGCTTGTCCTGAGAGAACTGAGTCGGATTTGACAACATGTCGAGGGCCGCACTAGCCTGGGGCATAAATAGGTGTGCAAGGAGTATGTGGTAGACAGAACTCCATCCTGAGCCCAGGGCCCCACACCCTGTAAAATCCTCCTCCCTGGCGCCGGGCGGGGTCTACGGCTGGCTTCTGGCCAATAGGCTAGGCGAGGCTGAAAGGATCTCGCAGGAGGCTTCTAATCCATTGTATTTAAGTTAAAAGGTGATCCAGGTGGGTCAGACCTGAGCAGGCAAGCTCTTGAAGAGCCCAGTAGAGCCCTGGAGCAGCAGGAGCGCTTCTCTTTCCATTCCTGGCTTTGAAGAAGCAAAATGTCATGAATTCTAAGCCGCACAGAAATGAATTCTGCCAAATGCCGAAGGGATCCCAGACGCGGTGCCTTCCCTGGTCCAGCCTCCGGATGAGAACACAGCCCGGCTGACTCCTCAGTTTCCGCCCTGTGAGGCCCTGAGCAGAGCACCCAGCTGCACCGCCCCGGGCTCCTGCCCTATGGGAGACATGAGCTATTAAGGGGATGCTGTTTGGACTGCTAAGTTTGCGGTAATTTGTTATGCAGCAACAGATAACGGATGCAAGGCTCAGCCCTCCCTACTATTACTGTTGGAATGCCCATCTGCAGACAGATGTACCTGGGTGATCGTGGCTAGTTGTCTGTTAAGATAATATCACCTCTGCCACCCAGTTCAATTAATTAATTACTGCAATTGATCAATATATGCATATAAACAGCCAATAATTTTTGAGCTCCGAACCACGGCCGAGCCATCTCCACTCCACCCTCCTCTCCCATGACAGCCGTTGCTAGTCAATCCCAGCCATCTTTCCTCCTGAACCCAAGTGCTCTTCAGAATCCTTCTCAACACTGCCTCGAGGCAGTCGCGTCCCCTGCTCAGAGCTGGCACAGGAGACGGCACCCCAAACAAGGTGCCGCATTAGGCACCATGGGAAGCCAGAAATGGGGGGGTAAGACTTAAGGCTGGCGGGGAGCTGGGAACAGGATTGCCAAAGGGGGGAGTTCCGGGTGTGGCCAAGAGGAAGCAGCCCCCCGGCTGGCGGCGGAGGACGAGGGTGGACCGGGAGGCGGCGGCGCTGGGCTTCAGGGCGCGTGGGACTGAGGAGGAGGGGAGGAGGCCACACGCGCTCACGGAGGACGCCCCCCAGAGGAGCACAGGGTGGGGCAGGGTGGGCTTCTGGGAGGAGGGGAGAGTTTTTGGGGGGCCCGAGTTGAGAGGTTTAGTGTGATTAGACGTAAGTGGTCTCACGTACACGCAGGTCCACCTCGGTCAGACCTCACGCTCATTAACTGCCTTTTTGGTTTTGTCCTTTCCATCAGGTACGGTGCAAATGTTCCCCCCCCCCCCCGGGGTCTCCTTTTTATTTGTTTTAATTAAATTTTTCCAAAATTCACAAACATTCCATACTCACCGAACAACTCCCGCTCCCCCAGCCCCTGGCACCTTCTAATCTTTCTGTCTCTTACAAATTTGCCACTGCTAGATATTTCATGTACGTGGAATCCTGCAGTTTTTGTCTTTTTTTGTGCCTGGCTTGTTTTACTCAGCATAATTTCTTCAAGGGTCAGCCACGGTGTCGCATGTGTTGGAGACTCACACCTGTTCACGACTGAATGCTGTTCCGTTTCTGGATCGACCACCCCTTCTCTATCCGTTCGCCTGTCGGTGGGCACTTGTGCTGCACCCGCCTTTTGGCCCCTGTGGAGCACCCCACTGGGCACGTCGGCGTGCGAGCACCTGCTCGGGCCCCTGCCTTCGATTTCCTCGGGGCACACGCCTGGGAGTGGACCTGCCAGGCCACGGGGCCGTGCTGCAGCTTCGAGGAGCGGCCGTCCTGCTTCCCAGGGGCCGCCCCATTTCACGTGCCCGGAGCGGGGCATTTCCAAGTAGATGCCAGTAGGTTACGTCCCGCCCTCGCCGGCCGCTCCTCTGCCGCCCGGGGAGGCTGGCCTGGTCAGGATGGCGACGCGGACCTTCCCGTGGGTGGGGGGCGAGGCAGCGGTGGGGAGGGGCCCCCGGCCCTCACGCTGCCAGGCCTGCTCCCTGCTTTCCAGGGCTGGGTTTGGACTGGGGGCAGCGCTGCCCCGGCCCGTGAACATCCCAGTTTCCTCCGGACACATTTGCCACGGCCCGGGAGCTGCAGAGCCCAGTGGTCCCTCCACAGGCCTGTGTCCGTCCCCCCGGCCGAGGCGTCTGGATGCTGCTGTCCGCCGGGCGTGGTGGGCATGGAGGGAGAGGAGCAGCGTGCAGGGCGGAAGGTGGGCCTGGGCACAGCGGCACCCCAGGGCGCGGCGACTCTGGCGTGGTCCGGCCTGTCTCTGGCCACTCTCGGGCAGAGGCCCAGGAAGTCCGGCTCTGCACCCGCTTCGCGCTGACGGCCTCACCGGCCGGCGCCGCTGCCAAACGTGCTGCAGTGCCGAGGGGCGGCAGGGACCCCCGGTGGGGGCACCGGCTCCCCCGCTGGTCTGGGGAGTCCTGCTGGACGCCGGGAATCTCTTTGTTCACCCTGCCACCAGCCGCGCATTCGCCCGCTCCTTCCCGCACGCGGGGTGCCGCAGGCCGGCTCGATCCCAGGCTCACCTGCAGGCGGGTGGCGAGGGCGGCCCCCTCCTGGGGTCCGGGGGCAGCAGGCTACCTTGAGCACACTTCCCGGGCCTGGCACAGAGTGACGGCGCTGTCCTCTGCGTGCCCACGCGACGCTCCAGCCACGCCGGCTTCCGTGGGCCCGCGTCGCGGTTTCCCCCACGGCCTGCGCGCCGTCCGGCCGCCTCCTCCCGCCCTCGGTGGCTCGGGTTGGCTGCCCGTCCCCCCGGGCTGGGCTGGGCCCCCACCTGTGCCCTCTGGGCTCGGCCTGAGCTGGGGGGCAGGGCGGTCCACATCACCTCTGCCTCCCCCAAGCCCAGCACATGGGCCCCCGATGCTCAACAGACGGATGAACGAGTGAGCGAAGGAGTGAAGGGAGGCTCGCACGCCGGAGGGGCCCCGCCACTGTTGGGGGGTAGCGGGCTTCCCGGGGCTGAGCTTCCCGGCAGCCCAGGGGAGCCGACGTGCACCCACGGACCTCCTGCAGGTGGACCTAGCCGGACCCGCGGCCGCAGCCGGAGGGGCTCCCGCGAGGCCCCTGGTGGAGCGGGGGCAGGCCGCTTGGAGAAGGGCAGCCTCGGCCCCGGGGGCCTGGCAGGAGGGTGAGAGGCCGGCGCTCAACCACACGCCCCGCGGGCCTCCACCTGCCCTCCACCTGCACCCCGCTGGCGTCCAGATGGCCGCTTGGGGCAGGGTGGGCAGGTCCCCGAGGCCAGGAGTCCCTTGGGTCTAGCTCTGGGCTGGAGTCTGGAAGCCCAGGCCCTTGCCCAGCTCGGACTCGGGCTCATCGTGTGACCTTGGGCAGGTCGCCTGTCGGGGAGGTGAGGGGTCTGACGAGACCACCCTCCGCTTCCTTAAGGGAAGGAGCTGAGCATCCAGGCTCAGGCCCCAGGCAGATGTGGGTTCAAGCCCTACCCGTGCTGTGCGACCCCAGGCGAGGGGCTGAGCCTCTCTGAGCCTCTTTTTTCTCCTGTGCTAAAAGGGGCTGGTCGTGCCCACGTGGGGGTTGTTGGGGAGCCTTGGAGGGGCCAGTTCAGACCTGGGACACGTCACTCTGCAGGCCTTTCTGGACAACATCTGAGGTTCCTCAAAGGAGCAAGACGGTCACTGGCTGGAGAAGATGAGGCCCTCCTCGGGACAGAGGCCCGCGGGGCGCCGCGCCCTCAAGGCCAGCTCTGACCGCTGCCCGTCCCGCCGCCCCCGCTTCTCTGCGGCGCCCCCGAGGCTGGCGCGGCCCCTCGGCCCAAGGACCCCGCTCCAAACTCCCGGGCGCCACTCGCCGACTTGACGGTGACACACGTCCCTGCAGAGCAGGCACCGGGCACGGGCCGAAGACGGTCCAGGCGGCTGTGGGAGGGAGGGCGCGTCTTCAAGGCGAGGCGCCGTCTGCTGGCAGCAGGGGCCACAGTGGGGCCCGCGGGCACTGGACACGGCGGGGACGCAGACCTGTCAGACATCCCAGGCCGGGACCCTCTGGGACTCAGGGTTGTCCCAAGACTTCTCGCCGTGCTTCCTTACTGGACCTCTACGGTGGCCCCCGTTTTATAGTGGGGTCGTTGGAGGTGGGACGAGGGCACACGAGGGTCCAAGGGGACAAGAACCCAGCCTGCTCAGTGTCTGCTGCCAAGGAGCTTCCCACCGGGCAGAGGGAAAAAGGTAAGCATGCACGTCCCTCGGCGACCTGGAGAGACCCACCCCCCACCAGAGCAGAGCCCCGCAGGGAGCCCCTGTGCCAGCTTGCGGGGGGGCCGGGGGTGACTTCCCCGAGGGGGAGCCGTGCAATGCCTCCGGCGCTCTCGGCTTCTCCTCCGTAGCAGGGGGCTGGCGTAGAGCCCCTCCCACTTACAGGTGGTACGAGGGGTCAAGGAGGGCAAGGCTGGACCCAGAGCCGGGCGCCCGGGGAGCAGGGAGCAGGGCGGGCGAGGCCTCTCCCTCTGGCCCTGGCCCTTCCACCGCCCAGCGTGGTGGCCGAGGGCTCGGGCCGGGAGCCCCTCCTCCCCCACCTCCTGCGGCTTCATCTCGTGCACGTCACGGAGCCCGAGCCTCGGTTTCCTCACCTGTGAGATGGGTGTGGCACAGCACCGCCTCCGGGGCCCGGGGGAGGCTGGGCCGGAAACGACGGGCCGCGTGGGCAGTGACAGGCTCTGGTCACGCCTGCTCCGGGGCATTCCTCGAACCCTTTACATGGACACAAAGCACGCCCCAGGTGTGTGCCCTCCCTGCCTCGCTGCGGCCAAGCGGTACCCTTGGTATTTGCTGGGGCCTGACTTCCGCGGAGAACGGGAGCACACGGGGTGCGTGCGTCCCCCGGGCAGTGCCGGGGCGGGAGGGGGTAGTTACCGCCACCTGGCTGTGGCAGGTAGTGAGCCTCCTGCCACTCCTAGCAACCGACAGAGGCGAGCCGGCCCTGTCTCAGAGGTGTCGCGCCAGGTCACAGGTGACCTCAGACCCCCCTCTGGACCCCCAGCCCCGCGCCCTGCTCCGCTCGGTGGGCTGGTGAGGGCCGGGGGTGTGGGCGCACCTGCCCTGGACCCCGGCTGCCTCTGCCACGGACCCAGGCCGCGACCCCTCCGGGGAAACGTGACCCTGCCCTCGCCTGAAAGAGGAGAGGAACTTGGGTTTGGTGCTTTGAAGAAGTGGCTTTTTATCAGAAAGCCCTCTGGGAGCCTCCGAGCTGCAATGATATCTGTTGTTTCAAGGAGGGAAGAAAACTCGGGCTGATGGTTATTGAGATTTATGGCTTCCCCTGAGCCTAATTGCCTCGGTGTCTTTTTAACAGGGAGCTAAGTGCTGGGAAGGCTGGGGGGGGGGGCGGCCCCTCCCCTCCGTCCCCTCCCTCTCCCCTTCCCCTCCCTCCCCTCCCCCCTTTCTTTCTCCCCTCCCTCCCTGCTTCCTCCCTCCCCTCTCCTTCCCCTCCCCTCCCCATCACGCTCCCCACCCCCTCCCTTTCTCCCCTCCCTCCGTCCCCCTCCCTCCCCTCCTCCCATCCCCTTTCCCTCCCTTCCCCCTCCCCTTCTCCCCTCTCTCTGTCCTCCTCCCTTTCTCCCCTTCCCCTCCCTCCCTGTTTCTTCCCTCCCCCCCACCTGTCAGAGTCGGGGGCACTTGGTGACCGAGGGGCTGTTGGGTGGACTCCAGGGGTGGCGTGGCAGGGCGCCCTCGTGGTGGAGGTGGGTCACGTGGGGTGGGGTATAGCTGGCATCAGGCGGCAGTTGTGGGGTGCTGGGTCCTGGGGGTGGGCTCGGTGCCAGGCTGCTGGGGCACAGGACGCCCTGAGGGTCCCACACGGGGGTCCAGCTGGGGTAAGGGGCACCCACCAGGGGGCATTCTGACCCCTTCCGACCCGCCGGCTCTTAGAAGGGCTGGCCTGGTGCCTCCTGCTGTGGACCGAGTTGCGGGTGGGCTGGGGTCCCCGGCCGGCGCCACGGTGGTCCCTCTGGGGAGCAGTGACCACTCGTGCGTCCTGCCGCCTCGGGCATCAGGCCCGCGCCAGGCACCGCACATGCCCTGGCTCGCCAGCCCGGCCCGGGGGGACGGAGGTGGGCCTTGGAGTCGGTGCCCCGTCCCGTCCCCCAGGCCCTCGAGGAGGCATCTGGGCCCCTCCGGCCTCCGCCAGGGGTGGGCTGCACTCCCGGGCGCAGCCCTGGGCCGGGCTGGGGCTGATGGGACGCAGGGGCGCGAGGCGCACACGGGCCTTCGACGCGCACGTCGGCTGGCTTGTTCTCTGCTCTGTCTGCCCTGGGCTGAGCACGTGCAGGGCCCGCTGGTTCCAGGAGGACGAGGGTACGCTAGAGCAGAGCAGAGCCAACTGCAGCCTGGGGTGGCTGAGCCCACCAGATCCACCACCCACCACAGACCCGCGAGCGGGGAAACCACTGCCATTTAGGCCACTGAGTTTTGGGAGTGGTTTGTTACGCAGCAAAAGCTGACTGATACATGTAGGTGACTCTTTTTACCTTCCAGTTCTACTGTGAAGAAGCCGAGGCTCAGAGAGGCCAAGTCACGTGTCTGCAGTCACCCAGCTTGCAAGAGGCAGACTGAGAGGCAAGGCCCTCGACTACGGCACAAACTGCCTTGACTTGCCCTCGGTCTTTCGGGCAGAGAGAACTGCCTAGCTCTTGGGTGCAGGCCTGTGCTCAAACCGGCTTGGACCAGCGAGGGAACTGTGGGACTGGTGGGTGGCGAGCTCGGGCCCTGCGCCAAGGGTACCGTCAGTCAGGGGGGTGGTGGCTATTGCCCCCATTATCCTGTCTCTGCCAGACACAAAGACGGGGACTGTCCCTCCTTGTCCTGTGACTCTGTAACAGCCACTTCTGGCCACCAAGCCAGCCTCCGTGCGTCGGCCCCATGGACCTGCCTAAAGCACTGGTCTGACCCTGCCACACCCTATGGCTCCCCAGGACCCCCAGGTTAGAGTCCCCTGGCCCACAGGCCGGGCTGGCCGGCCCCGCGCTCCGCAGGCCTCTCTTGCACACCACGTGCACGCTCACGCACACTCAGCCCCCAGCCCCAGCCAGGCCGAGCTCGCGTGCCCGGACTCTGCGGGCTGACCTCTGCGGGGCACGCCCTCCTCCCCAAGGGGCTCAGTCACCTCCTCCAGGAAGCCCCCCGCCCCTCCCAGCAGCCCCCCCAGGCTGCCCCGGCCCCCGTACCACCCGTGTAGCATGTTCCACGCTCTTCCACGCTGTCCACGGCAGGCACTCGCGGGTCTTACCTGAGTCACCGCTGGCCCCTGGCTTTCAGCTGCCCCTGCAGGGAGGTGTGGTCCCCTCCCCAGGCACAGCGGCCCCCGGGCCCAGGGCCGTGGCTGCACAGAGCTCGTCCTCAGGGCCTCTGTCCGCTGGCCGCCCCCAAGCCCACCTACCCCCCAGGCCTTCCCTTCTCCCCCATGCAGCGCCCCCTAGAAAATTCACTCCCACCGAGAGCCCGAAGCGGGTTTGGAGCAGAAGCTAGAGGCGGAGACCCACGTCCAAGCGGGGCCTGGGGGCTGGTGGGCAGCGCTGCGCCCGGGGCATGGGCGTGTGTGTGCGCAAAGCGGGACGCCCCGGAGGCCGCGGGCCCGTCGGTGCTGTCGCGGTCGTGCTGCCCATCCAGGAGTGTCACACGGCGGGGGGGGGGGTGTCTGTGTTGCCCAAAGGAGGTCAGGCCGACCGCCTCGGGCCCTGAGAGTGGGCCCCACGCCCCTCCTCCCCCCTGTCCCCCAGCCCCGCCCCGGGCACTGGGAGCCCGCTGACCTGCCCACGGAGCCGGCCCGGTCGTCCTTGCGCCCAGGCCCAGCCTGTGTCATGGGGCTGGGGTGCTGAGCACCCCAGCCTCAGGGAGAGGGAGCCAGGGAGGGGCGAGGGGGCCCAGGGGGGCGCTGCGGCTCCGGGATGCCCGAGTCACCCTCTGAGCTTGGGCTCCTCTGGGCGCTGCTGGGGGCGGGGGGCAGAGCCCACCCTGGACGCCCCTGCCTCCCTCCACCCACACTCACCCTTGAACCCCTCTTGCTCACACCCACGGTCACATCCACACACTCACACATGCCCCACACCCATGTTAGTATGTATCCACACACACTCGCACACGCTTGCTCGCTCACAGTTACACACTCACACACCTGCCGACACCCACACGTGCACGTCCACCCCGCCCACCTTCACACACACACACTTGTACCCGCTCTTCATGCAAGCTCACGCGTGCGTATTCACACGCACACGCCTACGTACACACCCGCGCACTGCACCTTTCTGGTGCGCTCACACCCTTTCCCCAGCGAGTCCTGCTCCCCTCGGGCCCCGTGCCTCTTCCTCCAGGAAGCCCTTCCTGACGCCCACTGAGTCCAGCTGCCCCGCCTGCCGCCCCTCCCTGCTCGCTCTGCCTCTGTGCTCCTCTTTCAGGGTCTGTGCCGAGAGGGGGTGCATCGGTTCATGGGGGGCTCCCCACCAGCCTGCACCCCTGGGAGGCAGCCCCATGTGGCACTGTGCCAGGCACACAGTAGGTGCATAATAAATGCTCGTCGGTGAGGTGAAAGCACAGGGTTGATAACGACTTGGAGGGCTTCCCGGGGCGGGGCTCAAGACCCCGTTTACAATGGGGGGGCGTCTGGAGGCTCTAGGCCGCCCCGGGTCAGGGGTGGGATCCACAGGGCACTGGGTAGGGGCGGGGCAGGCCCCCGTGGCACTGGCCTGGAGGCTGCGCCAATGTCCCTGCCCCAGGGCCGCGGCCAGGCCCGGGAGCCGCCCGAGCCCCTGTGCTCCCCCAAAGCCCCCGACTCACAGGCAGGGCGCACCCACCGGCCAGCGCCCTGCTCTGCAGAGCCGGAGAGAGGCCACGGGCCGCGGGCGCCTGTGCCCGGCGGGTGCTCCTGGCTCCGCGCCTGCGCCCTCAGGGCGGGACATCAGCCGGGCACGCGCCGGGTGAGGTGGGAAGCTGGCTGAGCTGTCGCCGCCAGACAGGGCACTGGGGGGGGGCCGCAGCCTGGGGCCACCAGTCAGATGTGGACCCCGCAGTGCTGCCCCGGGTCGTCAAAAACAACGGACCCACTGCCCCCCAAAGCCCCATCTCTCCCAGCCGCTGGCTGCGCGCGGTGCTGCCTGTCCCCTGGGGGGTCCGGGGCAAGGTGGGGAGGGGTCCGCCCAGCACAGAGCTGTGCATGGGGGGCAGGGCAGTGACTGCATCGGGCAGCAGGGCCAGTGGGTGCTGGGGGGCTGCGGGAGGCGGGGCATACTTGGGGCAGTGGGGCAGGGACTCCGGGGGCTCTGGGGGCGGGGGCTCGCAGAGCACTGGGTCTGGAGGGAGGGCCTCGTGGAGCAAGGCCCTGCGTGGGAGGGGAGGGGCGTGCTCTCGAATCAGGATCCCGGGGGCTGCCGCGCAGGGCTGAGCCTGGGGGTCTCCGGGGCATCTGGGGGGGCCTGAGGGGTGACCAGGAGTGAGCCTGGACACAGGAGGTCCAGGCAGAGTGAACGCCACTGGGGGCGGGCGGTGACCTGCAGCCGTGGGGGGGGTCCCCTCAAGATGCCCTGAGCGCCTGCCGGGGCGCCTCCCAGGCTGGGCCCAGCCCCAGGGCCCTGGGGAGCTGGGGAGCGCTTGGCCGCACAGGGGCTGACCCTCTGCTGGGTACGGGGGACACGGGAACGGCACTGAGGGTGGCTGTCCAGTGACAGCTCTGCCTTCCAGAACACCGCTCCCATGTCGGCCAGGAGGGTGGGCAGGATGTCTGGGAGACAGCGGTGCCTCAGTTTCCCCGGGTGCTAAAGCCGAAACACGCGACGGGCTGGCTTGATGGCGGGGACTTATTGGCTCACGGGTTCAGAGGCTGGAAGACTGGCCCCACTCCCCACCCTGCCCAAACCGGACCCCGTCAGGGCTTAGCTGAGTCGCACAGCATCTGTCCAGAGCGCAGCTGGCAACCTCCACTCTGGCATCGTCTGGCTGCTGGTTCTTGGGGTTCTTGGGCTTTTCCGTGTTGCACGTGGCAGGGTCTTCTCTCTTTTCCAGGCTCCGTTGGCTTCCAGCTTCCGGCTGCTCCCGTGGCCTCTCCGCCTGTGCCCACTTGCCTTTGCTTATAAGGACTTCAGCTGAATTGGAGGCAGGCCCCCTCCTTCAGTGCGGGCACCTTATCTCATGCCAACTTCAGAGTCTATGTAGGAATGGGGCCCCACCCTGGGGCCAGGGACCTGAACACACCTACTGTGGGGTTCAGGATCCGTTCCCCACCACGGCCCGCGAGCTCAGGGGGCAGGCACCACAGACGGGGAGAGAAGCGCCAAGGGCGGGAAGCCACGCTCCTTTCCTGAAGTCACTGAGGAGTGAGGCCACTCCTGAGATGTCCGTGCACCGTGGCCGTGAGCGTCACGCCTGATGCGTGTACCACGCCACGCTGAGGTACACGCCCGCCACGGGCACTGGTGTGGCCGTTTGAGATTATTGATGAATTCCTAAAAGAGATATTGATGATGTTTGTGAACTGGTCTGTTTCTCTGGGTGTATCGTGATACCCTTCGATTGCATCAGCTTCAGCGGAGACGTCTGATTAAATTATGTTCAGATTAGGGCTCAGATTCAACCACATCATTAGAGTGCGACTTGGCGTTGAGTCCCAGCCTCCTTGGGCTGACAAAACAGCCTCTCCTTTGGAAGTAGACCCTCAGAAAAAGACGTGGCAGAGGAGAGAACTTGGTTTTGTCACTGGAGCCCCAGGGAGAGATGAGACATTCACCTGATAGTCTACAGCTGACCTTGTGAAGAGAACAGAGCCACTGAGAAGCTGCGAGAGATGAGCCTTATGCCAGCCTACAGCTGAGATCAGGAGAAGCTGGGACCACGGGGCCTTGAGAGGAAGAGGAAGGTGAGCCCTCGCAGATGTCGCCCGCCATCTTGCTTCAACGCATGGTTAATGACTTAGGGTGAGAAAGCACCTCTTATGGTACCTTGAGGTGGACTCTTTAGGGCCTTGTGACTGTAAGCTTCTGCCCCAAATAACTCCCCCCTACATAAGCCAGCAGAGTTCTGGTCCTTTGCACCGGCACCCTTTGGCTGACTGATACAACCGGGCTCCCAGGTTCGGCTTGGGTGACTCCCAGCGGAAACGGCCCCTTGACTTTCCGCAGAAGCGTGTCGAATGAAAGAGCCAGACACCAAATGTGAGCGAGTCCATTTGCCTAAGACTCAGGACAGGTAGAAGTCATCGAAGGTGTTGCATAGGTGGCTCCTGTGGGGGTGCTGGTGACAGGGGGATTTTAGGGGGCTTCAGGGGCAGGTTCTGTGGGTGTGAACTGTTCCTCTGTGACGATTCACTTGTCACGTGCGAACGTACCATTTCTTATAGCAATGGAAGAAATCATGTCATTGATGTGGAGACAGTGGCCACAGGAGTTGCTGAGGGCAGGGAGAGGGAAGGAGAGGTGTGATGTGGACTTGGAGTTGTCCTTGCAGGGACAGATGCAGGACATTATATGTCCTGCCATAACCCACTGAATGGACTGGGGGAGAGTGTAAACTACAGTGTAAACTATAATCCATGCAGTGCAGCAGTGCTCCAGAATGTACTCGCCAGGGAAGCAGACTTGGCCCGGTGGTTAGGGCGTCCGTCTACCACATGGGAGGTCCATGGTTCAGACCCCGGGCCTCCTTGACCCGTGTGCAGCTGGCCCATGCGCAGTGCTGATGCGCGCAAGGAGTGCCCTGCCACGCAGGGGTGTCCCCCGCGTAGGGGAGCCCCACGCGCAGGGAGTGCACCCCGTAAGGAGAGCCGCCCAGCGCGAAAAAAAGTGCAGCCTGCCCAGGAATGGCGCCGCACACACGGAGAGCTGACACAGCAAGATGACGCAGCAAAAAGAAACACAGATTCCCGTGCCGCTGACGACAACAGAAGTGAACAAAGAAGACACAGCAAATAGACACAGAGAACAGACTACTGGGGCAGGGGGGAAGGGGAGAGAAATAAAATTAAAATAAATAAATAAATAAATAAATCTTTTAAAAAAAAGTGCTCCCCAAGTGCAATGAAAGTGCCACAGTGATGAAAGAAGTTGTCCACGTGGGAGAAAGGGGGGTGTGGGGAGTGGGGCATATGGGAGTCTCTAATATTTTTTTATGTAGCATTTTGTGTGGTCCATGTATTTTTTTTTAAAAAGATAATAATCAAAAAATTTTTTATCTTTACTTTTTTAATGTTACATTAAAAAAATACAAGGTCCCCATATACCCCCTGCCCCCTCACCCCAGTCCTCCCTTATCAACAATGGTGGGACATTCATTGCAATAATAAAAAATTTTATAAAAAGAAGTTGTGTGGTTTTTAGTTCTTTTTTTTTTTCAAAGATTTATTTATTACTTAAAATTTACCCCCTCTCCCACATGGTTCTCTCGTCTGTCAGCTCGTTGTCTGTGCGCCTTCTCCAGGAGGCACTGGGAATCAAACCCCTGGGAGGTGAGTGCCTAATAGTCTGAGCCGCATCCGCTCCCCGCGGGTTTCGGCGTCTGCTGGCTTGTGGCATCTGCTCATTGTGGCAGGCGCAGTGTCTGCCTGTTGTGGCGGGGGGGGGGGCAGCTGCTTGTCTTCCAGCACCAAGACCTGAACCCAGGACCTCCCATGTGATAGGCGGGTGCTCAACTGGTCGAGGCACATCCATTTCCCAGAAGTTACATTTTAAAGAAGGGGTGCCTGTCCCCAGGGCCCACCTGCAGACCCAGCTCGTGGAAGGCCGAGGTTTCCCCAGCAAGAAGTCCTTGATTCAAAGTAGAAACTGTCCTCTCTGTGTCCTCAGCAGGTGCATTAAGGTGGCCCATCCTCCCCTACCCCAGGCCGGGTCCAGAAACCTTGTGTGCCATGCCCCCCTGGGAGGAGACCCTGGCACAGAGGACGGCCCCTCGGTGGTGCTGTGCAGCCCCCACCCGCCCTCTCTACCGCGGGGGCCCACAGCCGCGGGAGCAGGGGCGTGCGACGCGCTAATTGTACCGGCGTCCTGGGTCCCGCGGCTCACCCGGGAGAAACGGGGGATTCGGTCTGACGGCCCTGGCGCTGGAGGCGGAGACGCCCCTTTCAGGTGTGCCTGGCGAGTGTGCACTTGGGCGTGCATGTGCCCGCGCGTGTGCGCGTGTGCGCCCGGCAGAGTCGTTACACACCTGCCCCTGCCTGGGGAGAAACAGGCGCGTTTTCAGCGAGGACCCTTTCTGCATCTCAATGGCTGTCACAACAATGTCCGTTTAATTAGCTGCTGGAAGGGAAATGAGGGGAAATGAGGGCTCTGCTAGGAAATGGCTCGAGCGCGCTCAGCTCTTCTCCTGGGTTCCGGCGCAACCTCCCCGGCCGCCCAGCCTCCGCCAGCCCATCCAGCCCAGAGAACGTTCTGGGGGCGGGGAGGTGGGGAGAAGAGCGGAGGGGGTGTCTGGGCTGGGGGCAAGGGCAGGGCAGGGACTGGCTGGTCCAGGGCCTAAGCCCTCCCTCCGGCGGCTTGACAACCCGCCGCGGGCTGTGGGCAGTGCAGCAGCTGCAGGTGTTCAGTGGAAAGAGAACAAGGGCCTCTGAAGACCTGGGTTCGAATCCCAGCGCTACCTGTTCTCTGCCAGAGCTCTCCGCGGCTGGGTTTCCCTGACCGTGTGATTTGTGAAACGGCGGTGAGGATGGTGCAGCAGGAAACAGGACGGGCAAGCCAAGGCTTCCAGCGGCACGTCTGGAGCAAGCCAGCAGTGAGCCATCCGCCCTGGAGGGCTCTGGGAAAGCTCTCTGACCCACATCAGCGCCAGGTCGTGCCTAAGTATCTCTCCAGGGACCCAAATCCCCTTGGCTCCCCTGAGGCAGCTGGGTTCCTTGGGGACAGGGGCCTGGAGCCTGGCATGGAGGGTCAACCGATCGCTCAAGGCAGGACTGCCCAGGGAGCCCCGAGCGAGGGAGACTTGGGTGGAAAACGGCCCCGTCCCCGCCCTGGCCGGCCCGGCAGCGCCTGCCTCCTCCCACCCAGACCGCAGACTCTGCCCACTGGCCAGCGTGCCTGCCAGCTGCTCCCCTGGCAGCCAGCTGGCTGTTGACAGGCCCCCGAGGTGCCTGTGCTGGGAGTGGGTGGAGCTGGGGGCCTCCCATGCAGCTCCCCCCACCCCTCCCCTGCGCGCCTCCGGGCGCTGGCCTGGAGCAGTGTGCCAAAGGTCTGCGGGCAACTCTTGCCCAATGCGCTTAGGAGATTGGCTCATGGGGAGGGGGTGGCTGGGCGGGGGGGACGGAAAGGCATGAGGCTCCAATTTCCAGAGGAGCAGGATGCCCGGCTCGGGGGTCCACTAGGAGCCCCCTCCTCCTGCAACCTCACTGTCCAACGACCTCCCCCCACCAGGCCAGGGCCAGGCCTTTCCGTCTATCCCACTCGGAAGTGGGAAACCGAGGCCCGGCGAGGCAGAGGTGCTGGCCTAGCTCATGGCCCACCCTGCTGCGAGGAGCTGCCAGACTTGGCGGTCGCCTGTGGGGGGCCTGGGGCAGGGGCGCCCCGGAGAGCCCGGGGTCACCACGGCGGCGGCCCGCTCCTGACACCCCCAGCCACCCCTGCCGACTCTGCCAAGCGCCGGGTGCTGACGAGGCCCTGCAGCTTCGTTCCTGGCCGCTGGCCCCTGCGCCCCCGAGGGGGCACCTGGGAGCCTGCCAGCTCTCTGCTGCTGTGCCTGGCGCTGCTGAAACGGTGCTGGCACGGCGCGTGCCCCTCCTGCCGTGTCCCTCTCGTGAGGCTCTGGCACCCGCCCCGACATGTTCTCCGGCACGAGCGGGCGCCGCCTTTGCAAGGGCACCAGGGGGAGGTGCTGTCGGTTGTCCTCGTCGTCACCGCCACGTGCCCTGCACACGCACAACCTCGTGCGCCGGGACCCGGAAGCGAGAGTGGTGCCCCATTTCATAAAAGAAGAGACTGAGGCTCCGAGAGGCTCGCAAACAACACAGAAGGACCTGAAGGAGCCCGTCCACCCCAGGCAGCCCGACCGGAGGCCGGAGCCCCCGGCCCACATGTCCTGCGCCCCCTCGGGCCCCTGGCGTCCCTCTCCGCGAAGTGGCCCTGCCCCTTCCCCAGGTGCTCTCTCCTTCCCCCCACCCCCACCGCACACGTAGGCCCCTTTTGGGGCTCACGGGGCCTCGCAGAATCAGGCCCGCTGGGATCACTCCTGGGGTCTCTGGCCAGGCCACCCCTGTTGCCAGCTCCAGGGCGGTCTGGGGCAGCGGCCTGCACTCCGTGATGCACGTGCGCTCCCTGGCTCCCGACGGAGGCCACGACCTGCAGCTCTACCTCCGGCCCCTCCCCCACATGAGCTTCAGGAGAGTGAGCTGGACAGGTGGACAGGGGGACAGACCCCACACGGGCTTCACGAGAGCTAGCGGGACAGGTGGACAGGGGGCCGGTGGGCTGTGTCCTCCGGGAGGGCCCTGCACGCCGGCCGGCCTTGGAGGGCCTTGTGGGGGTGTCGCCACGGCCTGGACGGGCAAGGCCGGGCACGCAGGCTGCCAGGCCCGCCCCTGCACCCGCACAGACATTGCCAGTCCCCGGGGCTGGTCTCCTCGGAGCCTGGCTCCCAGCCCTCCCCAGGCAGCGGGGCCGCGGCCAGGACCCCCAGGTGGCGGCCGGCTAGGGGGCTGGCTCCCTGCTGTTCCAGCGGCAAGCTGTGGTTTAACACTCAGTAACTGAACCCAAATTTGCTCAGGCCCCCCCGGGCCCTGGGTACGGCCTGGAGGGGAGCTCAGCTGGGGCCTCTGCTTGCCCCTTCCCCCCTACCCTGCCTGCTTCCCTCGTGGGACCCAGCATGTGCCCCTCAGAGCTGACTGTGCCCTGGGTGACCCCAGCTCGGCGTGGGCATGCGAGCGGGGAGGCTGCCTGGCCATTGGGCTCCGGGCACTGGGAGCAGCGCTCAGCAGCTCGCCAGCCGGGCCCGTATGCCTGTGGGGTGTGCCGACAAGTGGGGGGCCTGGAAACTGTCTTTTCTACCAGCAGGTGCTGGGGCCACCCAAGCTGGTGAGCCGGGGGTCCCGGGGCACCCTGAGCTGAAGGGCGATCCTGGGCTGTCAAAGGCGCCCTGGTGGCCCGAAAAGCTCTCCTCTGAGCACATGCCCAGGTTCCCCCAGCTGGGGGGTGTCCCTGTAACAGCTCTAGCCTCCCTGGACTCAGGCCCCTGCAAAGAGCCCCCTTTTGCAGCATTCCTGAGGGGGCGTTCCTGGGGGGGCGTCCCACGGCTACCCTGGAAGAACGCGTGGGGCCCATCGGGCTGGGGTCCCCCTTCCCGTGGTCCCGCCCACTCCTGCTCTCTCTGGGGTGGTCGCCCAGTCACGGGGGGCCTCGCCGGCTCCATCCACTGTCCCCCAAACTGCTCCACAGCCAAGCGCTCAGCCGGGCCCGCCGGACCCCACTGCCTGGGAACCGAGCTTGCCCCGTCCTGCGCCTCCTTGGGGGGCGGCCGCCGGGCCCCAAACCTGCCCGTGGGCCTGGACGCCAGCTCTGCCCGGGAGCGGGGTGGCTCGGGCCTGTCTGAGGCTCGGCTCCCGCTCCAAGGGGCCTCCTTGCAGGGCTGCTGGGAGAATCCCGGGACAGGAACAGAGGGTGCGAGGGCAGGGCAGGGCCCCAAACCCGCGACGAGGGGCTCCCTCCCCCTGCCCTCTGCACCGACGGGAGGCCGGCGGGCACGAGGCCAGGACGCGCCTGCCCGGGGCTGCGGGCCCAGGCGGCCCCCGCCACCGCCCGCTGCGGCCGCCCGCTGTGGCCGCCGAGCCCGGGCCACACACTGCGGGCGCTCGCCCGCCGAGGGTCAGCAGACCCGTTTTAGCCCCGGCGGAAGCCGCAGGGGAGCAGGAAGGAGTAAACAAGCCGCGCAGAGCCTCTCCTCCCCGGGGCGCCGCGCTTGCCTTCTCAGGCTCTTTTCCAGACAGAGCTGGAGTGAAAACACCGAGGCCTCAGCGCCGGGCGCCGCGCCCCGGCCTGTCCTCACGCCATCCCGAGGCAGGGGTCCTCGTAGGACGCGCGTGTCGCAGAGGACGGCGTCCAGGCCACGACTGGGGGTGCAGATGGCGGGCCGAGGCCCTGGGGTCGGGTCCATCTGATCCTGGCTCTCAGCTGGATGGGACTAAAGAAAGAGGGTGAGCAGAGAGAGCCGGGAAAGGAGGGAACAGAAGCGCCCAGCCGCCGAGGACAGGGGCGAGGGCTGCTGGCGGGGTCGGGGGTGGTGAGGAGATGCCAGCGGGACTTTCAGGGGTGTGAGCCCGCAGGGCAGAAACAGGGGTGACCCCCTGGACGAGGGCTGGGGGCTCCCCGCCGTGGCCCAGTGTTGCGCCCGCCCTGCCCGGGCCTCTCCAAAGCGCCCCCGCCGATGTCGCCCCCCGGGGCCGCAGGCTCGCAGCACCGGGGCCGTTAGACCCCCTACCCCCTTTCCTGCCCTCCCCCAACGCCGCTCCCCCGGGCCCCCGTCGCCCCGGCTCGATTAGCCGCCTGGCGGATGGCGCTGTCTTCCAGGTGAACGTTGCTCAGAAAAATGACTCCATTATCACCTTGAGGGCCCCGGAGCTGGGGGAGGGACGCGTGTGGCCGCGGAGGGGCAGGCGGGGCGGATGTCACCTCCCGCTGCTCCTGGAACAGCTGGGCCGGGGGTGGCAGGAAGGCCTGGAGCTCAGGCACGCGGGGACCCCCGCCCGGGCAGGCTGATGGAGCCGGAGCCGAGGGACCAAGGGGCTGGAGGAAAATATTACATTATGATAACAAATCACCCCGCTGATTGGAACTTAATTACGTCTCCTTTATCTCGGTGACAGCCGCGCACCTGGGCTCCGGCTCTGGCCGCCCAGCCTGGACCTGGCTGGAGCGGAGGGGCGCGGCCCCCGGGGATGAGCACAGCCGCTCTCCCTGCCCCCACCGCACCCCAGGGGGAGGCGCAGCCGCTGCCCTCTGCCAGGGTGGGGGTGGGGACAGACACACAGGGGCTTCTCCTGCAAGGGAAAAGGGCTCACTGGCGTCCTGTCTGAGACGGTGGGTCAGGGAGGGCCAGTGGCGCCCAGCAGACTGCCCGGTCCTGCCCCAGGGAACCGAGGAGGCAAGCTGGTCCGACCCCTCAGGCGAGAGGGGCAGCGCTGGGGCCTGAGCCGCCAAACAAGCGGCCCCATTGCAGAGCAGCCGTGGGAAAGATGGTGGAATATTCTGGGCAGGTGGGGCGGGGAAACCCGACAGTCTCTTTTTTTTTTTTTTAACGATTTATTTATTTATTTGTTTGTTTGTTTATTTATTTATTTATTTCTCTCCCCTACCCCCACCCCCCAGCTGTCTGCTCTCTCTGTCCATTCACTGTGTGTTCTTCTGTGACCACTTCTATCCTACTCAGTGGCGCGGGAATCTGTGTTTCTTTTTGTTGCGTCATCTTGCTCTGTCAGCTCTCCGTGTGGGCGGCGCCATTCCTGGGCAGGCTGCACTTTCTTTCGCGCTGGGCGGCTCTCCTTACGGGGCGCACTCCTTGTGCGTGGGGCTCCCCTACGTGGGGGACACCCCTGCGTGGTAGGGCACTCCTTGCGCATCAGCACTGCGCATGGGCCAGCTCCACACGGGTCAAGGAGGCCCGGGGTGTGAACCACAGACCTCCCATGTGGTAGACGGACGCCCTAACAACTGGGCCAAGTCCGCCTCCCCTGACAGCCTCTTGCGTCGGCCTTCGAGCTGGGAGGTGGACTCGGGAGGCCTCGAGGCACTGGGAAGGGCAGGACTGCGGGCGGGGGTGGCTGGGCACAGCAGGACAGTGGCCAAGTCCTGACCTGGGCAACAAAACCCCAGGAAGAGGCTTCTCTTTTGGAGGGCAAGCCTGCCCCTTGGATTTTTCTGGAAAAGCTGTGATTTTAGACCTGTTGTCCCAAGAACCAGTGAATTTCTAAAATCCTGGCGGTTCAGTCCAGCCAGGCGTGAACCCACGTCCTTGAGCGTCAGCACGTCCGTGGAGCCAGTGTGCCTGCATCTGCTGCGCAGGTGGCCAGGGCCTCGGCCTTTTGGGGTCTTGGCCTCCTAATTCAGAGCCCGGGGCGATGAAGATGTGGGATGAGGCCACGCGAGACCAGGGGCAAGTCCTGGCCTGGGCCGGACGTTTACAAACATAATGCTGTGGACCAGGTGAGGCAAATCCATAGCTTAGCCAGTGGGGAAACCGAGGCACTGAGGGGAGAAACTCCGCCGCCCACGCAGCTGAGTAGCCGGGCCAGGATTCGAGCCAGGGGCAGATCAGGGCATCTGCCCTTCAGCAGCCCCCGGCCGCGGGGTCCGGCTGAGCGCAATCGCCCCACCGACACAGCCACGGCGGTGGCACCACGTACGCAATGACAGACGGTTCACCGGGCAACGAGGACGCTCGGCCAGGCAAGCCGGCAGGCAGATGCCGAGAGGACGCAGGGCTGGGCTGGAGGCGCGGGCTCCCGCGCCGGGCCAGGGTGTGGACGGTGATTCCCGCCCGGCCTGTGCCCCGGGAGCCCCCTGCCGTGCTGGGCCCTCCTTGGAGAGAGGGGTTGCCCTGGGGCTCCCCGCCCCACAGAGCATGTCGCCGGGCTCTCGAGGGGCCCCTCGCGTCCGTCTGCAAAGGGGTGCAGGGCAGCGCCGGCGCTCACCCCGTAGCGTAGGCCGGTGGGCGGCAGGGCCCGGGGCGGGGCACCCACCGTGGGCTGGTGCGGGACGGGGAGGGCGGGCGCATGTCCACCCAGCCCCCGCAGTGCCTGAAGCAAGGTGGGAGGCAGGGAGAGGGCCGGGGGTCCTCCCTTCTGATCCGACGTGCGAGCGCGGGGGGCGCGGGGGCTTTTGGGGGGCTCCCTGGCCCGTGCAAACCCGTGCTCGGGGTCACCTGCCCAGGTGGCAGCCCTGGGGCCCCGGGAACCTGCTCGCGTTAGCCGTGCAGGGAACCGCAGGCTGACGGGGGTGCGGGGCTGGGGGTCAGAAGCCCAGGTCTGCGTCTTCCAGCCAGGGGGCCCGCGTCCTCTCGTGTGAAAGCGGCGCGGACAGCAGGGCCCACGCGCTCGCCTGCTGGGAGGTTCCTGCTGTGGGCCCGAGCCCCTTGGCATGGAGCCGCCAGGCAGCGTCCCGCGCGGCCGGGCCCCATGTCACCAGCGGCCTTGCTTCTGTGCGTGCACCCGTGCGTGCACCCGTGCGTGCATGTGGGGGGGCGTTGGTGCACAGACATGTTGCCCATGGGCTCGTGGTGGGTGGGCATCCCAGCGTCGTGTGCGCTAGCTCCCTGGGGATGGGCGTGTGTGCCCAGGTGTGCCGATGTGTGTGCCTGCGTGTAACTCAAGGCGTGCGCGTGTGCCCGATGTACCCTCCCGCGTGGCATGTGTGCCTGCATCTGAGCGTGCACAGAGGTGTGTCCAGGAGTGGGCCCATGGTGTGGGCAGGTCCTGGCACGCACGTGGCATCTCGGAACCCCGGGCTTGTGCTGTCACCCCCGCCTGCTCTGCTCCAGCGAGGCTCACGGGGCCCGGCAGGCTCTGGGGTGCAGGGCTGTGGCGGATACGCGGGGGCTGGGCTCAGGGGTCCTGGGCTCCTCGGGGTCCAGCTGGGCCCGAGCTTTCCAGTTGCCGGCAGGGCTGGGACCGGCGGCCTCCGACCTGGGCTGGTGGGGTCAGGGAGTGCAGTGGGGTTTTGGGAAGGCCTGGGGGCCAGCAGGGACGGGGGCACGGAAGAGAAGAGAATTGGGGTGCGCTGGGGCGCCCTGAAGGAGGGCTGGCAGCTCGTGGCGGCACTGTGCCCCGCTGCCCTTGGCTGAGCAGTGGACAAAGGCGCTGCCTGCCCAGGCCCCGGCGTGCCCACCCTCCCGGCTCGAGGGCTGGTTTGCTCCTGGTTCACAGGCAGTGCCGGGAGCCCGGGCCACTTGGGAGCGGGGTGGTGGCCAGCACCCAGGGCCTCCCCCACAGACCTCGGAGCCCTGCTGGCCACCCGCCCCAGCCTGCCAGGGCCTGCCTCTGCGGCTCTTGGCTTTTCTGGAGGGAGAAACCAGGGCGAGTGGCCCTTGGGAGCCCAGGCTCCAGAATGGACAGGCTGGGTTTAAATCGGCCACTGACGCTGGTCAGCTCTAGGCTTGGGGTCCAGGTGCTTCGTCACCCTGTGCCTCAGTTTCCCCTCCCTGCCTTGGAGGGGTGCCAGCAGCCTAGGGCGTGCTCAGCAGGAGCGGCTGTGGTGAGCCTGCCGGGGCCCCCGCACTCCTCCCCCTTTCCCGAGAAGGGTGGGCTCACACTTTGGATGGGATTTTGTGGACCCCCCAGTGCTCCCCTGTAGGGCAGATCCCAGTGGGGCCTGGGGGCTGCCCAGAGGGTTGAGGGGGTCTGGGACGATCCACTTGGGGGCTGTCCTCTGAGCTCTCAGAGACATGGGGGAGGACCAAGCCAACAGGGGCGGGTCCAGGACATCCAGACCTGACATCACTTGCGCTGGCGGCTCTTGGGGGATCCCCACCGCCTGCTCTGGGCCAGGCACCGGGTGTCTGATGGACACTAGCTGCACGGTTGGGTGAGAACAGGGGGTCTGTGTCCCCGCCTGCTTCTCCCTGCGTTCCCTGGGCACTCTCCTGACCCGGGCCCTTCTCCAGCAGCCGGCTGCCCCCTCCCCACGCGCTCACCACTGCGGTCGTGGCCTCCTCCGGGAAGCCCCCTGCCCCACCCTGGCCGGCCTCACCCGCCCCTGCCTCCTGGAGCTCCTGGAACTGCTCCTTGTTCTTCCAGGCTCCAGACCACAATCTGACCCCCTTCCAGCACCTTCCAACAAGACAACTTTGTCCTGCTGCCCTGTTCTCCACCCCCACTCATGAAGCACCTACTGTGTGTGCCCAGGAAGGAGGAAGGAGCCCAGGAAGGAGGAAGGGGGGGAGGGCAAAGGGCAGGGCTGGGGGCTCCCAAGTCTGCTTGCCCTGAGCTTCTTGTCCCACCACCCCAACCCCGCGCCCACGGTCCCGGGTGGCTGCTTGGGCAGGTGTGGACAGCAGGTGTGAGGTTGTTTGTGTCACAAGCCAAGTCAAACCTGTCCCTTCACACCTGGAAGAATTTTGTGACCAGGTGGAGTTCCCCCGCCATTCATACAGCCAGGTGGGAATAAACACCTGCAGACGCATGTGTCGGGAGCCGACCGTGGGCCGAGGGGCAGGTCGGGGAGCCCTGGAGGAGGCGGCACTGGAGCTGGGAAGGGCAATGGGGGTTCTAGAGGCCAGAAAGTCCCTGTGCAGATGGGGCGGGCACGGCAGGGGTGGGGGCCCAGGGCCGGGCAGTGCCGGGGCCCCGGGGGCCTTGAGGGCTGGAGGAGGGGGCGAGACTTTTGGGAACCCCAGATCCGGTTCAGCGCGGGGGCCGGCGGGGCAGAGGCCCCCAGGGGCTGTTTCCCGTCACGCCACCGTCCCTTGGACGGGTTCCTGCCCTGGGCCCGTTCGGCCTGTGGCACGCACCCTGGCCGCCCCCACAAGTCCAGAGTGGAAACAGATGTGTGCGTTCCCACGCCGGGAGACGCACGCTGCCGGCTGCAGAGACACGCCGCCTTCGTTCCCGGAGCCCCTTGCTGGGGAGACAACCCGAGTGGGACCAGGATGGGAAACTGAGGCATTCGCCCCCAGCCAGCTTTGCAGGAGTCAGTGGGGGCGGGGGGACATGGTGGGTGACCGTTTGTCTGCAGGCTATAGCCAGGAGCAGGGGTGCTGCCTGGCTGGCTTGGGGGCAGGCTGGCACTGCCGGCGGGCGCATGTGTGGCATCTGCAGTTTGGGGTCCGGCTCTGGACCCCAGGGGTCAGCAAGCTCCTTCCAGCTTGCTCCCCTCTGGAGGGAGGGGTGGGGAGGCCTGTTGGGGGGGGGGGCGGGTCGCTGAGCCCTGCCAAGCACCGGGCGGGTCCCATCACACCGCACCAAGGGCCACGTGGACTCCTGGGACATCCGAGGCCTGGCCCCCGGCCGGCCGTCGCCTGGACTAAGAGGGGCTTCCCCTCGCCCTTCCCCCGCCCACAAGGTGCACCTTCATCCTGGGGGGGCCAGAGAGAATATTCCGGGGATGGGGAGGGGCTGTGGTTTAACCCCCTGCTGGCCACAGCTGGAGTCAGACCATCAGGCACGCGAGGAGCCGTGTCCCAGGCAGGTTACGTCCCCTCCCCGTCCTGGGCGCGACACCTGACGCCGCAGGAAATACTAGCCGAGGGGACAACCGAGCCACACTGTCCCCCGTCGCCCGGAAGGTGAGAGGTGAGAGGCGTTTATTCGATAGGCCGTGTTAATGTCGAGCTTGGAGCGACCTCTGGAACCCTAACCCTGGCTGGAAACAGAGCTTCCGGATGATTCTCTGTGGATACTTTTCACGGACACCTGATCGCCCGGGAGCTGGCGAGGGCCCCGCCTGCCCCGCCGGGTGGAGGCCTCGGGTGGGGAGGCCTGGCCGCGGTCCCTCGCTGGCGGGGAGACAAGCTCGGCGCCCGGCTGCCAGCGAGGGCACCCGAGCCGGCCGCGCGAGCCTCGGGCGTGGGTCTTCGGGTGAACCCGTGCGGAGCCGACGCGCAGGACAAGCAAAGCAGAGGCGCCCGGGGCTGCGCGGGGAGGGCGGTGGACGCCGGGGCACCCCGGCCCAGGACAGCTGAGCCCCACTTCTCACACCCCAGCCTGCCGCGGGCCAGGCCGTGCCCGGCGCGAGAAGCCTGGCTGGCGAGTGTCTGTGTGCCGTTGTCTTTCGGAGCCAATCCACCTGAGAGGCCAGAGGAGAACTTTCCATCCTCCAGGATGTGGGATCCGCGTGGCGAGGAGGGAAACGGCTGGGTGAAGCCACTCCCCCCCGGGCGATGGCCGGGAGAGGAAGGCAAGCCCAGGGCGGCCGGCTCTCGACCCCGCGCCTGGCAATGAGACGTCCAGGCCGCGCCTTCCAAGGTCAGCCGGCAGCGGCCTCAGAAGTGCGCCCGTCCCCGTACGGCGCCCAGCCCGGCCTGGCTCCGGGAGTGATAAACCCACGGGGCCTCCTTCTTGGCTAGCACCCCCGGCTGTTCCAGGTGCATGACTTGCCCCGGTGGACCTCGGTGAAGGGGGTGGGGGCTCAGCCGGGACCGAGTCCGGGCCCCCTGGAAACAAGGGTCTGGCCACCTCCGCCCGCTGCGTTCCAGTCGCCCACCACCCCTCCGGGCGGCCGGCGTGGAAAGGCCACGGAGAGACGGCGCGCAGTGTCCCTGCCGTGTGGCGGCCGTTGGTGCCCCACGCGCTGGCAGCGAGCCTCGTAACGCAAACCGCTTGCGTCTGGGCAGTGAACCGGAAACCTCGCCCCGCCCCATGCGCTCTCCAGCGTTCACCCCGCAACGAGCACCAGCCGGGCCTGGCCGCCCCCCAACTCCCACGCGGGTTGTTTCCTTAGGAGGGCAACGCTGCACCTCGGGAGGGCTCCATCCTGCCCTGCGGTGGGCCCCCAGGCCCCTGCCCACAAGCCAGGGAACACGGCACACCCTGGTAGCCCGGCCGTGATGCCCCCAAGGGCCCAGCGGGAGAGGGGCTTGTCCCTGCCGGGGTGGGGGCCCTCCGCACGCGCGGCCGACAGGCCCGGGGAAGCTCAAGAGTCTTGCCTGCTCTACACCGCCTCCCGCCACCCCACACCCCCGCCTCGCCCCCGCCCCTCTCTGCGGACTGCAGCTGCCTCACACCTGCCCCGACACCTCCACCTGGCCACAGAGCATCGTTCCCGCGTCCACCCCAGGCTTGACCCTCCTCCATGCCCTGGGGGGCTCCCCCGTGCTCTCAGATCAGACCAAAGCTGCAGCAGGGCTGCCCAGGACCCCTGGGGCCCGGCCCCTCCCATACCCCCACTCCGCCACTAGGTAGACCCAGCCACGTGCTCAGGCGGGCTGTGTCCTCTCCAGCCCTCTGCCGGGAACGCCTTCCCCTGGTCACCCGGCCAGCCCCACTCACCCTTCAGGCCCAGGGTAAATGGCGCCTCCTCCGAGAAGCCTCCCTGGTGCCCCTTTCATGTCAGGTGGGGCTGCAGGGGGCAAACCAGCCTCGCCCAGAGAAGTGGCACCCTCCGGTCCCAGGGGAGCCAGTGGAGGGTGGTGCTGGGGCCTCTCCATCCCAAGCAACCCCTCTCATCTCAGACCCCGGGCCCAGATCCGCAGGGATCCCCGAAGCTTCCCCCCCATAGGGGCCGCAGGAGCCCGACGGCTGTGCAAATATCTCCCTGAGCCGCCCCCGGGGGAGGGGCACGTCTCCCCAGGAAAGAGGACAGCCCCAGAGCCCCAGGGGCAGGCAGGGCTCTGGAGTGGGAGTGCTGGGGAGCCTCAGCCCTTCCTGGCCCAAGGCGGGTGCCCCCGAGGGGTGGGCGTGCTGGGAGGGGGCTGTATCTGCCGGCGGGTGAGCAGCCAGCAGCCCCTGCTTCCCGGGGGGCACCCCTGCCTCTGAGCAGCCTCACCCCCGCCTGCAGCGCCAGTGGGGGGCTCAGCTGCCTGGGCCCATCTCTGTGGCTGGGGTCTCCCCTGGGACCCAGCCCCGGGCCAGGGCTGTTCCCGAGCTGCGTCCTTGGTTCTGTCTTCAGTCCCATGGTGGGTGTGGAACCCGGGGCCCCGCGCCCGGGGGTGGTGGTGGGGGAGGTCGTGGGTGCCGAGGGCGGCTGTGGAATTTGAGGGTGCAAAGGCTGGCGGGGGGCAGGGCTGAGAAGACGGGGTATCCCTCTCGTGGCTTTCTTCCCACAGAGCTGCCAGGGTGGGGGGCAGCCCTCGGAGAACCCATGCCCCCCTTGATCCCCCCCCAGCACGAGGTCTCGGGGAAAAAGGCCAAACAAAGGCCCTGAGGGCCTCACCGTTTCTCTCCCCTGCCCCTCTCTCCCACCCTTTCTTCCTTTTATCATGTATTTTAATGGGGCTGGACCAAGATGGATGAGCCCCAAGCCCTGGGAGAGGGGCTGCACAGCCCTCCCGCCGGCCCTCGGGGCGGGATGAGCCGGGAGCCAGGACGGGGCAGGGGCCGCCTGGAGGGGGCCTGGTACCGGGGTGGGGCCCGGAGGCCCTCTGCGCCTTTCCCGGGTCCAGGTGGGATGGGGTCTGTGGCCTCCCCCGGGCCCTCTCCATCAGTCCACAGGACCTGGTGGGCTGCGGGGGTCTGGCCTGACTTAGGGAGGGGTCGGGGCACAGCCAGATCCAGTTCCCACTGTTCTGGGCTGTGTGTGTCCCTGCACTGTCCCCACCCCCCCGCCCCTCCCCCGGGCCCACCTAACCGTCCTGTGTTAGAAAGAGCACCCAGTGCTCCCCTGGCATCACCTTGTGACTTCTACAGATAGACATTTCTCATTGGGGCGTTGCCATCCCCTTTCTGCAGATAAGGATGCTGCAGGCCCGTCCAAGGTCACACAGCTGCCCCCCTGTCGGCTTAACTCGCAGCCGCAGGACCCCCGTGTGGGCAGGATGGGGAGACGCACCGTGGGGTTGGCCAGCCCCCTCCCGCCCCAGTCTTGTGGGCTGCAGCCTTCCCAGCCCCTCAGGGCTGCAGTGTCAGGGTCAAAGGGCAAGGTCAGGGAGGCTTTGTCCTGGTGAGGGGCCCTCACTGACCCCTGGCCTGTAGGGCCCTGGACACCGTCCCCCAGCTCCGCCCCTCGGGGGACACTGAGTCCCCGGGAGCCCAAGGACCTGCTCACGTCTCAGCGCCAGAGAGAGGGGCCCTCGGCCGGGACTGCCCCTCACGCGGGTTGAGAAAGCGCGATTGAAAATCCAGGGGCCTGGCCCCCTCCTGCGGTCAACACACAGATGGAACTTAATCAAAATGTCAGCGCAGGGACCGACGCTGCCCTCGACAGAAGGCCTCTTCTCCCCCCAAAGGCACGCTCCGGCCCCTCGGGTTCCTTTCTCGGCCCGGAGTCTCTGCTGCCCTCGAGGGTGGAGGTGGCGAGCTCCAGCCTCTGTTAACTGCTCTCTAAGAGAAGACTCACTGGAGCTGGGGATGGTGCATACTCAGGAGACTTGAATCTCTGGACTGCCCAGGTGCCAGCTGGGCCCTGAGCCTCAGCAGTGGACTCTTACTCTCTGGTTTGTTGGACTTAGCCAGGTCAGCTAACAGGGAGGTGAGGATGGTCAACCACCACACCAGGGAATCAAGAGTGCCTACAACTGCAAGCAGGAGAATTGCATCCATCATCCATGTGGGATCTAAGCCCCCTCTTGATCTAGAGGTGGAGTGGACATCACCATCCCAGGGTCCACAGGATGGAGGAATAAAATATGGATTAGAGTGGACTTGCTGATACTCTACTGTAAAACTATTGTGATGAGTAATAGAAGGAATTTTAGTATTGAGGTGGAGAATGTGGCCACAGTAGTTGCTGAGGGCAGGGAGAGGGAAGAAGAGATGTGATGTGGGGGCATTTTTGGGATTTTAAGTTGTCCTTAATGATATTGCAGGGTCAGATGCTGGACTTTATATATCCTGCCATAACTCACTGAATGGACTGGGGGAGAGTGTGAACTACAGGGTAAACTATTATCTGTGTAGTGCAGCAGTGCCCCAAAATGTGTTCACCGAGTGCAACGAGTGTGCTACAGTGATGGGGGAGGTTGTTGGTGTGGGAGGACTGGGGTGGGGGGTGGGGGGTATACGGGAACCTCATATTTTTTAATGTAACATTTTTTATGTGATGTATGTATCTTCAAAAAAATATAATTTACAAAAATGATGTGGTTGGGGGTGGGGAGTGGGTTATATGGGAAGAAAGAAAGGAAGAAAGGAAGAAAGGAAGAAAGGAAGAAAGGAAGAAAGGAAGAAAGAAAGAAGACTCGCTGGAAAAGAAGAGAAGTTGAGTGCCGCTGGTTGAATACAGGCCTTTACCATTTGCTGATTATCAAAGTCCTGGCCTCCCTATGCAAATTGAACTGCGGCGGCCACACTTAATGTGGAAAGGGAAAGTCCCACCTGCCAGCACAAACCTGATAAACTTCTCTGTTTTGAGCATTTGTTTTTCAAACTTGAAACTACTGGTTTGCTCCCTCGAAATGCTTGCGAGTAAAACCCAGCGCTGCTTCTCAAAACCACTGCCTCGGAGGCCCGCCGGGCTCTTGTCTTTGAATGCACAGTTCTGAAGTCCCTGCAGCACACTGAAGCGGTAATTTCCTCTTCCGTTGGCACATGTGCCTCGACCTGGCAGTTTCAAACCAGGGCACATTTTGGAGAAGGAGCCCCCCGACCCCTTGAGCAGGGGCCGCAATTGCCAGGCCAGGCGTGGAGGACGCGCCCGGCAGGGGCTGGGGGAGCCAGAGCGGGAGGGCACGGTAGCCACTGAGGGCGCCAGCAGAGCCCGGGCGCGCGCCCCGCCAGCGCGCCCTCCGCGGCCCGGGGTGCTCTTCCCCAGGGAAGAGAAAATCAGCCGAGGAAGAGGAGGCCGCAATGTGCACAGATGATATTCACAGATGGGGAAACAGCCCCAGCCCCGTCGGCACAGGAGGGGGAGCGGTCCCCCCCGACCAGGGGGTCGTGTTCAGCCTTTAAAACAGAGCTGGAGTTCTGAGGCTGCAACCTGGATGGGCCTGGAGGATGCGCTGCTACGTGGAAGAAGCAGACACAAAAGGCCCCGTGCTGTGGGGTTCTGTTTCATGAAGTGTCCAGAAGGTGCAAATCCATCGAGGCAGGAGGAGATGGGTGGTTGCCAGGGACAGGGTGTGGGGGGGGGGGGCTCTTAAAGCACCTGGGGGCAGCGGACTTGGCCCAGTGGTTAGGGCGTCTGCCTACCACATGGGAGGTCTGCGGTTCACACCCCAGGCCTCCTTGACCCGTGTGGAGCTGGCCCATGCGCAGCACTGATGCGCGCAAGGAGTGTCCTGCCACGCAGGGGTGTCCCCCGCGTAGGGGAGCCCCACACGCAAGGAGTGCGCCCTGTAAGGAGAGCCGCCCAGCGTGAAAGAAAGTGCAGCCTGCCCAGGAATGGCGCTGCACACGGGGAGAGCTGAGACAACAAGATGATGCAACAAAAAGAAACACAGATTCCCGTGCCGCTGACAACGACAGAAGCGGACAAAGACGACGCAGCAAATAGACACAGAGAACAGACAACCAGGGTGGGGGGGAAGGGGAGAGAAATAAATAAATAAATAAACCTTTTTAAAAAAAAGGTGCCTGGGGGTTGACTGTGGGGCGATGGAAACGTTCTGGGATGAGCTGGTGGTGATGGGTGTGCAACTCTGTGAAGTTACTTCGTGCACTTTCAGATGGTGACGTTTACCGCACAGGAATCGTATCTCGATTTTTTAAATATCAAGAAGCCATCATGGGGGCGATGTTGGCCGGCCAGGAGCACTGAATTCCCCATCGCCAGGCTAAAGGAACCGCCAGGGGGGTCTCTTCCCCGGCGCTTTTGGAAGTGGGGTGCAGGGGCCACCTGTCTTCGATGCGCCACAGGAGGCCGGCGGCAGGCGTGGGGCGGAGCTGCCCGTGGTGGCCCTGGGGTCTCAGAGAAGCAGGGCCTGCTTTGGCCTGCCTCCTCCGATTCACAGACGGAGATGAGCCCAGGTCACAGAGCATGACCCCGGCCCCCAGCCCGGATCTCTCTCCCAGCGACCGCGGCGTGCGCACCGCCCCGGCAGCCCGCTGCCGACGGAAGTTTCTGGTGGGTTCATCTGCGGCCTGGAATCTGGACTCGAAGCCGTGATTTCAGACTGTGCGTGGGCTTGCGGGCATGCTGTGCACGGGGTGTGTATTGCTGTGTAAGAAACCCACCCCGCCCGCCCCCGACATTTAGAAGCTTGAAACCGTGAGAACGTTCTGACCTCCCGCATTTTCTATGGGTCAGGAACTTGGGAGCGGCTCAGCTGGGCAGGGCTGGCCCCGCCTTTCTCACGAGCCTCGACGGAGATGTCAGCAGGCTTGACCAGAGGCTTGACAGGGGCTGGAAGTGGGTGCTGGCTGCTGGCAGGCGCCCCAACTCCCCCCTGCACGGACCTCTCCACAGGGCTGCTTGAGCTTCCTCGCAGCATGGCGGCCGGCTGCCCCCAGCGCGAGGGGTCCGGGAGCGTGCCAGGACGAAGGCGCATTGTCTTCCGCCACTGCCACCCTGGTCTGCGGGTTACAGGTCAGCCCCATTGCTGTGGGAGGGTGCCACGCCGGGGGGCCATCTCGAAATCTGCCTTCTGCAAGCGTGAGCTCAAGGCGCTTGCGGGTGAAGCCACAGACTCTGGAGGTGCTGAGTGCAGCATCTTCAGCCCTTTGAAACTGCTCTTTTTAAGGCCTTCCAAAAAATCCGGCGATGATTCCCTGCGATTCCCCTCACCACCCCTCGCCGCGGGCCTCTCCCCCGCCGAGGCCGTGTTTGCAAAGCTGCCTGGCGCCGTCCCTTCAGCAGGAAGGCCAGCTGGCAGCCTCAGGGCCCTGGTGGCAAAACCTGACGCAGTCCCATGCGCCGTGTGCAGAGCAGTTCGGGACACCTGTGCCAGCGGGAAGCTGATTTCCATGATAGCAAAGCGCAGCCACGTGTCGATAGGGAAAGCACGGCCTGCACCGTGGCCCTTCTAGGGACCCTCCAGACCCTCTCCCCATGTCCCCCGAGCCCCCCGAGTCCTCGCAGCCTGGCCCCCACCGATGGACTCCCCTGCCCTCCCACTTCACAGGGGAATAGCTGCGATCAGGGTTCATGTTTTCACCCCCTCTCCGCGGGCCGCCCCCAGGCCCTTGCCCCTTCGTGCCCGGGGGTCATGGCCTGCCTGCAGCCCTGGCGCGGCACAGCCTGGTGGTTCCCACACCAGGGGCAGACCTTGGGAAATGATCTCTTTTACAGGCACGCGTCAGGCTCCCTGGGCTGGGGTGCCAAGGGTGGGACCCTCGAGCATCCGAGGGGCAAGCGGGCCCGGCCGATGGAGAACCGTGTCTCTGCAAGGCGGCGCCGTGGGGCCACTCAGCCCTGGAGCCCTGGGGGCTGGGAAACCTGCCTGACCACCCTGGTGATGGAGGAAGTGGACACGGAAGCCACAGGCGGCCCCTGCTGCGCTGGCCAGAAGGCGGTGCACAGGGGTGGCCAGGCGCTCCCGAGCTCCCCGGGCCCCGGGGCGTCGGGCCGCTCCCTGCGGCCTCCCGGGCGCCTGCCTCTGGCAGAGAGGCCCGTCTAGGAAGTCGTGCCGAGGAAGTGGCCCGAGGTGCACGGGGCGGGGGGTCTTGGCCAGGGGGGCCTGCCCATCTGAGGTGATGAATTATGGGGAATTAGTTGAGTCAATTGCTATAAACCTGTCTGCCAGCCTCCACTGCCACAGTTATAAACGAGAGTTTAAAATATTGAACGAGGAGGGAGAACGTGCACATGATAATTTTAAGTGAAAAAATAGGGGACAAAATGGTCTAGGCACATGATCCCCAATTAGGTAAAAGATAGAGATAGTCACAAGGAAAAAAGCTAGAAGTTAACAGGTCAAGGGGGTTTCTGCACAGTTTTGTCTCTTTCGCCTCCATTTTCCAGACTCTTTCACAAGGAAAACGATCGAGGAATTCGGCCGGGCGGGCCCAAGCACAGGTGGAAGGACACCTGGGGCAGCTGCCCGCGTGCTGAGCACAGTCCCACCGCCTGGCGGGCACCGCCCTCGGCAGTTTGCACGTGACCGTTCTCTGGAGTCCATTGAAAAGTCATTGGCGAGGGGCCCCGGGGCGTCCTGTGTGAACGGGGGACACGCTGCTCCCCAGGACCCATCCTCCGCTCCCTCAGAAACGGCGGTGAGTGCACCCCGTCCCGCCCCCCATCCCGCCCCCATGCGCTCCTGGTAAATTCTGTCTCTGACAGCTGGACCGTGAGAGAGGTTGCCGCGCAGATTCAGGAACCTCTAGAGCTGAGCCTGGTGACAGGGACACTCTCGGCCCTGTGAGCCCCCACGCGGAGGGCACCTACGGGGGCCCCTGAAGTCACGTGCCCTCTCCGGGGACACTGGTGGCCACATGGAAATGGAGAGCAGAGGACCGCCGGGCTGCCCGAGGCGGTTGGGGTCAAACAAAGCCCTCTGCTTACAGTCAAGGGGTAAAAAGTGGAACAGAAGGGCCAAAGTCTGCAAAAGAAATGCCGGGAAGACGGGGCCACAGAGGACCGGCTGCGGGGCTAACGAGGGGCAGGCGCCCCTTCCCAGGCCCCAGACCTGATTTTGTCACCCTCACAGTGGCTTCTTTTTTTTAAGGAGGGTTTGCAAATTGTACGTACTTTGGGCGCCCCAAACCTGCAGGTCGCTGACGTGGAAAGTTCCAGCACCCGGCGGGGACTCCTGGCTTAGGCCCCGTCCCGCTCCAGCCTGCCCCTCCCTCCTCGCTCCTCCTCTCCCATCTCCCGACCTTCCTTGATCTCCTCCTGGCTCTGGGTGCCCCCCGGTGCCACCTTCAGCTGAAGGCGGCTTCCCTGACCTTTCGCTCGGCCCCCCTGCGGCTCCTGCACCCTCTTCCTTGGGGGCTTCTTCTGCTCCCCCGGCCCGGACCCCCCCGGTGGGCGCCCCCACTCTCCACCATTGCCTGGTCCTCCCTCCTCCTCACCCGACGCTGTCGTTGTTAAACTTCACCTCCCCGAGGGCAGGGCCGTCTCCGCCATCCTCTGCTCCCAGCCCCATGTGCCACGCTGCGCCCTCAGGAGTCGCTCATCGCCTTTTTCCCTGGATCAGCCTTCAGAGGAGAGGAAGGAATAGACCAGACCCTCCCTGTCACCCGAACGAGTCCCTTAAACCACGCTGCTGGCAGACCCGAAAGAGGGGGCTGGCTCCTGCCAGAGGGACCCCTGTCCTTCCATGCCCCGTGGCCAGCGCTGGGTGACGCCCTGCTTCTCTCCTTTCCGCTTACAGTGGAATCCCTTTCCTGGCCTGGCACTGGCCTCCTCTCCACCACGTGGGGCCGTGCGGCTTGAGCCTGCCCTGGGAGCCCACGAAAGGCTGCTGACCACTCCGGCCTCGGCAGAAGCGGTTATCTTTTGGCCCCAGGGCCCCCTCCTCACTGTCCCCTACTGTCCTTGGCACCCGGCCACGGAGATGACGTCACCTGTCTCGGCCCGGCCCACGGCCAGCCGAGCCCCGCTGCTTGGCTCTCGCCGTGTCGTCGTCAACAATACCCTATTAAAAGTTGAAAGTACCTTTTCCCCTTGCCAATCTCTTTCCTTTTCATTTAGCAAACATTGATTTTTCCCCCCTCCTGCAGATAGACCAGAAATGAAATCACACTTGTCTCTTTGGGATGATTTAGTTGTCAGAGCCGGAGGCGGTGGACTGACGTGGGACTTCTCGTCCCCTCACCCGCGCTCGCCTCGTGACCTTCCACGGTCATTTAGCCTTTCTCCTCCACCGCATTCTCCCGGGCTAGAGAGGCTCCCCGGAGCCCCTGGCCTGGGCGAGCAGGGGGCCCCGTTCGCAGCCTCCCAGAGAGGTTTGGATAAAAGCTGCTGTAAAACAGCCAAGCTCAAGGTTGTGTCAACACCAAACACCACGAAGTGGCAATTATCCAATTAACTTGATTGGTGGAGACGGCCTCGCCAACGTGGGCTCTGCACAGCCCCTTCCCGCCCGTCCTCCAGCTCATTCGGCTGCGGCAGGCAGAGAGACAGTGGCAAGCAAGGCCCGGCCCTGCAGCCGGGCGCGCCGTCCCTCCCCGCGTGCCATGCCCGGGGCTCGTTTCCCCGAGTCTAGTTCGGGGGTAGCAGAGCTGTCCCCCCGAGGCTGTGTTGAGGATTTGCGGGAAGACCAGGGAAGCGGGCGCTCAAGGGAGGGCTACCGGGCTAGTTCCCAGGGCCGGCGCTTCTCTCGGGCTCCGTCCAGGCAAGCCGCTCCGTGCCTCGGTGTCTTCATCTGCTCCCGAGGGAGTGTGACAGCACCTCCCCGCAAGCCCAGAGGTGGTGCCCCGCGAGGAGGGCGGTTGCCATGGCGATGGCGATGGCGGTGAAGGTGGAGACGACGATCGCGAAGATGGCGGGGGCGAGGGTGAAGGAGGTGATGACGAAGGGGTTACTGAAAACGACGGTGATGGCGAAGGTCAAGCTGGTGAGGGTGACAGATAGGACGACGGCGAGAGCGGCGATGGTGAAGTGGCGGTGCGGATGGCGGTGAAGGCGACGGTGAAGCTGGTGGTGACGGTGATAAACCATCACGCCCGCGGGCTCGCTGTCCAGCCAGCCGAGGAAACGGCCTTGCCAAAGGGCCCTTCCAGAGTGGCCCCTCTCGCGTGGAGCGGCGGGGTCTAATCCCTGCCCCTCTGAGTCTGGACTGCCTCTGTGGCTTGCTTAACCAGTAGAATAGAGTGGAAACGACGCCAGTATCTTCCAAGGCGAGGGGAGAAGAGCTTTTGCAGCTCCCCCAGGCCTGGGCCTCTGCTCGTTCTGGGACCCCTGAGCTGTCACGTAAGAAGCCCGACCACCCTGAGAACACCATGCCTGGACAGGCCACGTGCGGGGGCTCTGGGTGACAGGGCAAGGGGAGCTCAGCCTTAGGGGCCTCCTGGCAAGGAACGAGATGTGTGAGTGGAGCCCCGTAGGTCCTCCAGACCAGCCTGGCTGCCAGCTGAGCACCAAAGGATGCCAGTAAGTGCCACCCAGAGCAGGGGAATTGCCCAGGTGGCTCCTGATGGAATTCCTGACCCACACAATCATGAAACTGAATCAAATGGCTGTTGCAATCGACCAAGTTTGGGGATAGTTTGTTACGCAGCAAGAGCCGACTGGAACACTGAGTGCTCCCGGCTCTCAGCCACATTCTGGACAAACGTCCTGTCTGTGGGTGGCCGCCTTGGCATTGCAGCCAAGTCCCCTTGCTGGGTCCCTTGGCACCCACGGCCCTGCCTGTCACAAAGAGCGCCTCAGACCTTCTACTTCTCGGCACGAGGGGTGGGGGCAGGCGTGTTTCGAAGCTGGTGCTGGAGGGCGGGAGAGACTCACAGAAGGAAGGCAGGGCAGCGGCCCTGGAAAGAGCTGAGAGAGTCCCAGGGCCCACGGGGGCAGGGGGACAAGGCCGGCGTGGGTGCCTCCCAGGCCACCCCCAGGGTCCTGCGATGGTGGGGCTGGGCGTAGCGGGGCCCTTCTCCTCCACGCCCTGCTGGGGGGCCACTGCGGGGCCCTGACTCGCTGCCGCCTGAGGCTTCCCTGGAGGGTCAAGGGCAGTGGGCTGGAGGAGGGCGCTGGAGCCCAAGCGGGGCAGCCCACCTGGTTCCTCCAGCGCCAGTGCCGCCGAGGCCGGGGCCAGCCCCTGTGCTCCCCAGCTTCAGAACCGTCCCGGGGGAGAGAGGACCCTCCCCACTGTGGGGATTCGGGGGTCCAGGGTCTCAGGGACCGGCCCAGGGCAGGAACCCAGCCCCAAGCCTGTTCCGCTCGGCTGGGCTGCCCCCCAGCCGCTGAGGGCTTTTCAGGAAAGGGAAGGGTGCCTTTTGGAACCCTCTTCTCCCCAGAGGCTGCGGCACGGACGCGTCCCATTTGTCCCGGTGTGAGCTTCTGGGGGGACCCAGTGCCCTCGATGCTCGGCCGCGAGCTGAGTGCCGAGGCAAGTCCAGCTCGTGAGGTGCCGCTTCTTTCACTTTGGGGGCTTGGACAGGAAACGCAGCCGGGGGCGAGGCGGCCTGCGTGCGGGCGGCAGGGGCAGCTTGCTGTTGGGGGGTCATCCTCTGACCATGGCCCCGGGCACAGAGCCAGACCCCGAGGGGGCAGGGCCCCCTGCCCACCTGCCCCACGAGCACTGGCTGTCACTGCTCTCGGATGCCGCCCACCGCCCCCACCCCAGCCGCTCCCGGGACAGGCGGCTCTTGCTCGGTCAGCTCCTCCACGGCTCCCATCCGGCCTCCGGGACACGTGGCAAGTCCTTCCCAGACCTGGGACGAGGAGCTTGGCACCTGAGGTCGGGCAGCCCTCCCGCCTCCCCTGGGCACGCCCCCCCTGGCCCTCCGGGAGCTCCCTGCCATCCTCGGGGGCCCCCCTCGCACTGGGACGAGGGCAGGGGAGGGGGAGACGCCCAGCTGGCCGGGGGCTCAGGTCCGTCTGCCCGCAGAGGCCCCGCCTTCTTCCACAGCACACGTGGGCTCTTGGGGGCCTTCTCTTCGCTATCTTTTGGTGACATCTTGCAGGGGGTGTGGAAGGAGACCGCACCCTGGAGGGAAGCTTGCAAGCTTGGCACAGGCCACCTAGAACCAGCCTTTTGGAGCCTTTTTCACTCCTTCCCTCCGAATGAATGAAAGCACCGAGAGCCAGGTTCAAGGGCACCCGTGCCAGGCCACCACCTCCCTCCTTCCCCTCCTCCCTGCGTTTTGCGATTTTATTGAGGTGCCATTGGATCAGCAGCGTTATGTTTAAAGCATGCAATTCCAACCAGGTTGACGCACGTGTACACCCGTGAAACCATCGCCGTGATGGAGAGAAAAATCATGTCCATCACCCCCAATAGATCCTCTGTGCCCCGGCGATGAGTTCCCCGTCCTGCCCCGCGGCTGGGACCCGAGCAAGACAAGGGAGGTGCCTCGGGCACAGCCTTTAAAGAGCACCCACTCTCAGGAGCTGACCCTGCACCCGCCAAGAGGGAGGCTTCCCTTAAGGGTGATATTTCTTTTTTCAACTAGTTTTTTAAAAAGACTTATTTATTTATATATCCCCCCCTCCCCATACCTCCTTGCTTTGCACTTGCTGTCTGCTCTCTGTGTCTGTTCCCTGGACGTTCTGTGTCCGCTCGTCTTCTCTTTAGGCGGCTCCTGGAACCAATCCTGGGACCCTGTGGAGTAGGAAAGAGGCGCTCATTCTCCTGTATCACCTCAGCTTCCTGGTCTGCCGCATCTCTTATTGTCCTCCTGTGTCTCTTCGTTGCGTCGTCTTGCTGGGCCAGCACTTCTGCGCCGGCCAGCACTCTGCGTGGGCCAGCTCTCTGCTCGGGCCAGCTTGCCACACAGGGTGGCTTGCCTTTAGCATGAGGCCCCAAGAATTGAACCCAGGACCTCCCATATGGTAGATGGGAGCCCAATTGCTTGAGCCACATCAGCTTCCCCCAACCATATTTTGACATCATTTCTCCAGGGAATTGCCCTGGCACACGTGTCAATGGCTGATTGGCCACATATGTGTGAATCTAGTTCTGGACCCTCGATTACATTCCATTGATAAATGAAAATACCTTTTTCCCATCATTATCAAACCGTCTTGAGCAATGTAGTTTTACAGTAATTCCTGAAGTCGGGTAGGGTCAGTGCTCCCACTTTGCGGCTTTGGCTATTTGTCATATACATTTTAGAATTTGTCAATTTCTATAAAAACCTTCTTGGAATTTTTGTTGGGATTGTGCTGAATCTATGGATCAATTTGGGAAATTCTCATCTTACCCAATATTCAGTCCCCCAGTCCATGGACATGGGATATTTCTCCATTTATTTAAATCTTCTTTATTTTTTTCTCAGCATTCTTTAGTACTGTTTAGTCTAGAGATCTTGTATGATATTTTGTTAAATTTATCCCCAAGCATTTCACTTTTTTTTCTTGCATGCTATTCTAAGTAGATTTACATATTTTTAAATTTTCCAGTTCTTTGGCTCAGGTATATTAGAGAATGACTGATTTTATTTTGTTTTTTGTGGTACCAGGGGCTGCGGATTGAACCCAGGACCTCATATGGGGGCAGCCGGCACTCAACCACTGAGCCACATCGGCTTCCCTGAGTTGGATTTCAGTTTGTTTTGCTTGTTGTTCATTTTTGTTTTTCCAGGAGGCACCAGGAACCGAACCTGGGACCTTCCATGTGGGAGGCGGAAGCTCAACCACTTGAGTCACATCTTCTCCCCGAGAACAAATATTAGCTCTATGTCCTGTGACCTTGTTCAATTCACTTCCCGATTCTGATCTTTAGTTTGTACATTCCCTGGGATTTTCTACATAAATAATCGTACATTGGCAAATAGGTACGATTTAATCTCCTTTCCATCTTTGTATCTTTTTTTTTTCTTCGTTTATAGCAATGTCTCAGACTGCCAGGAAAATGTAGAATATGAGTGGTGAGAGGCGACCTCCTTACCTCGTTCCAGGTCGCAGGGGGAAGCAATTCAGATTTCACTGTTAAGAGTGATGTTGGTTAAAAGAGTCCTTGTGGCTTTGTTTTATCAATTTGAGAAAGTCCCTCCTTTTCCTAGTTGTCTGCTTTTTTCTTTTTAAATCAAGAACAGGTGTTGGAATTTTGTCAAATTCATTTTTGGAATTTTTAAAATGATTGTATGATATTTCTACTTTAGTCTGTTAACAGGGTGAATTCTACTCATTGTTTTCAAATGATAAATTGACCCTGAATTCCTGGGATAAACCCCACTTGGTCTCGATGTTTTGTCCTTTACTTATATTGTTGGATTCGATTTCTTAAGATTTTGATAAAAATTTTAAGTCTTGATAAAAAATTTGAGTGATTGATGAAGAGTTGAGTGAAACCATCTGGGCCTGGAGTTTTCTTTTTGGGAAGATTTTTGATAACAGATTCCATTTCTTTACTAGAGAGAGCTGACTAGATTTTCTGTTTCTTCTTGTGTCAGTTTTGGCAAGTTTTTGTTTTTTAAGACATAGGTCCATGTCCTCTACCTTGCGACAATATTTTGGCTTAATGTCGTTCATAGTATTTTCTGATTACCTTTCCAATACTTCCAGGATCTGTGGTGATAGTCCCTGTTCCGGTCCTGATCCTGGTAATTTGCGTTCTCTTTCTTCCGTGGTCACTCTAGCTAGGGATTTTTCTTAGTTTCTCAGCTGCTAGGACAAATACCCCGCAGTGGGTTGGCTTAACAATGGGAATTTGTTGTCTCTTGGTTTTGGAGCCTGGGAGGCTTGTTTTCTCCGGGGCTGGCAGTGGGCTGGGGGGTGACCCTTGGGGTTCCTTGGCTCTCCTGCCACGTGGCAATGTTCCCTCCTTTCTCTTCCAAGGTCCCACTGACTTGGGCTGCTGAGGCTTTCTCTCTATAATGCCTCCGGTAATGGGATTAAACCCAACCCTTACTCGGTTGGCCACACTTTAACTAAAAATGACATCTTCAAAAGTCCTGTTGACAATGTGTTCACTGGCAAGGATTAAGAACATGTGTGTCCCCACCCTGCCTCTGCTGGGGTGCACAATTCAACCTACCACCGGGTTTGTCAATTGTTGCTTGTTTTGAAGAACTAGGCTTTGGCTTTCTTAAGTTTCTCTGTTTGTTTTCTTTTTTCTTTTTTTATTTATTTCTCTCCCCTTCCCTCCCCCACCCCAGTTGTCTGTTCTCTGTGTCCATTTGCTGCGTCGTCTTTGTCCGCTTCCGTTGTCAGCAGCATGGGAATCTGTGTTTCTTTTGGTTGCGTCATCTTGTTGTGTCAGCTCTCCGTGTATGCGGCACCATTCCTGGGCAGGCTGCACTTTCTTTCATGCTGGGTGGCTCTCCTTACGGGGTGCACTCCTTGCATGTGGGGCTACCCTACGCGGGGGACACTCCTGCGTGGCACGGCACTCATTGCGCGCATCAGCACTGCTCATGGGCCAGCTCCACAAGGGTCAAGGAGGTCCGGGGTTTGAACTGCAGACCTCCCATGTGGTAGACAGACACCCTATCCATTGGGCCAAGTCTGCTTCACCTGTTTATTTTCTATTCCATTGTCTTTGGCTCTTATCTTTATTATCTCCATTCTTCTACTTACTTTGGATTTTGTTGGCTCTTCTTTTTCTGTCATCTTAAAGTGAAACCTTGGATCATTGATTTTAGATCTTCTTTTCTAATAAAGCACTTAGAGATATAAATTTCCCTCTAAGCACTGCTTTAGCTGCACCCCACACATTTTGAAATGGGGAACTATTTTTTGATTGCAACTTTTATACCTGTAAAGGCTGGACCCAGGAGTCACCCGTCATTTCCAGACACTAGGGCAGAAATAGTCCCATAATGCGGAGAATTCCTCCGGTATCGGCATGCTGTGGTGAGGTGGGGGATCACCTGGACCCTCACTGGGCCCCACCCACCTCGTCCATCTCAGACCCCATGCCTTCCTCTCCTCCCAGGAGCTGTCCTGCCTGACTTCACCCTGACACCAACTCTCCATCCTCTGCTGGGCCCCAAGGCTGCCCTGTCCCTCCTTTTGCATCTTGACTCCAGGCCACTGGCTTGACCACGTCCATTCATCTCTCTGGGCCTCAGACTTTTCACACGTCAAGTAAATGTCTTGGTCCTCTGGCCACCGTTACCCCGATCACACCCATGAACATATAAATCTGCGCTGTGCCTCCTCACTGAGGCTGTGAGTCAGACCTTGACACCTGGTAATAAAAGGACAATTTTGCAGTGCTCTCGCTGTGTCCTCACTGCAAACCTCATAGAGACATCCTTGACCCCATTTAACAGAAGGGGAAACGGAGGCTCAGAGAGGTGGAATCTTTCCCAGGCTCAGCCACACAGCCCGCCTGAGGGAAGTCCAACGCAGATCTCGCCGTGGCCCAAGGCGACCTCCCTGAGGGCTGGGCAGACACGGGGCTGTGAAACGGCTTGAGGCTGACGTGGAGGCCGCGGGGGCTTGGTCCAGGCTCGGTGTCCACTGCCCAGGGCTGGAGGCCACAGGGGCTCGGTGTCCACTGCCCGGGCCTACATGGCAGCCACAGGGGCTCGGTCAAGGCTTGGTGTCTGCTGCCCGGGGCTGACGTGGAGGCCGCAGGGGCTTGGTCAAGGCTCGGTGTCCACTGCCCAGGGCTGAAGGCCATGGGGGCTTGGCGTCCACTGCCTGGGGCTGATGTGGCAGCCGCGAGGCTTGGTGTCTGCTGCTGTAGCTGTAGGAGAAGCACCAGCCAGGGGTGGTGCCGGGACCCTCCGCTGTCAGAGCAGTGTCCCCTCCTGCACTCCAGAGAGATCTGGGGGGGCACTGCCTCTGAGATAGGAGTCGGCCTTCCTTCCTCTGCCACACAGGTAATTTGGGGAGTCCCTGGAAGGTCCCTTCCCTTCACACCGTCGGGTTTGTACTTTTTAAGCAGAAATGCACGGCACGTTTGCTCTCCGTGTGGACAATGCCACGCGCTTTGCCCTCCCGCCACCCTGCCAGGGGGTTGTTGTTACTGGTGTGTTCTATAGACGAGGAAACTGAGGCTCGGGGAAGCGATTTGCCCCATTACTTGGGGCTCTGGCCCGCCGTGCTGAGCCCCGGAGCACGTGGGTAAACTGGGGCACAGGGCTCTTGCTCTTTGGATTCCACTGTGGAAGGGGGACGCTGAGAGGACACCGCAGGGAGTTACCCTGGGCCGGAGGGAGCCGGCCTCAGCCCCCTGGACACCCGCCCCTAGAGCCAGTGCGGGGCCGTCCGAGTGGACTTTGCGCGTGCGCTTCATCCCGGGACCCGAGCAGCCAGCTCTGGCGGGAAGCCAGGCCCGTGTGGCTTGTGCCACCCCTCACCAGCACGGTCCGAGCGGTCACAGCGGCCTCCGCAGGTTTCCCACACCTGCAGCGGGCCCGCCGAGCTCCGTCCGGTGGCTGAGACGCCCGGCCTGGGAGGCTCGCTCTCAAGCTGAGGAAACAAGACTTGGCGTGGACAAGCGCCTTGCCTCGGGCCTCCCGGACAGGGGGCCTGGACACAGACCGCCGGGCAGGCCCAGCTCTTTCTGCCCTCCACCACGGGCCGCCACGGCTAAGCGGAGACCCGCCTACCCACGGGAGAGAGGGCCGACAGCCGGCCGGCGCGGCCTGCTGGCCCGTTAGTCCAGCTGAGCCGTGGATGCCGTCCACACCGCTCGGCCGGCGGGGCTGGGAAAGGGAGTCAGTGCCAGCTCCTCTTCAGATCCAGGGGCGATGGGGGCTCCCCCTGGAGTGCAGCACCTAACGAGGAGCCGAGCGTCCAGGGGACGCGGGCAGCGGGCGGGAGGTGCCATTCCCCTGCCCCCAAGGCGAGTCCAAGGGAGGGCAGCCGCCTTTGTCCAGAGCCTGCTGGAAGCTTCTAGACGCGGAGGGCAGAGGCCCCGTGGGTAAACTTAGTGAGGCGCGCAAGGCCTCAAAGGGCCAAGGGTGGTCTGAGGCGCCCTGAGCGTTGGGTGGGTCGGAAGAGGTTGGGGGGTGGTGGGCACTCAGCTTGGCTCAGCTCTCCCCAGGACGGTGGCCTGGGCCGGGGAGCCCTGCTTTCATGGGGTGGAGGGTGGTGTGGACCCCCGGCGCTGAGCCGGCGTGGGTCGTCCAGTTGGGGGTGGACGTGCATAGCGAAACCCCGCCCCTGCCCGGGCCGCTCCGACCTGCTCGCCCCTCCTTGGACCCGAGCCCCAGGCTCCCCGCCCAGAACCCCTGCTTCCCGAGGGGGCCGCGGCCAAACTCAGAGGCCAGTCGCTGGCCTCCGTCCTGGAGGTCCTGTCCTCCCAGCCCCGCCCAGAGGCCCCCTCCTGGAGCGCCCCCGAGACCAGGTCGGAAGCCCCTGCAGCCCCTCTGGGCACCTCTGACCCCTCCCCTGCTTTTGCTCTGTGGTCTGCGTGGTGGCCCGTCCCCTCCCCGGTCCGCGAGTGTTTGGGTGACCGTGGCAGCCGCAGGCTGGCATGGGGGAGCCCTGGCCCCCGGGGCGTGTGCCCAGCACCGACGGCCCTGGCGAAGAGGTCGAGCCGCGTGGCCCTGCTCCCTGCCGCCCCTCTCCTTCCTCCCCGCTCGCAGGGGGCGGGCGCCTCCTCCTGCAGCGAGGAACCCCACCTCTGCTCTCCACCGTCTTGGCAACAGGCAGCCGAGAAAAGAAGCCAAATGGCTTCCGCGTCAGCTTTTTAAACCGCTGAAATGATCTCACTCGCTGCGCTGTGGTCCAAATATTTGGGCCATTTAGACGCAACCTTCTGTGCCTGGGAAATTAAGTGCATTATTAATTTCGCCCGGCCTGGCGACAGGGTGGGCAGATCAGATAAATAGCCTCGCGGCGGGACGAGGGGGGGGCGAGCCATTCCTCTTGGCAGAAAGCGGACGCAGGACGTGCCGGGAGCGGCGCTGACAGAGGGGGCCCTGCCGGGGAGGGGGCTGGGAGACCCCCACGATGAGGGGTGGGGGCTTCCGGAAGAGAGGAGAAGGAGCCGGAGACCCAGCCACTGGCCTCCAGGGTCTCCACGGCTGTGCCGTGGGTGTCAGAGGGTGGGGACGGGGAGGGGGCTTCTGAGATGGGGACGAGGTCCGGGCGCCCGGAGCAGGGGCCACGGGGTTTAGGGTGGGTTTCAGATGGGCCTTTGTTAATGTGATTTGTTGCTGATTCTGAATGTAATCAAGGCTCACTGCAGAAGACAAGGAAAACTCCAGAGGAGGCTATGACAATCCCGTCTCGCGACAAGTCTCGTTACCTTTAGCTACTGAGGCCCGGGATTTCTTTCCAGATACATGTGTATATATTTATTTTTTCCCCGTGGAATTTTTCTGTATTTAATTTTTAACCGCCATTTTGCCCTTGGCGGCGTATTACGTATTTACCAAAGGACCGATCCAGAGGGTGTTTCACGGCTCTGGCGTCGGCGGCTGCAGAGCCCGTGGCTGACCTCTGCGGCTGCCCACGGGAGCCCTGGCGCCTGAGGCTGCCCCCTCTCTGAGTCTCTGTGCCCTGAGGACCCACCCCTGTGGGTGCTAACTGGTCAGATCCGGGCAAGGGGTGTGCTGGAGGCCCCGGGCAGGCACCGGGCGTGGGGGGCAGCGGCGGGCTCCACGGAAACCCGGGAAGGGGCTCCCGCCAGGACCCTCGAGCCACGGTGGCCCCGGCTGGCTGAGGTTTCCCTGGGTCCCAGGAGCTGCCGCCACGTGCCGTGGATCGGCCTGGCCACATGACTTGGCGAGTGCCGGGCAAGGCGGAGGCTCGTCTCCACTGGCTTCTGGGCTGCGGGAGCCTGTGCCCTCCCAGCCAGCCCGTCGCCCCTGGGTCTGTTGGGGGCACTGCCGCGCCCCCTGCCTCTGCAGGTGGAGGACTTGAGACACAGCTCACGCCCACGACAGTTCAGCTCCCACGGGCCCACGGCCCCCGCCCTTCTCCCATCCCAGCCAGGACTGACCCGAGCCCTCCAAGGGGCCAGGGTGCCGGGCAGGCTGGGGGCGCGCAGGTGGACCGGGCCACGTGGCCGAGGACCCCGCGAGCGGCCACGTGGACGTGGGGCTGCCGCGCCCGGCTGCTGGGCTGTGCGCACGGCAGGCAGGGTCCCCTGCCCGGGGCCGCCCTGCCCGGCCCAGCCGGTTCCTCAGCCCGGGCGGGCCCAAGCCCGGCCCAGGTCTTATCGCGCTTATCTCGTTCCTTCCCACGAGACTTTGCGGGGGAGACGGGGCTGCCCCACTGCGCGGAGGTGGGACCCGGCTGCGCCCGAGGAGGCCCCTGGGCTGGGAGCAGCCTGAGCCCGAACCCCCGGAGCCCAGGGTCGCCCCCCCTCCTCGCCTCTCTATGAGCCCCAAAAACAACAAATAAGAAACAAAGTTGTTTTTTTCCAAAACTGAACGCCCTCCAACAATCACAAAGCTCCAGGAGCAGCCCTGCTGCAGACGGCCAGCTCGTGAGCTCAGCGGGACCCCAGGGGCTTCCCGGCGTGTCCCGGCCCGCTCAGGGCGGGGAGGGCGGGGGCCTGGGCCTCCCTCCCCCAGTGCACACCTGGGAGGCGCAGCAGCTCTGGGTCTCCCTGCCCAGGAGGTGACCCGGCGGGGTAGGGGAAGCACAGGCTGGAGGGCGCTGCTCTCCTCTGGGGTTTGCCCCACGGGCCTGGGGGGTTGAGGGGTGACTTCACCTCCAGGACAGCCCCCCCTGCATCTTAGCCCAGAAGCGGCCCCCTTCGGGGAGCGGGGACCCGTGAAAAGCGGGCCCCGGGAGCCTGTGTACGGGGGCCCTGGGGGAAAGGTGGCCGTTGGGTCTCTGGGATGGGGGTGAGGTGGGGTGCAGGAGGGAGACCAAGCCACCCCCTCCCGAGATGCCACCGAGCCAGGTCCGCCCGCAATTCCCAAGGCAGACACGGGAAGCTTCCTCGTGGAGGGCCCCGGGGCCACGGGCTTGCCAGTGAGGCCCCGGCGGGGAAAGGTTTTCTTCCTCGGTGTAGACAGAGTCAGTGTAGACAGAGTCAGCGTGACTCGGGCTCGAGAGCCCCCCCGCAGGCCTGGTGCAGCAGCGGCCCCGGCGGAGCGGTGGCACGTGGGCCATGACAGCGCCAGGAGGGGCAGGTGGCGGCGCCCGGGCCCCATCCCCACCCTCGGCGAGCGCGCAGGCCGGGGTGGGGACGGCCGGAGAGGACACGACCACCCCGAGGCCGGCCCTGGGCGGGCGGGCTGCTGGGGGGCGCCAAGGAGGCTCCGGCCCAGGGCCAGGCCGCCCCCGGGGAGCCGCAGTTTCCAGTGGAATGTGGAGCGGCCGGCGGCGGGTCCCCAGGGCGGTCCATTTTGAGCAAACCTGGGAGAGCAGGAGGGGGGGGGGCGAGGGCGGGAGCGGGATGACTCAGGGGAGGGGCAGGGCCCGACATTTGGACTTTACCCCCTGGGCGGTGGGGGGCAGGAAAGGGCCTTGCAGCTGGGGAGTGCCCGGGGAGGGTGCTGCCTGGGTGCCAGAGCTGGGCGGAGACTGGGGTGGGTCACCCCGGCCACACCCGGCGGTCCCCGGCCTCCTCTGTGCCCCCGAGCCGCAGCCCGGAGCCCAGTCAGGGCCACCACGGCCACCACCAGCCCAGGGAGGCGGAGGGGCTGAAGGGTGTGTCCCGGGCAGCACCTAGGGCCCCGCTGGCCTTCCAGGGGCAGCGCCCCGGATGTGAGCTCCAAGGGGCACCGGGCAGACTCCCAGCGCTCTCCCGCTCCTCAGCGCACCGCCGCTCCTTTATGGAGCCATCAATAACGGCTGCGTCGCCCGGGTCGCCGCAGTTGCCACATATATAACATTTAAACCACATTGGGAGGTGACAGAGACGGACAGATATTTTTAATCCCAACAGGCTATTACGTTTCATATCGTGTCTGTCAAATAAATATTATGAATCATTTCCCGTTATCTTTAAGGGGCGACTTGACTTCGTTGGGGAGATGGGGGGGGTGCTTCCTGCGTGTTCACCCACCCCTCCTGGGTATGTGTGCAGTGAGGGAGATGGATGCAGCAGGCGCCGATAATAAACGCCCCCAATAAAACATATTATCTCCTCGCGTGATGGGCAGTGCCTGGAGGGGGCACGTGGAGGGGTCGGGGGCGCGCTCCAAGCCTGATTCCTCGGCCTCGGCGCTCGCCCTGGCTCCTGTGATGTGCTAACATCTACTTCCTGTCCTCATACTCTTGTTTCACCAGAAAGGACCTCGGTGGTTAGCTGGCTCTTTTCTCCATTTTGTAGAAGAGACCGAGGTCCAGAGAGGGCCACATGAAAGCTGATGGCAGAGCCAGGCCCCAGGCTCTTCCTCCTGTATCTGCACCTGGTTGCCCATTTCTGCCCTTCCCCACCACCCTGGACTGGAGTCTTAGCTGGCACCCCTTCCACAGTTGACCCGGCCGTGCTCTGTGAGAAGCAGGGAGGGGGAGGTCTCTGAAGGCAGGAGCCCGAAGTTGGAGGCGTCCAGAGGCCCACCTGGGGGTCCTGAGCACCCGCCTCGGCCCCGAGCCTGCTGCGAGGCCTGGGCTCTTCGCCCGCTGGCACCCGTGTCTGTGAAGCGGGGACAGCAGGACTCCGAGTGTGTGGGCTTGGGGGGGGCACCAGCAGGGCCCCCGGGAAGCACCGCACCCCCTCCCTGGCCTGGAGCCTCGAGCTGCCCCCGGCGCTGAGCACGCCGCCCGCCCCGGGCACCTGCCGCCCTTCAGGGCTGGCCATGGGCTTGGCGGGAGCGACCCTTCGGAGGCCCCTGGAGGGGCCCACCGCGCTGCCCCCAGCGGCCCCCACCCCGCAGCCTGCTCCCCGGGGCCGTGCAGCCCCCTGGACTTCTGGAAATGGTTCCTGCTTCGCTGGGGGTGAGCTGCCCCCTCCAGGGGAGTGGACTCACACAGCCTGAGCCTCCTCCCCTGAGCTAGTGAGGGGGCGGGGCCAGCTGCTGCCCCTCCCCCTCCTCCTCCCCCTCCCTCCCTCTCCCCCTTCCCCTCCTCCCCTCCCCTCCATTTCCCCTCCCCCTTCCTCCCCTTCCCCCTTCCCCTCCCTACCCCTCCCTCTCCATCCCCCTCCCTTGCCCTCCGTCTTCTCCCCCTTCCCCCTCCCTCCCCTCCCCCCTCCTTCCTCCCCCCTCCTTCCTTCTCTTCCTCTCTGCTCCCATCCCCTCTCCTTCTTTCCTAGCGTGGACGAGCGTGTGGGCAAGCAGCTTTTCTGTTTCCCCTGCACCACCGGAGAGAAGGGGCGCAGGTGGCGTGGGGTGGGTGGGGGGCCATGCTGACCCACCTCCGGCCAGCCTCTGGCCTCTCTGGGCTTTGCCCCCACCTCCGGGTATGAGTCACCCACCACACAGGTGTTACCCCCAAGGAGCCCAAGCAGACGTCTGCGTGGAGGTGAGGAAGGGCTCCTGGGCCGGGCGGTCAGGGCAGAGCCTGCCGAACGGGCCCCCTTGGCCCCCTGCCCACGAGGACGCCCCCGCCCGGCCCCCAGGCCCGGTGAGGTCCTGCTACCAGCGCTCAGGGCCTGCGGCTCCCACTCCCACAGACCCTCTTTCAGGGGAGGACGCGGCTGCAGCCAGGAGCCCCTGGCAGCTCCGGCCCCGCGCGGAGCTGGCCATCCAGGCGCCAGCCTCAGGGTGCCCGGCCTGGCACAGACACCCACCTTTAAAAATATTATTCGCCGAGCGATCCCGGAGACTGTTTACAAACCTGAGCCGAGACGAGCGTGCGAAATAGGCCAAAATCCCTTTTTTAAAAAGCATCGTTCAGGGAAATTTTAAAAACAGCCCCCAACCAAAAACAGAAAACAAAACCCTCTCAGATCCTGGGTTGTAAATAGACAGCTATTACTCTACAAATATTTTTGGCCGTCGCGGGCCCTGGCAGGAAGGCCGGGGGGGGGGGTGTCCATGGCTGGATGGGACCTGGCTGCTCCAGGTGGGCGGCCACCGTCCACGGCCGTCTTCTGTGGGATCATGTGTCCCAAAGAGCCCCCGACCGAGGGGCGAAAGCAGCCCAGAGGCCCGCGGGAGAGACGAGGCGGTGTCCGCGCTTCCTGCCACGGAGCGGGCAGGCTCTGCGGTGGGGCCCCCCGCGTGGCGCTGGCCCCTCCGGCCCCCGCCCCCTGGAGGAAGGCCCCCAGCTGCGCAGGGCATGGGCCGGGCTCTCCGCTGTCCTCCTGGTCTCCTGCTGCCCTGGAGGGAGGCAGGGGCCAGGCGCCGCCTTCGGGGGTTCCCGGCCCCGCAGCTCCCAGCAACCCCCCAGGTGCAGCACCTGAGGGGAACCTTGCCGAGTGCGGCTCGTCTCCAGCGCCCACCCGTTCCAAACCGCCCTGGAGTTTTCCGAGGCTCAGGGGTGGGCGGGGAGGGGACTCCGGGCCCAGCGCGCCCACCAGTGCCCGGCACGCCCGGACCTGCCTGCCAAGCGGGCGCTTCCTGCCCAGGCCGGGAGCCTCCCGGCTCCGGGCTCCCGCTGCGCCTTCTGCCTGCAGCCCTGCCCCGCCTCTGCCCCTCGCAACCCTCCCTCCCTCCAAACCCAAGGCCGGCGCGGGATCCCCGGCTGGGCCTGGCGCCCCCAGCACCGTCCGCGACCCTCCCAGCTGCCCGCACACTCCGCCCGCCCCTCTGGCTTCTCGTGGGCAAGTCCGGTCCCCCCCTGGCCTGGCCGCTGGAGGACGGTGGCCTCCCCTCATTTGCCGCCACCTCGCTTTGGGAGTAAGAGCGATAGCAGCTGTCCCTTACTGAGCCCCTGCCTGGTACCAGGCTCTTTCTCGTATCATCTCATTTAATCATCCCTGACTCAGCAGGGAGGATTTGCTGATGCCACTTGACAGGTGAGGAAACCGAGGCACAGGGAGGGGAGTGGCCTGACCAGGGCCACATGCAGGTGAGAGGCAGCGCGTCCTGGCCCACACCTTGTTCCTTCCAGGGCCACACCTCCACCTGCCACGGGGCCTGCTCCTTGGTAAGGGCGCGACGAACGTTTGTTGAATGACTGAGGCACGGTGCAAACAGGGACCATCGTGCCTCTCTCTCACTCCCGCCCCAGCCACCTCCTCTCTGCCCCGAGACCCTGCTCCACGGAGTGGCAGGGGCCATCCACACCCAGAGAGCCCACGGGACATGGCAGGAGGGCAGTGCTGTCCCACGGCCCCCACATGCGCCAGCGCACTTGGTGGCCCTGTTTCCAAGGACAGCCCTGGCGTCCGAGACCCTTGCTTCTGCGTTTGGTCATGTTGTCAACTTGTGCCTCAGTTTCCCCACCAGTCGGGCCATCAGCAGCACTCACTGCCTCTGGTTGCTGGTCACTTGTACCAACAGGGTCCCTGCGGGGACAGGGCACCCGGCCACTTCTTGCTGCAGCCACAGCCGTGAGGCCTCTGGTGTGACGGCAGGAGGCTGCGGCCGGGCGGGCCGTCGTGCGTCACGGCCGAGGGCCCAGGCTGGGAGGACCGGGCGGCCTGTGAATTGGGCCTCGCACGTGGCAAGCGCCCAGGAAGTGCCAGCGCTCGAGTGTGCCCTTTCTCAGGCCCTGACCTGTGTGCTGGGCCGGTGGTAGAGGGGGGCAGGTGGGCATGGGACTGGGACCCAGCAAGAGGTGGCCTTTCAGAACAAGGGCTGGAGCCGCCCCCGAGGGACCCCGTGCAGCTCGGGCAGGGCCGTGACTGTGCCGGGGGTGGGTTCCAAGCGGTGCCCCACAGCCTCCCGGGCGCTCCTGTCCCCGTGGACTGAGGACCTCGCTCGTGGAGTCACCCTGGCTCCCATGGAATCCCGCCCTGGCCGGCCTGGCCCTTTGGACCCCCTGGGGGTGGGTGGGCCCTGTTGCCCTCCCACTTCACGGAGGAGGAGGGCGCAGGCCAGAAGAGGTGCCCCCTAATGGGAGCGTCGCAGTGGTTGTGTCACAGGGCCGGATCTGTGTGCGGCCTGTGTGGACCGCGGGTCCCCCTGCCCCGGGGAGCAGGGGCTCCAGGCCAGGGCCCACCGGGGCAGCAGGCTTGGGGCGGCAGGGCTGGCGGGCGCCGGGCCTGGCACGGGGCAGGTAACACGCCCCACCCCGAATTCCAGACGCCCGGATGGCAGACCAGGCCGAGCCAGCCCGGAGCAGGGGCGCTTCCTTTCGGCTTTAAACAAACAAATCGTGAATTAAAAAGTCAGGACGGAGAACTACCCAGGCTGTAAAAATAGCCACCAGCCGCAAATCCAGTGCCCAGCGCTGGCAGCTCCTGGCGGCTCCTGGCAGCCTCCTTTCCTTCAAGAGGTGCCCGCGACTGGCACGGGGCTCGAGACTGAGCCCAGGCGTGAGCAGCCCCCGTTCCCCAGCGGCCTGTGGGCTTCCCGTGGGCGCCCCGGGGCAGGGGCCTGGCGCTGAGAGTGGGCCAGGGTGGGGCCCTGCTTGTCCTTACTCATAAAATACCTCCTGCCCAGGCACAGCGCCACTCCTGGCCTCAGTTTCCCCTAGTTTAATGGGGGTGGGGGGGAGGGGGGAACGGTGTCTGCCCGCCGCTGCCCTGCGCTGGGCCGGGGGGCGGCCTGGAGTGCGGGCGGCCTGGCTTTGTGTGGCCGCCGCTGTGGCCACCGCAGACAATGGCCCGGCCGCGCCGGGCGCTGCAGCCGCCCTCCCCGTCCCCCTCCTCCGCCCCTCCCCCTCCCCTCCTCCTCCTCCCCCGCCCCCTCCGGGTGGTTTCTTTTTTGGGGCAGGGCCGGGGAGGGAATTCCGCGCCCGCCCGCCCCCGCCGCCCCCCGCGGCTCCCGGGCACCCCTGGCGGAGGCCACCTCGCCGGCGCGCTCGCCCTCGCGGAGCCGGCGGCCGGGGCGGCGGATCGCGGCGGGCGGCGGGGCCGGGGGCGCGCGGGCGCCGGGGCCCAGGCGGCGGCGGCGCTGCGCCGAGTCCCCGCCCGTCGCGGGCCCCCCGCGGCACCCCCCCCCCCCCCCGCCGGCGCCGCAGCGCCGCGGTCGGAGCGGGGCGCGGGCGCGCGCGGCGGGGGCGCGCGGCGCGCGCACACAAGTAGTTTACATTGTTGGGCGACTTTTGCAACAACTCGCCGCGCCGCGGCCTCCGCGCGCCGCCGCCGCCGCCGCCGCCGCCGCCGGCTCCCCGCCGCCCGGGCCGGGCCGGCCTCGCCGGGGCCGCGCTGGGCCGCCCGCGCCGGGCATGAGTTAGGCGCAGCCATGGACACCAAACACTTCCTGCCGCTCGGTGAGTGCGCGCGGGCGCGGGCGGCGCGGGCGCGGGGACGGGGCGGCCCCGCCGAGCGCCCCGCGCCGGGCGGGGGTCGGCCCGGGCAACTTTTGGTGGCGGCGGGCGGGCGGGGGGCGAGGGCGCGCGGGGCCCCGGGCCGCCGAGGAGTTCGGGGCAGCGGCGGGGGGCGCGCCGGGCCGGGGGTGCGGGCTCGCGCGGAGCCCGGCGGGGCTGCCCCGGGCACCCCGGCCCGCCCCGGGCGCCCTCCGCCGCCCCGCCGTCCCCCGCGTCCTGCGCCGGCCCCGCCGCTTGGGGACCGAGCCGAGCCGGAGGAGGAACTTCTGTGCGCGCAGCCGCCCGCCCGGGCATCGCCGCGGGGCCTCTGCAGCCCGGGCTCGGGGCCCCCGCGGGTGTGTGTCCCCCTCCCCCAGCACCCAGGCCCGGGGCGGGGGGAGGGGCAGGGGCGCCCCGGGGCCTGTGCGAGCAGAACCTGGAAGTGCGGCCGGCGCCAGCCGGGGAGCGGCGCCCCTGACTCAGGCCGGCACCCGCGCCCTGCGGGGCTGGCCATGCCTTGGAGAGCAGGACACCCCGCAGGCGCCCAGGGCCCCTTGTCCTGCCTGCCCGCCCCGCGGCTTCCTGGCCGGGGACTGCCCGCCAACTCCAGGCAGGAGGCCGGGTCCTGGACCCCCCTCAGGAGGAGGGGACTGGGCCAGGGTCCCCTCTCCGGGGCCTGGGGCCAGTGGGAGGCAGGCGGGGTGGAGGGCCTTGGAAATGAGGGCTGGGGAGGATATTAATTTGGGGGTGGGGCGGCCGCCAGCCTGTCAGGCCGGGTGAAGGATTTGTGCTGAGTGGAAATTAAAACAGCTGATTAGGAGCGGAGCGCACGGCCGCCCCTCCGCCCTGCTGCCGACCGGGCTGCAGTTTGGAGGCTGGGTGGCCGTGCTCCCCACCTAGGAGCTGGGCAGAGCCCAGCACGTCCGATTAGTGGACCGCACAGGACCGCTGGGGAGAGGGTCTCGCCCGCCCCAGGACTCGCTCCCTGGTGGGCACTTTGCAGGGTGGCTGCGTGGGGTGCTCAAACTTTGTCGAATCCGAGGCGGCCCGCTGGTGGACTTCCTGTACTAATGGAGCCCGAGGCGGGCGTGGGCCTAGAGCGCTCCCCGCCGCAGCCCCGAGGGTGAGTGCTCGGACCCATCTTGCAGACGAGGAAACCGGCTTGTAGCGGGAGGCCACAGGCTACAAAGCGCCAGGTTCGGGATTCAAACCCACAGCAGGGAGCCCGGGGCCTCCGTGGGGCAGGAGAAGCTGAGCCTGGCCAGATTGTTTCCTGGTGAAAGCCTTCTACACACGCGTGCACTCACCCACACAGAGCTCTCCCGGGCGCGCGGGGGCTCGGCTGCCCCTTGGCCGGGGCCTGCATCCAGGCGGCCAGGCTGTTTCTAGGACTTGGCGCAGCCTGTGCACCTGGAGCTGGAGGACGAGGGCACTCGGGCCGCAGGGCCTGGGGTCGTCCCCCCCACCCGCGTGGAGGCAGGGTGCCCTCTGCTCTGCAGCTCTCCTCCCACCTGCCCGGCCCGGGGCCTCCTGGCAGCCCACGCCCCGGGCCTGAGCAGAGAGTCTCGGGCTCTGATGACACTCTATTTTCTCTAAGCGTGTGACTAGCTGCGAAGTCCAGTGGAATTGAAGGTCCATCTGAGTGGCTACTTGCCTAAGCCCTTTTGTCAACGCCGCCTAATCCCTCTTGGGGGCGAGTGTCAGGGCTCCCGCCGCGTCCAGGGCTGAGCTGGCGGCTCGGGGCAGACCTGGGCCTGCCAGGAAGCCTCCTCCGCCTCTTTTGGCGGTCCGGCCACTTTTGGGGCCTTGGGCGGTGAGGGCTTCCTCCTGCCGGCGCCTCGGGGCTTGATGGGCCTGGGGCACCTGTGCGCCACCCGCCTCCGCCCGCTGAGCTGCCCGGCTGGGGCAGGGGCGGGCCCCATAGCCAGTTCTGGACGGTGTGCCCGAGGGGGCCTCTGCTTTCTGCCCAGCCGCCCGGGCCGGCCCTGCCACCGTGCTGGCCGGGGACTGCCGTCGGCCTGGCCAGGAGCCTTGACGGCTGAGCCTACAGAGTCCAAAGGTTCCGGATCACGCCGGACCGTGCCTGCGGCTGGTGGCCCGCCTGCCCACGGGAAGGGGACTGGGTGGTCAGTGGCAAAGCCACGGCCCACCGGTGCCCTCCCGGGGCCTCTCGGATACCCGGGCCAGCCTGGAGCCGGGGTGGGGGGCTTCTGGCATCTTAGAGCCCCGGGGACCTAAAATAGAGCACATTCCGGGGCCTCCCGAAATAACAGGGTCACGTGACTCTGGGCAGGCAGGGCCTGACGCGGCAGTTGGCGCCTCGGCCCGGGCGCTGCCGACGGTCGGGGCGTTTGTTTTGGTGAACCCCGGCGGGGGCTCTGTTTGTTGATTGGAGAAGTGCGAGGGTGAGAAAAGCAGCCCTTGGTGGCTGGCCTGCCTGTGGCCTGGCCGGCCCGCGTCCCTGCCTGCTGCACCCGGGACCGCTGGGGCCCGGGCACGCAGCCCTGACCCCTCTGCCCAGGAGGGGCTGGAGGCGGAGGGAGGGAGAATGCGGGGTCCCACCCCCGGGTGGGTGCTGGAACACCCCTGGGTGTGTGGGGCGCGGCGCCGAGGGGGCAGCCGTGACGGGCCGGGCTCCCAGCGCCGCTCTCTCAGCTGTGCCTGTCCTTCAGGGGAGGGGTGGGGGTCGGCGCCCTGGGAGCCCCTGCTGCTCCCACGCGCGCCCCTCCCGTGCCCCCCGACGATGGGGCTGTGTGGGCTGGTCTTGGAATGTCACTTGGGCAGATGGGGTGGGCAGGGCCTGGGTGTGGGTGCTGGGGGCCCTGGCCCTGGGGGGGGCCATGGTGCGTCGGGGGTGGATGTGCCTCCAGCCGCCCGGGACGTGGGTGGTGGCGGGGGTAAGGCCTAGGCAGGCCCTTTTTCTTGGTCCCGTGGGGCCTGGCCACGGCTCGTTCCTGCTCAGCCTCCAGGGCCGAGGCGCAGATGGGGCCCCGCTCGGCGGTCCAGCCGTCACCCGGCCGCCCCCCGGGGCCAGCCTGCCCTCCCTCCCTCCACCGCGCTCTGGTTGTCTCCGCGGAGTGTCCCATGGCCTGAGCTTACGTTTTAGGGAACACAGCGGGGCTGGGGTCCTGGCCCCCCAGGCGCAGAGAGCCCCGGCCTGTGACCTGGGCGCTGGTGTCTGCTTGTCCCAGTGCTCAGGGGGTGCTGGAGGGGCGGGGGGCAGCCCCTTGCCGCCCGCCCGCCTGCCGTGTTTACATTTGACGAGGCGAGTCGCCCCCTCGCCCGCTCGCCCTCCGTCCCCCAGGCCCCTTTGTCACTTGCCCCCTCCCACAGGCCTCTCTGGGGCGGCCGGTCCCGCGCTGGGGGAGGGGACCCTGGGCCCTGCCCCGTCCGGGAGGGGCTCCGCCTGCCCGCTGCTGGCCCGGCCACCCCCGCAGGCCCGTCTCCGCGGGCCTTGCCCGCCCCTAAGATGGACCCGCCGCGTGCGCTGCCGGCGCTGGGGCGCGCGCCGCCGGAGGCCAGGGGCTGCCTTCTCCCGGGTCCAGCCCTGCGGCCGCGTCCTCCCCGTGCCCCAGGTCAGGGCAGTGGCCGAGGCCTTGAGTGTCAGTGGGAAAACGAAACCAGGACGGCCGTGGAGGCCGCGACGGGCGCGGGCGCAGACGTGGGGCGAGGCTGCGCCCGCTGCCCGCGTCCCTTTGGGCATGGAACTTCCCGGCCCCTCGGGGCAGGCGCTGCCGTGGGCGCCCAGGGCCCAGGGTCCGGGGCTGGCGGAGGGTCACAGCCAGGGCCCCGGGGACCGGCCCCCGCCCGTCGCGGGGCTCCCCCTGGAGGCTGGCGGGAGCGGCGGGCGCGGCAGGGCGCGTTTGCACACCCGCCGAGCCTGGTGCGAGATGTTCTGGCAGTTGTGCCCCAGCGCCTCACAGACAGGGAAATTGCACCCTAGAGTTACAAGGCAATTGTCTAGCTCAGCAGCTGAGCGAGCGTGAAATGGAGCAGAAAGCAGCTAAATAAAATCGGGCCCGGCCCGCGCGGGGAGGGCTGGGAGCCCACACGTGCGCAGGGGCTGGGCGTGTGCACGCTCACACTTGCTCACGCGCACACGGACACACTGATGTACGCGTACACCGACACACACTCGCTCTACACACTCACCTCCCACTTCCACACGCAAACACCCACACACACCAGCATTCTTCTACTGCTCACACTCACACATGCTCTCGCTCCACTCTTACACTTACAATCACGTCGTCTTACTACGCTTATAACACACACACCTGTAGGCACTCACACACTTGCACGCACAGCCGCACACTTGCACAAAGGCGCATCCGCGTGCACATTCATGCACACTCATACACACGTGTGTGTGGCCCTCCTCACTGGCCGCGCCTTCCTGGTGTGGTCCCCGCAGAGTCCGGCGGGCTATCCCTCGGAAGGGTGGGCCCCGGCTCCTGGTCCCCGAGGAGGGGTGAGGCGCGGGGGCTGGGCGCGGCCTCCTCGGGAGCCAGTGCGGGTGGGCCCTGCCCGAGGGTGGGGGGCGTGGGCATGGGGGCCAGGAGGTGGCAGCACCCACGTGGGGGCCTTGGGGCTGGTGGTCTGAGCCCGGAAGGGCCCGGGAGTCAAGGCTGGAGGAAGACGGGGAGCTCAGGGAGGGCCTCGAGTGCCAGGGTGGGGTGTGGGGGGCTGGGGGCGGTGCCGGGCGCAGTGGGGTGAGCTGTCGAGTGTGTGTGTGGGGGGGCTGCTGGCGAGGCAGGAGACCCCGTGGGGGGCGCAGCTCAGCACTGGCCGTCTGCCCTGCTCTGCGTCTCCCCTTCCGAGCAGGGGCCTGGGGATGGCATCCCGTCTCCCCACCCCGTCCTGGCTCTCGGGCTGTGCGCCCTCCGTCGGGGGCCTGGGCCACTTGGTCGTGAGTGCGGGGCCGGAGGGCGTGAAGAGGCGGGCGCGGGCAGTCCTCCACTTGGCGACGGGGCAGTCGGGAGGCCGGGGGGCCAGTCCCCGCCTGGACCGAGGGCGGGGCCCCAGCAGCGGCGGGAGTCGGGTGCTGGCTGTCCCAGGGGCTGTGGCCAGGGCCTTGCGCGCCCGTGGCTGGGGATGGGGGGGTGGGGGCCCCTGCAGGGTGCAGTGTGGGGCTGAAAGGAGGGTCTCAGGGTGAGACCCTGCCTGCGGCCCCCAGGTCCTGCTGACCGTGCTCGGCGCCACGCGTGGGGGCTGGGGCAGAAAGGGGGTGCTGCCTCAGTGGGGCGCAGAGCCTGCGCTCGCGGCCGCGCCGGCCCGTCGTACCTTGGGGGCCTCTGGCTGGGCCTCAGTTTCCCTGGCCGCCCCGGGCTGGGGGCTGGCAGCGGTGGGTCCTGGCGTGGGCGGCATGGGGGGCGGGGCACTCTGCTGCCCCTGGAGTTCCAACCTCCAGGCATGGCCGGGGGCCGCCAGGAGGTTACTGTTAACAGCCCCCCCCCCCCCACGCCCCGGGAGGCGCCCCCGGGAGGGCCTGAGCGTCCCTAATTGACCAATTTAGCCTAAGTGTTGGCGCCTGCCGCGTGGGCAGAGGTCAGGCGGTGACGGCCCCCGTCCTCACGCACAGCGCTGGGTGCTCACTCTGCCCGCGGCGCCCCGAGCGGGCCCCCAGCCCCAGGCCAGGGCACTGCCCTCCTCTTCCCCCACCTCTGCCCCTCTTTCCCTCCCCTCAGACCTCTCCCCTTCCCTTCTTTCTCCCCATTTTTCTCCCTGCCCTCTTTCCATTCTCTCTTCTTCTCTTCCTCTCCCCTCTCTCTGCCCCTCCCCTCTCTGATGTCTCTTCCCTCTCCCCCCTCTCCTCCCTTTTCCTCCCCCTCTCCTCTCCTCTCCCTCTCCTTTCTCCCCTGCTCTTCTCCCTCTATCTTCTCCCTCCTGCTCTTGCCTCTCACCCCTTCTCACCCCAGCTCTTCCCCCTCTCCCCACCACCTCTACCCTCTCTCCTTCTTCCTCTCCTGTACTCCTCCCTCCCCCTCCCCCTCCCCCATCCCCCCCACCCGCCCAGAGGCTCAGCTGTAAGGTGGTGGTGGGCACGGGCACAGGCCTCCTGCTCCGAGCCCCGTGGGGGCCTGCTGGCCCCGTGCATACAGTGGGGGGGGGGGGGGTGTCTCCAGCCCGAGGAGGGGTGATGGGCTCTGCACAGTGGGCGTCACGGCCGCCCTGGAGCAGGTGCTCGGCGCGTGTGGGCCCCGGAGTACCGGCTGCCGCCGTCGCCTTCCCCTGTTCTGAGGCACCCCTGGGCGCCCACGTGAGGTGTGGGAAACGCTCGCTCACCCCAAGGAGTGGGGCCGGGGACCCCCGCTCGGACCGTTGGTGCAGCCGCGCACCTAGGCGCACTCCAAGCTGGCGGCCGTCACACGGGCTGAGCCACCCCCCGGAGGGTGCACTCTGGTGTCTGCGCCTTGGAGGGGAGGGGTCTGGCGCAGCGCGGTTCAGCGATGTGGCCGGTGAGCCTGGGGTCACCGCGGGGGTCTGAGCCCTGGCATCTAGGGCCCAGCCTCTGGGGAACCCCGGGTCTGGGTGCTCCCCTGCACCCCAGCTTTGCAGCATCCCCAGTGGCTTTGGGGGGGATGGTCAGAGGCCCCAGGGGTGGGCAGCCCCTTCCCCCGAGCCGCCTGGTTGGGCCAGCGGTCACCCTCCCCGTCCAGCCGGGGTGGCACACTGGGCCAGGGGCCCGAGCCGAGGGCGCTTGCCCCGGGCTGCTGGGGGGTCAGAGGCCGCGGGCTCGGAGCCAGTGGCGGGGGGGGGGGGGGAGGTCCCCGTGGCCTCCGGGCGGCCCAGCCTCTGGCACTGAGTGTCGCGGGGAACCCTCCTGGGCTGAGCAGCTCGTCTTGGGGACCTGGTGGCTTTGGAGAGTGGGCGGTGATCAGTGGGGCCCGCAGACCGGGGGTCCATCTTGGTGCCAGCCGCCACCATCCCAGGTCAGGCCGGCCCCTCGGGGCTGTGTCCTCCCCGCCGAGCCCTCGGTGGCTCCCTGTCGTCCCAGCGTCACGCTGTCCGCAGCCTCTACCACCTCGTCGGGCTCCTCTTCTCCCCTGCTGCTTTCTCACGTCCGAGGCCCCCGTGGGGGGAGCACCCTCTGTGGCCTTGCCTGGTAATTGGGGCCCCAGGTGTGCCACCCCGTTAGGAAGGCCCTGTCGTCGCTGTGAGCCTCAGGCTGCTGGGCGGTGGCTCGCTCCTGCCAGTCGGTGTTTCTGCTTCTGGGCTTCTATTGCTGCAGGAAACTTTGGGGGAGCACGTGGCCACAGTTTGGGGCTGGCCTGAAGGCCAGCTCCGCTCCATGGGCACTGCCCGCTTGCTGAGGAAACCACAGGTGACGAGGGCAGCTCTGCAGAGCAAGGGGGTATTGGCACGAGGGTGGGCATCTGGGAGCTCATGGGAAAGAGCCATAACTCTCTCTCTTGGGGAAGTCAGGGAGGCCTCCCAGAAGAGGAGATGCTGTAGTGGGGTTTTGAAGGATGAGCAGGAGTTTGTTGGGTGGCATGTGAAATGGGAATTAAGGCAGAGAGGATGGGTGGGCCTTTGTAGGGAGTTCTGACTCTAGTCCAGAGTCCAGGGAGGGGGACACCCCTGTGGCCACGGACAGGTTTCTCCCTGGAGAATGCCGCAACAACTGGACTGCATGGCCGGGCTCTGGCCTGTCCGCTAGCCTGGACGGCTCTGTGCTCGTGGGGAACCACGTGAGCGTGGGTGTGGTCAGCTGACCTGGGAATAATTAACCCTTGTGGAGCCGAGGCCGTGACCTGGCGTCCCCAGCCTGGCCGCCACCCCGTGGCCACTACCCGGGCCCCAGACACCCCAGCCGGGCGGTAGAGCAGCCACTGCTGGGTGGAGCCCCCGGGGCCCACCCCGCGCCCGGCCGCGCGCCTGCGTCCCCGCCGCGCCCCTGCCTCGCTCCCCGGGGCGGCTCTGGGCGTCCCTCGCCGGAAGCCCGGACCGCCCGCTCGCATCCCTCTCCTTGCCGGACGGAGGAAAACAGCCCCGGTCGGGACCAGAGTCCACGGGAGGCGGCGCCGCCCCCACCTGCCCGGCTCGGCCTCGGGACTTTCTGCTCAGGATCAAGGTCAGGAGGAGGGCTGGGGGCGGGGGCCTTAGTCATTGGGTGCCAGGCCCCTCCGGGCCCGGGCACTGGCGAGGCGGGCCACAGCCCCTCGGGCGGGGGTGGCGCTGCCGGGCCCTTCCTGGGCCAGAGCGGAGGCGGGCTGGGGGGCGGGCACGAGGGGGGGCCCCCCGCCCTTCTGCCCTGGTGTCAGGGTGCAAGGTCAGGCGCTGGCTGGCCTGGCCAGGCCCACCCTCCCCAGCGGCTGGCGCCCAGGGCCCGGGGGGGCGCGTGCTTGGGGCCGCGCCGCGAGAGCGGGTCGCCCTGGCCGACGCTTCCTCTCCCCTTATCTCGGTATCCTCGTCGTGGGTCGAGTGGAAGGATGTCGGACCCCGATGGAGGTGGGGACCCGCGGCGGGCGGGCTCCGCGGACGCCGCCGGCCGGGCGCGATGTTTCCCTCCGGGGTCTTTCTCACCCCGGGGTCCGCGGGTGGGGCTGGCGCGCGGTCCTGGTTGAATGGATCGACACCCCGCAGCCCCGGCCGCTCTGCTGCAGGGAAGACGGTCATCAGGCCTCGAATCGCCGCCCGTCCCAACGTCCCTGGGGAGGGCGGCTTTGGTGGCTCCGGGCCAGTGTGGCGCCGACTCCCCGGAGGAGGGGATCCTGCGCCGGCCCTGAAGAGCCCACCGCGAGCCTGCGCCACCGCCAGCTCTCTCGGTGGTCCCGGGCCTTCCCTGGACGGGGGTCCCCGATCCGGAGCAGGAGACCCCGGGCCCCCCGGGGCCCTGGTGCCGTCCGCTTGTGCTGAGCGCGTCTGGTCGGGGCCGGGCCGTGCCCCGGGCCGGCCCCCTCCTCCCTGCTCTGTCCATTCCTCCGGCAGGCCTTCCGACCGTCTGTCCGCCTCTGCCTGGCTCCTGCTGGCTGCTGGGGAGGCGGGGCTGATGCCTGGGGTGGACCGGCCAGGGGCGGAGCCCTGCGGCCTCGGGTGGGCTGCCCTGTCTGTAAGGTGGGGCTGTGCCCTCGCCACAGGGTGGCAAAGCAGGTAGGCCTAACTGGCCTGTCACCCATGGCGTGCACGGGGTTGAGGGTGGCTTGGCTTGTTGACCAGGGTCCCTAGTGGGGACTTCAGAATTGGGTCGTGAGGGATGTGTAGGAGTTCGCCGGGGGGAGGCAGTCTCGGCATCCTCCCACCCATGTATGTCTTCGCTGTGCGTCCTCAGGCGCCCCGGGGCAGAACCCCTCACATCTGCGTCTGCCCGTGTCTCGGCGGGCGCCTTTCCCTGGGTGGGGGCCAGTCCCTGACACCTGGAGACCCCTTGGGGTTTGGAGCCTCCAGCAGTCTTTGGCTGTATCCTAAGTGGGGGGCAGAATGCAGAACCCCAAAGAGAAGTGAGACAGCAGGCTTTGTGCAGTTCTTTTATTGAGCACCAGCTGTGTACCATCGCGGGAAGGTTCTGGGGAGACCCCATGCCAGCTTACGGGGTGCCCACTCTGTGCCCGAGCTGTCTTGGGGCTGCAGTCGGTGGGGGGGGGGTGGCTCAGGAGGGTGTGGGGGCCAGGGAGGCCTGTGGGGGGCATCAGGGTGGCAGGGCCAGGAGGGCAGGGCATGTGGGGCCCGGGAGTCCCCTGGTGGAAGCACAGGCTTGGGGAGTCCACAGAGAGCAGGAGGCCTGCGCGCTGGGCAGAGCGGGGAGGGGGGCGGCGGGGAGGGTGGGCTTTGGGGAGCGCGTGGAGGGCTCTAGACTCCACCCCGTGGACCTTCGCAGGGCTCTGGGCTGGGGGGGACACGCGTGACCCGAGCTGGTAGGAGGCGCTGCCGCGTGTCGAAAAGTGGCTGGTGGGGGCCGTCCCTGCTGGAAGTGGGGGGCCAGAGTCGGAAGCGGGGTGACGTGGCGATGGGCGTGCAGGAGCATCCTGGGTTTATGACCCGATCACTGGAAGATTTACCCCAGAGGGAGACCACCGGAGGGGTAGGTTCGGGGTTCCGCCAGACGCTGGTTTGGGGCACCCTGACTTGGGCTGTGGCCATGAGGCAGGGCAGGGGGCACGGGGGGCAGGGAGGTGGCGTCGGTGCCGGGCTTTGGCAAGGGGACCCGCGTCCCAGCGCTCCCCCTCTGTTCGCCAGCGCGGCACTGTGTGCTCGGGCGCCGGGCACGCTCGTGCCGCGGGGGATGTGGCGGCCGCTGTCTGGACGGCTCTGTGGTCCCCTAAGAGCGCACGCCTGGCGGCCGAGACTGAGGAGGGAGGGAAGGAGGAGGGTCTCCTCGGGACCCTCGGCCATGCTCGACGGCCCTGGGCTTGGCCCCCTGTGCCCTGCCTTGATGTGCTGGAAGAGTCTCTCGGCCAGGTGTTAGGGTATCTGACCCCGGAGGCCGGGGACAGCAGGAGGGGACGTGGCACGTCCAGGGTCACCGTGAGTAACTGACCCGGGCCAGAGAGGCTGGACACGTGTCACGGGCGCCCACCCCATGCTCCTCACCTCTGCGTACCTGGCCCTGGCTGGGAGGGCATTTTAAAAGTGGACCATCAGCTGCCGTGGCCTCTGTGTGGCAACTGGTGGGACCCAGGGTGCCACGTGCTGCTGGGTGGTCCCGGGCGTTCCCGGAGTAGCGTGGCCTGCAGGGGGTGGCGCCCCCTTCTGACAGCGGCCGCTCCGGGGCCGTCACCCTCACCTGCCCCCTGCACGCCGCCCCGCCCGCTTCTGGTTCCCCGTGGCTGGCGTGGGCTGTGGCGCGTCGGGGCCTCCTCACATGAGGGTGCCCGTGCGGCTTCCGAGGCCGGGTGGACGGGCCGCCCCCTCCGGTTCACGTGCCAGCTCTGTGCCCTGCCCCTCGCCGGCTTAGGTGCACAGGGGCATGCGCTGCCCGTGTGTCTGGTGGGCACGCCCGGTGGCGGCCGGGCAGTTTGGGTGCCGGGACCTCTCCCGCCTCGGCCAGGTGCCGGGTCTCATCATTTGGCGTCTGTGAGGCGGTGGAGTGGGGCGGGGGTGGCTGCAGGGCAGGTCCCCCAGCCCTGTGCCAAGCTGGCCTCTGGGGGGACTCGGGGTCCTGGGACCCCCAGAGCACAGGGGCCCTCCCGGCTCGGCCCGCCCTGGGCGCCTGCTGCCCCGCCCCTGGCTGTCTTTCTGAGAACAACGGGCACTTGTCGTCTCACTCCAGCCCTGGCAGCCCGCGCGGGGCCCGGATCTGGGTCACTGGCCCATGGCCCGGGCCCCGCCTCGTGTCCCACGGCCTCTGGTCCCCCCCCGTGGCCCCCGCCTCGCGCCATCGGTCAGCGCAGAGGGTCTCAGGCAGAAGGCACAGCGCACGGGGGCGGGTGTGCCACCCTCCGCCCCCCGCGGGCCTTGCACGGCCGTCCTTGCCTGGCCCTCCGTGGGGGCCCATGCCAGAGGCATCTGGACTCGGGGTGGGCGGGCACCCGCCACCTGCCGGGGTTCTGGAGCCAGAGCGCGTGTGCGTGAGCCTCTGCGTGTGTGAGCAAGTGTGCCAGCGTGCCTGGGCGAGAGTGGGCCAGTGCCCTGTGGGCGTGCGTGTCCGTGCTTCAGCGCACGTGCCTGTATGTATGCGTGTGAGCCTGTGCTTGTGTGTGCACCCGCCTGTGTATGCGGCGCGTGCCTGTGTTTGTGTTTGTGCGCACCCCTGTACCTTTGTGCATGTGCCTGTGTGCGTGTGTGTGCCGTGCCTGTGGTTTTGTGTGTCTGCGCTTCTGTTTCTGTTTGTGTGCACGTTGTGTGGACCTGCATGTGGGTGCATGTATGCAAGCTTGTGAGTGTGCCTGTGTGTGTACCTGTGTATGTTTCCATTTGTGTGTGTCTTTGTGTATTTCTTTTGTGTGGACTTTTTTGTGTTCATCTGTGTATACGTAGGTGCACGTAATGCAGACCTGTGAGTGTATCTGTGTGAATACCTGTGTGTGTACGTGTGTGTGTGTATCTCTGTGTACCTGCGTGTGTACCTGTGTGTTTCTGTTTGTGTCTGTATTTGCTGTGTGGGCCCCCACCCCCCGCTGGTCTGCACGGGTGAGTCAGGTGCGAGGTGGGCCCCTCTCCCCCGTGCCCCCTGCGTCCCCCCGCGTCCCCCGCGCCCCCTGCGCTCCCCACCTCAGAGTCGAGGGCGCTGGTCAGCGTGGCGCGTGCGGGCAGGCGGGCGCAGGCGGGCGGTGGCGTGCCTGCCTGCACACGGGCCCTGGGCTCCTGGGCCGGGCAGCGGCCACCTTCCCCTGGGGGGTGCCTGGCTGAGCGCCGTGGGGGCGGGGCGCCCCGTGGGTGCACGCGGCGCCCTGGCCGGGAGCCGGGGTCTCTCTCCCGGGAGTGCGTCCCTGGGCACCGCATTGGTCCCGCCATCAGCGTCACAGGGAGGAGATGCTTTCGTCGCGCGGAGGAGGCCGTGCAGGCCCGAGAGCCGCAGGTCGGGGCGAGCCGGGAGCGGCGCGGTCCCTGGGCCCCGTCTAGTGCCCTCGTCGCCCCGCTGCCCACGTGGGGGGCCGAGTGCCGTGTGGGTGGGGCGGCCCCGCAGGGGAACTGGGCAGGCAGGTGGGTGCTGGGCTGGGCCGAGGGACCCTGGGGGCCGGGTGCTGGTCACAGGGCGGCCCGCTTGCTCCCCGCAGCCCCTGGGACATGAGTCCTGCAGACCCTTTCTGATGGGGAAACTGAGGCCCAGTCCCTTGCCAAGGGCCGGGGGGGTTCAATTCTTGGCTGGGAGGGACCCAGGGCTGGGCCGTCCTGCTGGGTGGGGGGCAGGTTTTCTACACAAGCACAGCCCCAGCATTTTTGTTTTTATTTCCTATTTTTACTTCCTGCTCTTCTTAGCAGTTCTGGGGTAGATAAGCCCCCGCCCTCCCGTCTCCACCCAGCTGCCTGGCCCAGGCGCCCTGAGACCCTGGTGTGCGAGCGTCACCCTGGGGGATGTGGCAGCCAGGCTTGCACGTGCCCGCTGACGGGGAGCTCCCTACCTGCAGAGCATCCCGGGACCGACCATGGGCAGTGGGTGGGCGGCCCGTGCCTCGGTGCGTGACTCAGTTTCCTCCCACCTTCCCTGACTCTTGGCTGGAGGTTGAGGCCTGGCAGGAGAAAGGGTCCTGGGCGTGGGTGGGCCGCGCAGGGTGGCCTGCGGACTTGTGGGTAAATACGCCGCGGCGCTGCCGTGCTGCAGGCTTGGCTAAGCCCCCCTGCTCGTCGGTGGTGGCTGCTGCTGGGTGTGCGGGATGTGGGGAGCCCCGGCTGGGAAGGGGCGCCTCCCCGAGGGCTCCTGGGGGGGCCTGCGGCGTGAACGCAGCCCAGACCGTGTGCCGGCGCTTGGCTGGGAAGGGGGGCTGGCGTGGCCGACTGCGGCTTGTGAGCGTGGGGTGGGGGGCCCGGGGCCCGGGGATGCGGGTGCTGGGCCGGGGCGGGGCTCGGGCAGCGCCCCTGGAGAGACAAGGGCCTCGTGGGGTGGGTGAGCCAGGTGGGGGGCTGGGCTTATCCCGGGTGCCAGGGCCGAGGGCGGCCGTGGCAGGTGGGAGGAGGGTGGGCTGCGTGGGGCTGAGGGCAGGCGTCCCTGGCGCCACGTGGGACCGCTGGACACTGGCCGCGGTCCTCGGCGGGAGGGTTTCCTGCTCCCCGTTTGCAGGTGAGAGGAGGGGGCCAGCGAGGCCAGTGCCCACCCGCCCCGTCACCCCCGCGGCAGGGCGGCGCCAGGCCCCTCCCAGCTGCTGACCGCAGCCTCCTCCTGCTGGGCCCTGGGGGGCTGGTGGTGCTGGGGCTGGGGTCGGCCGAGGCCCCCGCTTTCTGTGTGCTGGGCAGGGGGCGCCTGTCGTTCCCGCGGGGACACGATGACACCATGCCGGCGTCTCTGTCCTCGGCCCTGCGTCCTCTCTCCCTGGCCCCAGCTCGTGGCTGGGCATCGGGTCGGGAAGGCCCCGGCCAGGTGGGCGCGGCTCTGGGTCAGGCCCTCCAGTGGGACCCCAGTGCTGCCACCCCCGAGGACTGCGTTTCTGGTGCGATCCGATGGGATGCAGGCCCCTGGCCGTGGCGGGGGCCTCCGTGGGGCGGTGGGCGCGGGAGGAAGGGTCCCATGTGGCCTCGATGTCGCGCGGCTGGCCCAGTGGGGCCTGTGGGGTGCCACCGTTGCCCCACGTGCATGTCTGCCCGCCCGCCCCCGGGCCTGCTGTGGGCAGTGCCAGGGTGCTCGCGAAGGGTGTGGCATGCTCCCCATGCCCCCCGCGGCCCGGTGGCTGGAGGACGGGTCCTGGGAGGGCGGGCCACACGGGGACTCGACCTGGGCTCCAGCCCCGGGCTGCCCAGAGGCTGCTGCCCGCCTCCCCCGTTTGTGTGCAGTCACAGCCGGCGGCCCAGAGGGATGGCGTGGCCAGCCCTGGCCTGTGGCCATGGAGCCCCTCTGTGGTCCCTGGTCCCTGCAGGTGTGCTGGACACCCGGAGGGCCGAGCTGCTCAGCACGGCCTCTGGGCTGAATGCTTGCTGGGGGCGCCACCTGTGGTCTTGGGAGATGGCGGTCAAGAGGCGCATGGAGCCCGCCACCTGCCTTAGCCTGCCCGCCCAGGCTCCCACGGGCCTCTCTCCTCCCCCTGCCTCCTGGCCCTATCCTCCTCCCACTCTGCCTCCCCCTGCCTCCTGGCCCTGCCCCCCCTGCCTCCCCCCTGACTCCTGGCCCTGTCTCCCCCAATCCTGCCTCCTGGCCCTGTCTCCCCCGGCCCCCCTGCCTCTGGCCTTCCCTCCAGAACGCTGCCCTTCCAGGAGGGGAGGCTTCGGGGCAGCTGGTTTCAGAGCCACCGTCAGGCCCCCGAGCGTCTCAGGGCCCCTGACACCGGGAGCAGCCGTCACCCTGGGGGAAGCCCCCCCGTCCAGTGCTGGGGTGGCTCCCTGGGGGGCTCTGCCGGGCCCTCCACCCCGGCTCTGAGCCGGGCGCCTGGGCGATTTGGGGTTTGTCTCCTCCCTCGGGCACAGGTCCTCGTGCTGCAGCAGCGCGTCTCCTCCCACAGCTGGGCACCCCCGGCCCTCGCCACCCTGCCAGGCCACCCCACCCCTGCCGGAGCCATGTCCCGCGTGGCGGGCTGCCGGCCGAGCCCCGGGGTGCCCTCCGAGCCTGGCGCGGCGTCCCCTCTGCCCGCTGCCGCGCTCGCCCCCTCCTCCCGACCCTGTCCCCGGCCTGGGCCTGCTCCGCGGTGGGGGCAGCGTGGCCCTGGCCGAGCCCCCTGCCCCGGGGCGCCTGCCAGCGCCGGCGCGCAGCGACGTGGGGGCGGGCCGGCTCGCCCGCTCGGGGCCCGGCTGGCACGCGGGGCCGCTTCCTGCCTGTGCCAGCGGAAGGCGCCGTGCGCCGGGCCCGCCCCTCGGCGCTCCTGACTCAGCAGCCCCCGGGGTTGGGGAAGTCGGTGGTTCCTCGACAAACTCACCGAGCGCCCGCACCCCGATTCCTTTTTCGGAGGTGGGGAGCGGAGGGGGGTCCCTGGCGGGCCTGTGAGTGTGGAGGTTGGGGTGGGGCGGCAGTGGGGGCTCCGGACCCCTGAGCTCTCTGCTCACAGTTTCTCGGGGCCCTTGTGCACCTCAACCCCCTGTGGCTCCCCAGTGCCTGCGCTGCTGGCCGGCCACACCCCTGCCCTCGGAGCACCATCCCCCCTCCGTTCTCCCGTCCCGCCCGGCTGCTGGTGGGGTGGGCAGGGGCTCAAGGCCGGGCTCTTTGGGGGAACAGCTCAGGCCAGGCCCCCGGCAACCAGACGGGCCTCTCGGTGGAGGAGCTGGGGGCAGAGCTGGGGTTGGGGTCAGGCTGCTGCTGCCCGAGCTGGGGGGCGCCCCCTGAGCGTCCAGCTCCTCAGTCCCCGCCCTGCCTGTGTTGGAGCGGCTGCCACCCAGCACCCCGCATGTGGTGGGGGGCTTCTCCGGCCCCCGGGGGCCGTCTCCAGGCTCCACTGGGGGAGCCAGCAGGCTGGGGTGGGCGCAGCTGTCCCGGCTCCTCAGCTGGCCGCGGCGGGGGGTCCAGTCGGCTCCTGGGCTGGGGGCGGGGAGCACGGTGGGGTGCGGGGTGCGCCTCGGCTTCTCCATCGCCAGCCAAGCCCGTGCTCGGGTGCTGGGTGCCGGGACCTGGCCCTGATGCCATCCCCGGGGCTGGCCCCTGCCTGCCGCCTGGCCCTCCCTCGGCCGCCCGCACGCCCCTCCCCTCGCGCTGCCCTCCAGCGCCCGCCGGGTCCCCGAAGGTGTTGGGGCGACATGGAAAGCGGCTCCCCGTGGGCGGGGAGCGGAGACGGCACAGAACAATCGAAGCTGGAAGGAGCCGCGCTGCCACCCCCCCCATCGGGGCCTAACGCGCAGCTCGGGAAAATGGAGAATAATTACCGTTTCGATGCCGCGCCCGGGTTTGTTCACGACCGCATCAGGGCCAGCTCCTGGCAGAGATAGACCCGGGGCAGGATGGTCACGGCGCTGCCTCGCGTGCTGTGCCTGGGTGCCGCCTCCTCTGGGAAGCCCTCCGGGGCTCCCCTGCTGGGGAAGGGGCCTCTCCCGCGCCTGGCTTCCCCGGGACGGCGTCCCAGTGGTGTGCGCGCCCCAGCGCAGTGCAGGCTGGCTCCTGTCCCCAGGCGGGGAGGGGGGCCTTGCAGGGGGCAGAGCAATGCAGGGGCAGCACAGAGCTCTTGATGTCAGAGACTCTGGGACCCCCGCCGGCCCTCGTTCCAAACACCCCGTCCTGATCGTGCTGCCCTGTCCTCGCCTGCGGCTCAGGCTGAGGTCCGGCTGATCCCGGGGATCATGTCCCGCGCTGCCAATGCGGGGAGGCGGGCTGGCCTCCGGCCTCAGGGCCTTTGCGCACGCTGGGCTCTCCACCGGGGCGTCCTTCCGGGGCCGCGGCTGCTTCCCCGGGTCCCCAGCAGGCGGCCCCCTCCCCAGAGGGCTGCACTGCCACCGTCTGTCACGGCCCGCAGCCTCTGCCAGCGCCTGGCGCCTGGCAGCCGCGGGCACGTGGGTCTCCCCGTGTCTCCCTGTGTCTCCCGTGGCCCTTCAGCACGAGCGGGTGTTGGGTGCCAGGCATGTGGATGGACGGGGGCCCCTCGGCCACAGCCCTCATTTGGAGGCTGAAGAAGGGGCAGCGGGGGTGCTGTCCCATGGGGAGGGTGCCTGTGCCCCGTCACTCTCCTCTGGGTGGGGAGAGCAATTGGGGGGCCTCAGGTGCTTGGGGAGGCCATGCCGGGGACAGCACGGGGGCTCCAGGGGTCACCGCAAGTGCCTGGCTGAGACCCCACCCGCACGTGATTCTTCCCAGTCTACAGAGGAGGAGCCCGAGGCCACAGTGGAGCCCCCGAGGGGCGTCTCCTGGCTGCACACGCTGGCCCAGGTCCAGGGCTGCCGGGGGACCCTGGGCTGGGCCCTGTGGGGGTGAGGCCAGGCGGGCGGGAGTGTTTACCGGGGATGGCCCGGGTGGCTGCAGGGAGAGTGGGGCGGGGAAAGGGTTAAAGAGCCGGGAAAGGAATGAGGCTTCTAATTTTCCGGAGTGATTTAATAAGAATGCAAATCATGGGCCTGCAGGGGCCAGTTGCTGCAGCGTTGACGGGTGACGGTGACAGGGTGCACGGGGCACCCGGGGGTCAGCTGCCTTTGTCTCCAGGCCCGAGGGAAGCCAGCCCCCACCCCTGAGGTGGCCAGACTCCGGGGAGGACGTGGCCCCCACCCCATGGGGGCTGGAGCCCTGGGGGCAGCCGGGGCAGTGTGGGGCGTCTGCCCGAGGGGCAGGGTTTCGGCCACCCGGCTGGGACCAGCACCGGGCTCCCCTTTGACCACCCGCGCTCCCTCCTGCGGAGGCGTGCGGGGCTGGGCTGGGTCCGCCTGACGCCCCTGCTGACGGCACCGCTTCCCAGGTGCGTGGGGCTGGGGGGCGGGTGCTAGGGAAGGGCCCCCTACAGGGGTGACGTTTAGGTGGAGATTGTGGAGGAGTGGCCAGGCAGTGACGATGGAGAGCGCCAGGTGGCGGGGGCGGCACGTGCAAAGGCCCTGGGGTGTGTGGGCTGCGCCCGTGAGAGGGCCGGCCCGGAGCCTGCCTGGTGCCGGGAGGGAGGGTGGGTCTGGGCTCCGGCTAGAGCCATGCCTGGCAGGCCTGGGGGTGAGACTGGGGAGGGGGCTCGGGGGACCCCGAGCTTGGGGCCTGAAGGCCGGTGCCCTTTGTGGGCTGGGGGCGGGGCACAGTGGGGACTTATGGCCGGGCGGTTGAGGCGACGCGGTCGGCCGTGATGCCTGCTCCTGGGTGAACCGGGGGGCTGAGGTCGGCTCCGGTGGGCAGGGGCCAGCTGCGCCGCGGTCCAGTGGCCCCGGCTGGCGTGGCGGCCACCAGCCTCTCCAGCTCTGGGGCGGCGGCTGGAAGCCCCCTGCGCCGGCCCCAGCAGGGCTCGCCCGAGCCTCCGTTCCCCACTGGCCTGCGAGTTGTCCGTGGGGGGCTCGGGGGCCTCAGGGCCGACCTGTGGCCACGTCTCGGACGCCTGCGCCTCGGGCCTGGAGATCGGTTACCGTGGGGGAGCGTGGGGACCTGGGTGCCCATCTCCAGGTGAGCTCGGGCAGGGTGGGGGCAGCCGGCTCAGGGGAGCCTGGTGGCTGTGCTATGGGTTTGGGGTCTCCAGTCCCCTCAGGGGCGTCGAGCGCACGTTTTGGACCTTTCGAGCCCTGGAACCTCGGTCCGTGTGGGCAACGCAGGCCGGGAGCCCACGGGCCTGGGTGATCCAGTGGGTGTGGAGCAGGGCAGTGCCTGGTTCGCGGTGGGCGGCGCCAGGCACCGCGGTTTCCTTCTGCCCTGGATACTCTCCACTCCACCCTGGCCGCAGCCAGTGCCGGAAGGTCCCCGGCCTGTGCTGAGCCCCCTGCCCCACGTCCTGGTGCTCTGCCAGCCCGGGACCCGACTCGGGCCGGCCACCAGCACGTCCACGCCCAGGACGCCGGGCGCCCAGGGGCCAGCGGTCGCGGCAGCTGTTATGCTGATGGCTCGCTTTGATTAAATGTCCAATCCCTGGGGTGGCCGGGCAGCTGGGCGTGTGGCCCTCCCTGGCAGGGTGCACTGGGTGGGGGCAGTAGGGAGCGGGCAGCACCCGCGTCCGAGTGCACCTGGGCCCCACTCACTGCCAGAGCTTGGATGGCCCAGACGGGGGGCTGCTCCCCCAGGGGACGTTTCTCCTCTTTGTTGAGCGACAGGGGTGAGAGGGACGTGGGCCCGGTGTGGGAGATGGCACCCTCTCCTCCTTGCTGCCTGCGCTCTGCCCATATGCAGGGGCAGCCTCGGTGCTGGCCTGGGCGCCCGCTGCTGGGTGCAAATGCCGCCCCGTGTCCCGGCCCCCCGTGGCTTAGCCCTCGCCGTGCCACGGGGCGACGTCAGGCCTCCGTCAGGTAGTGGCTCGGCGCGCGGTGCCCGTGGAGTGTCCAGCGCAGGCCTGGCGGGAGCTGCCACCCGCGGGTGCTGCCACCGCCGCCACTGTCAGCCACCTGTCCTCCCTTGCCTTGGGTCCCCCCACCCGCACCTCGGCCCCCGGGGTGCTCGGAGTCCACCTCTGGCCGGGGGACCCCGCCTCGTGTCATGTCCAATGTGTGGAGTCCGAGTGGCCCCCGCGGCAGGAGTGTCCAACTCGAGGTGCAAACACTGTTGGTGAGAAAGTGTTGGTGTCGGGCTGAGACCCTCTGGGGATGTTGGGGTCCAGGCAGGGAGAGGCCCGTGGCCGTCGGGGGACTCCAAGCTCGGGAAGGCTGCCCGCGGCGAGGCATCCGGGGGTCCTGGGGTGGCAGGGGGCTGGCCCCGTGGCCGGCCGAGCGGTGTCCGGAGCAGAAAGCCGGGATCGAGGGGCGGCCGCACGCTGCGGCCAAGGCCAGGCCGGTCTCCAGCTCCCAGCCCCTGGGGCGGGCTCCTGCGGGGGCCCTGACTGCGTCCCCCCAAACGCCACGTCTCCCCAGCTCGGGGAGCTCCTGGGGGGCAGGGATGCCCCCCCCCCGGGAAACGCGATCCCCTCCCCGGCCTCTGAATATTTCATTAAGGGATTGGAAATCGAAGCCACCTGCTCCTGCCCCTCCTGGAGGCCGGCGGGGGCCGCCCCCGTTTCGGGCGGGTCGAGGGGATTTTCCCGCTGACGGGCGCCAGTTGGGGAGCCATGCTGCTGCTGGAAGGACCGGCCCGCGGCCTCCCGCCCAGGCTGGGGACGATGCCGACCCCTGGCCGTGGGCCTGTGTGCAGCACCCTGAGAGAGGCGAGCAGGGCCCGGGGGGTTTGTCGGGGCGGGGGGTGGGGGCTCGGGGGCTGGAGCTGCCCAGGCGGCGCTGTGCGCACAGGGCGTGGGCGTGGGCGTGGGCCGGGCGGGGCGTCGGTCCGTGAGTGCCCGCTGTGCCCGGAGGCAGCCCCGAGCGCCGAGGCCTGGCTTTCTGGAGGCCGGGAGAGCCGCCCACCGGGCCTGGCCGGGGCGCCACGGGGACCGAGGCCAGTGACCGGGAGGCCGAGCCCGGTGACCAGCCAGCTGCACCCTGGGGGAGGGAGCTCTGCGCCCAAGGGACCCGGGAGGCGGAAGGCCCGGAGCCGGGGGTGCTGGGCGCAGGGAGGGAAGGCTGTGGGAGCCCCGCCCTGCCCCCACCCGGCCCCTGCCACTCCTCTCCTGCCCACCCTGGCCTCGCCCCTGCCCCCATCCAGCCCCTGCGCCCATCTTGCCCCCACTCCCATCTCTTCCCTGCCTGTCCCTGCTCACCCCTGCCCCCATCCTGCCCCTGCCCATCCCCACTTGACCCTGCCCCATCTCACCCCACCCGTCTCTGCTCACCCCTGCCCTCATCCTGCCCTTGCCCGTCCCCACTCACCCCTGCCCATCCCTGCTCACCCCTGCTTTTATCCTGCCCCTGCCTGTCTCCACTTGCCACTGCCCCCATCTCGCCCCTGCCCCATCTCGCCCCTGCCTCATCTCCCCCTTGCCCATCCCCACTTGCCCCTGCCCCATCTCACCCCTGCCCGTCCCCACTTGCCCCTGCCCCTCTCGCCTCTTCCTGTCCCCACTTGCCCCTGCCTCATCTCACCCCTGCCCGTCCCCACTTGCCCCTGCCCCTCTCGCCTCTTCCTGTCCCCACTTGCCCCTGCCCCATCTCACCCCTGCCCGTCCCCACTTGCCCCTGCCCCTCTCGCCTCTTCCTGTCCCCACTTGCCCCTGCCTCATCTCACCCCTGCCTGTCCCCACTTGCCCCTGCCTCATCTCACCCCTGCCCGTCCCCACTTGCCCCTGCCCCATCTCACCCCTGCCCATCCCCACTTGCCCCTGCCCCATCTCACCCGCCCGTCCCCACTTGCCCCTGCCTCCGTCTTGCCCCTTCCTGTCCCTGCTTGTCCCTGCCCAGCAGCAGGTAGAAGGGACCCCGGCCCAGGTAGTAGACTGAGGGAGCTGGGCGTCTGGGCTCTGGGCACGTTCCCGCCCTGCTGTGGCCTCTTGGTCCCCTTGGGTGGGGCTGAGCTGTCCCCAGCTCCGACGTTGGGGACACGCGGGCTCACTTCGGGTGCCTGGTGCCCAGAGAGGTAGCTGGGGTTGTGCTCTGCGTCGAAAGGTGTGAGCCTGGCCAGGTCGGCTCATGGTCACACAGCGTCCATCCGGGCCTCGATGGATCGGGCTGGGCTGGGGGGACACGAGGCGGTCCTGCTCGTGGGCCCCGCTTCCTTTGGGGGAGCCGAGGACATGCAGGCCCCCTGCTTGGGGTGCAGATGTGAGCCGAGCCCCAGGGCACCTCTGGGGGCGTGGTGGTTCCTTCCTGGGCCCGAGGACGTGTGTCCGGGGCCAACTCTTTGCCTGTCTCTCTTCCCTTCCTGGGGAGGCTCGTGCCCCCGCCTGGAGTGGGCTGCTTCTGCCAGGGCGGGGGCGAGAAGGCGAGAGGGCTAGGCAGGGCCTGCGGCCTCGGTGGTTGCACCCTGGGGGCTCGGGGCCGTGGAGAGCTGCGCTCCCTTCAGTGAGCAGCCCCTGGTCCTCGCCAAGTCTGGAGAGTTGGCCGCAGTGTCCCTTTGGAACTGGGAGGAGGGTGCTGGAGCTGCTGGGGGGCTGGGGGCCTGTAGCTGGGGTCCTGGGGCACAAGGAAATGCCTACATTTTGCTTTCAGAATGAGCAGACTCTGAACTGAGCTGGCTGAGCTGGGGAGGGGCTCGCTGACTTGCTGGGACGGCCGGGCAGGGTGGACGGGGCGGCTCCGACGTCTGCAGAGGCGGGGTCCTGACGGCCGGTGGCTGTGGGCGGCCTCGGGCCGGCGTGGGCAGAGGGAGGTGGGCTCTCGGGGGACTCAGCATGTGCCCAGGTGGGCACATGCTGGTCCGTGTGTGTGTGTGTAAGTGCACACGTGTGCATGTGTGGGTAGGCGTGTATGTGTCCACGTGCCTGTGCGTGTGTGCCTAGACGTGTGTCTGTGTGCTTACGTGCACCTGGGTACATATGTACAAGTCCAGTACGTGCAGAGGCATCTTGTATTCATATATGTGAACCCGTGTGCCCGTACAGGGGTATCTTTGTGCATGTGTGTGTGCACCCGTGTGTGTGCATGTAAATGTGTGGGTGTGTGCATGTGTCCAGGTGCATGTGTGTGCGTGCAGCTGTGTGTGCACTCTGAGGCTGTGCATGTAAAGCTCCCCTCCCTCCACGTGGTCCAGCCACGGGCCAGGTGCATGTGTGTGCAGGTGTGTGCGTGCAGCTGTGTGTGCACTCTGAGGCTGTGTGTGTAAAGCTCCCCTCCCTTCGTGTGGTCCAGCCACGGGCCAGGTGCCTGTGCGTGCTTGTGTGTGTGCGCGGCTGTGTGTGCACTGTGTGGCTGTGTGTGTAAAGCTCCTCTCCCTCTACATGGTCCAGCCACGGGCCAGGTGCATGTGTGTGCATGTGTTTGCTTGTGTGTGTGTGCTTGTGTGTGTGCACTGTGTGGCTGTGCGTGTAAAGCTCCTCTCCCTTTGCGTAGTCCAGCCACGGGCCAGGTGCCTGTGCGTGCTTGTGTGTGTGTGCGGCTGTGTGTGCACTGTGTGGCTGTGCGTGTAAAGCTCCCCTCCCTCCACGTGGTCAGGTGCCTGTGCGTGCTTGTGTGTGCGGATGTGTGTGCACTGTGTGGCTGTGCGTGTAAAGCTCCCCTCCCTCCACGTGGTCCAGCCACGGGCCAGGTGCCTGTGCGTGCTTGTATGTGTGCGCGGCTGTGTGTGCACTGTGTGGCTATGTGTGTAAAGCTCCCCTCCCTCCACGTGGTCCAGCCATGGGCCAGGTGCCTGTGCGTGCTTGTGTGTGTGTGTGGCTGTGTGTGCACTGTGTGGCTGTGTGTGTAAAGCTCCCCTCCCTCCATGTGGTCCAGCCACGGGCAGTCCTTGTTCTCAGCCAACCCTCACCCACTCTGAGGGGAGCATTGATTTACAAAGTGCCTTCCTGTCAGGTTCTTCCTGGCAGTGGGGCCCGCAGGGTGCTGGCTGGACCTTCTAGTGCCCCAAAGGTGGTGCCCACAGGCAGGAGGTGGGGAGGCCATCGGGTGCTCTGTCCAGGGTGGCAGGAGGGCCAGTGCCCCAGGCCTGGGCAGAGGAGGAGGAGGCCCTCCCAGCTGCCCCCGTGCTGGTGTACCTGGCATGGCGCTCGTTGGCAGGCGTGGGGGGGCACCCATCAGGCTCAGCCGTTTGGGTCTCCCTCAAGTCCTTACTTCTCTTTGGGGGTGTCAGTGAGACTCAGGAGTGGCCCCAGACATGCCACAGCTTGCCGAGGGCAGAATACTCTGTCTGGGGTGCTGGGGGGAACAGGGCTGGGGCGTGCGTGGTACTGCTTCGAATGGCAGGGCCTGGGGGTCAGGTGTCTCTTTTCATTGGGGGATGGGTAGGAGCTTACAGGGTCCCGGAAAAAGAGACGGGTTGGGGGGCGAGGACTCACACTGTGTGCTTTTGCCTCCATAAAATCACCGTCTTGTTCAGGCCTGGGAAAACAAAGTGGTGCCGTGCACCCTGCGGGCCTGCTTGATTGATTGGCCAGGGCTGCCCGGGGCTCCATAGTGAGGCGCCCGAGGCTGACATGAGCACGGTGCTGTGGTAGGGTGCCAGGGAAGAGCAGGGGCGCCCTCAGGTGCTGTGGTGGATTGGCGATGTCTGCCAGGGAAGAGCAGGGGCGCCCTCAGGTGCTGTGGTGGATTGGCGATGTCTGCCAGGGAAGAGCAGGGGCGCCCTCAGCTGCGCACGGTGCCTGGTGGGGGACAGTCTGCCGTTGTCCACGGCTGGTCTAATTTAGCTCTTCCACCCCAAGCTGAACAGCAGCGCTGCGTCTGTTCATGTCGCACTGCAGGGTTTCTACCCGAACGCTGCCACGGCGTATTCAGGGATCTCCCTCTTCGGTGGCCTTGACCCCAGTGGCCTCCGCTATTGGTTGGATGCTGGCCTGGATGGAGTCCCTTGCTGGCTGTAGCCCTTGTCTGGGGTTGGGGGTCTCACCCTGGCTGCACGTTAGGACCCTCTGGGGAGCTTTCTGAACTCCTGGGGCCTTCGAGGGGCTGCCGGGCGCTGGGGCTTCCCGAGCGGGCGGTCAGCGTGAGAGCTGTGGCCTCAGGCCCTCGGGCCAGGCTCTTGCCAGCAGCTCCGCCTCTGTCCGTGTGTGCGCCGACGCGCCCCATGAGCCCGAAACGCTCATGTCCTCTTGTTGCTGCAAGTCCCAGACCGGGACCAGACCTGCCCGGGCCTCAGGCCCTCCACGCTCATTGGGAAATGGGTCTCTGCACCTGGGTCCTCCCACTGCGCCAGGTGCCCCCCAGCCCTGGTCCCACCGCCCCTGGGTCCCCCACCACCCTCCGGGTCCTTCACCAGAGGGGTGGAGGAGCTTCTCGGAGGACTCCCTGGTTGGTGTCTGCATTTTGGCCCTGGAATTCTGGGGGGCCCCAACCGGAAGGGCACGTAGGGGCCGACCTCCCTGCTCGCAGGACGCTGCATGCGCTGGGCCTCTGCTTAGAAGCGCCGAGAGGGGTGATTCCAGGCGGGGCAGGGGCCTGTGTCCTCTTGCCCAGGACCACTTGGGGTTCAAGGCGGGCTGGGGCTGGGCCACCCTACCCCTGGCAGGCGGGGAGCTGGGCTGCGCCCTCTGCCCCGTGGGCTGCTCCTCTCAGCCTCCCCAGTTCTCGGGTCCTCTCCGCAGGACCTGAGAGCTCCGGCTTTGCGGGGCACAGACCCCGCCACTGGGGCCCGTGCCTCTGTGTCATCTCCGGGGATCTTGCTGGGGGTCCGTGGGCAGGGCCCGGGAAGGAGGGCACGGGGGACGTGTGGGCGTGACTGTGCCCCTGGGAGCTCAGCAGCTGGGCAGGCGGCATGTCCGACTTCGGGGCTGGGGGCATCCATGGGGCTGCCGGCCGGGACCCTCAGCAGGGCAGGGAAGCTGCACCGCCGCCCAGGAGACCGGCCGGACCCGTGACCACTGCCCGCTGCTCCGAGGGTGCCGGGCAGACCCCAGGCCTCCTCCCAGCCTCAGTTTTCTTCCTGGCAAACGGGACCAGGCCTGCCTCCCCCAGAGAGCAGCGGGCAGGCGGGAGGGCGCGTGCCCAGGGCTGCCCTGGCCCTCAGCAGACCCCGGGCTTTGCTTGCAGGGGCTTTGGGGACAGCTTCCTCTCTCGGGCGCGTCTCAGGCGGGGCAGGGTGAGGCACCTGCCCAGAACGGCGGGGGACCCAGGAGTCCGAGGCGGGCCATGAGCCGCCACTGAGGCCTGCTAGCTGGGGGACCCGGCCTCCCCCCTCCCAGGGTGCTCCAGCCCAGACGGGCTTGCGACATGCGTGCACAAGGCGGGCAGGGACCGGGGCTGTGGTGCAACCCGCAGCTGTGCAGGCGAATTCCTCCCACCTGGCTCTTGCCTGCCCTTGGGTCTGCATTTTTTGGAAAGCTGCGTGGCACTGTTGTCCCAGCGGCTCTGGGCCTTCGAGGGGGCTGGTGTGCCCGCGACCCCCTGCTTGCTCCCAGGTGTGGAATGGGCCCCGGGGTGGGGAGGCAGCCTGGGTGCCCGCCCTCCTGGGCGCCTGCTGGGCCTCAGCTTTCCTGCAGGGTGGCTTGGCTGTGCCCCAGGCGGGCAGAGTGGGTGCAGTCGCAGCAGGGGCACCCGTTCAGGGCCAGGTGTCTGCCAAGAGCGCTCAGCTGTGGGAACCTGGCATGGCCCGGCCTCCCCGGCGACCTGGGCAAGCGGGAACCCTGCTGCTGGCATTTTGCCTTCCCCTCCCGCCCGGGGGCTGGGGTGGGTGCCTTCTGGGAAAGCCACGTGCCTGGGCCCGGCTCCCAGCCCCCCACCCTGCAGGGCTGGGCCTGGGAGGGGAGCCGTGTTGGACTTTCCCCGGCGACCCTTGCTGGGGGTCAGTTACTTAGCCGCCTGAGCCCCGATTGCTGCATCAGTAAAATGGGGAGAGTGAGGGTTCCCGCATTGACAGGTGATCGTGCGGGGGAAGACACCTGTGCAGCTCACACCTGGACGCACCAGGACGTGGCTGGGGTTTGGGACGTGCGCCCGACCTCAGCTGGGATCAGCGCCACAGGTGTAAGGAAAGGCCTGGATGCCCAGACTGAGGGAGGCGCCCTGGCCTGTGCTCCTACTGTGTGCATGCCAAGGCCTGGCTGTGCCGTGCTGTATCTGTTGGGGCCCTGATGGTGGGAACACCCCTACTGTGCGCCCGTGTGGTCCTGGCGGCCGGCAGCTGCATGTCTAGCTGTCGCACAGCCCTGGACGAGGGAATCTCGGCCCAATTTACCCAGGAGGCCACACAAAGGCATGTCCCCTGCCCGCCAGTAGTGGCCCCATTTCCTGAGCACCTACTGTGTGCACGCCCTAGGCTCATCGACCTGGTCAGGGGCTCTGAGCAGCGTCGTTGGGCTCCAGGTGGGCAGAGCGGCCGTTCTCACGGGCTCCCCTGGAAGGAGAGGTGGCGAGCTTGGCGGGGCCGCCCCCGCACCGCCGCGGCAGGCAGCGCCTCTTGGGTGGGCTCCCCCTCTCTCCTCTGCACCTTCCCAGCCCCAGCAAGCCCCCAGGAAGCTTCTGGGGCCCCTGAGCAGGCCAGGTGAGCAGCTAGACTGCCCCTCTCGATGGAAGGCGCAGCCGAGGGGAAGCAGAGCACAACCCAACAAAACCAACGCTCAGCGCCAGCCCCGCCCACGCCCCGGGCCCTCTTATCTGCCTTTCCACGGCCTGTCGCAAGCCCGGGGTCCCCAGCCCTTGGAGGAACGCCGCAGGGCAGGTACGCGCCTGGCCGTCCTGTCTGGGGCGGTTGGACGGGTTTGGCTCCTGCTGGGTGGAGCGGTCCTTCCCTCTTCCCAGGAAGAAACGCGGGCAGGGTTCGGGCAGGGAGGGCCAGGGAGGGCCGCCGCTCGCCCCGACTCCTTGCTTGCTCCCGGGTACGGGGCTCAGTGGGCCAGGCGGAGGAGAGGTGCTGCCTAGGGCGGGGCGCTAAGCGCCTCTCCTGCAGGAGGCCGGGCATGCCCTACCTCAGTTTCCCCATCTGCCCCGGGGCTGCAGGAGGCCCGTGTGTCCCAGTGGGAGCACAGCGGGGGCGACTCGCCTGACCAGGGGAGGCCCCGAGGCCTGAGCCTTCCCTGACGGAGCCGGGACCCCGCGGGGCCAAAGGGTCACCTGCGGTGGACACAGCCCCAAGCGAGCGAGGTCAGACCATAGGTAGGACTAGGCAGACCTGGGAGTCACGTGCCTGTGGAACCTTCCGGAACACGGATAGGCATGTGAACGAGCAGAATGGGCTGCCCCTAGATTGGGTGTCGGCCGTGCTCTCTTGACGTGTGGGGTTTTCCCTGCTCCTGGGACCCTCTGAGGAAAGGATGAGGCCCGGGGGGCGGCCGGGGCCTGCGTGGCCAGGGAGACGCCGCAGCAGAGCGGGGTGTGGTGCGGCCCCGGTGGGCTTTCTCAGACGGACCCCGGCTGCCTCCCCACCCAACGGCCGGCTCCTCCCCCAGGTCTGAGCAGAGTGGCCGAGGCTGGGCCGCCCAGGCCAGGAAGTGGGCGGCCGCAGCCCCCGGTGGAGTGGTGCTCGAGGGAAGGCTTCCCGGAGGAGGCGACGGCCTGCAGGTTCCAGATCCGGGGACGGATGGAGGAGCAGCACGTGCCAAGGCCCAGAGGTGAGCGAGGCTGGTGCTCCTGGGGGAGCGCCGGGGCGCAGCTCGGGGGGCAGGAGCTGCGGCCGGGCCCCGCCCCGCGTGGGGTCTGCGCTCGGCCCCGTGGGTGCCGTGGAAGCGGTGCGAGCCGGAACGGGCTGGTCTGGGCTCAGAGAACCCGCCAGCCGCCCTCCTGGGCGCAGCGGTGCCGCCCTCCCCTCCCCCCCAGCCTACCCCGCCCAGTCGTCGGCAGCCTGGGCTGCGGGCACGCTCGGGCACGTTGGCAGAGGCGGGGGTGCCACGCACGCTGGTTGGCAGGGGCCATGGGCAGAGGGTCACGGTCTCGGGACCCCCCGTGGTGGGCTCTGGGGACCATGGCAGGGGTCCCGTGGTCCCCCAGAGCCCAGGGGGAAGGGGCAGGTGGGCAGGTGGCACCTCGGGGTGGACTGGAAACAGCTGGGAGGCCCCAGGGGGCCTTGGCGCCACGGCTGTCCCCATCCCACCCAGGGGACGCTCACGGGAACCCCCTGGTCAGGAGCCAGGTGAGCGGGTGCAGGAGAAGGTGGAGGCGAGGCCCTGGAGACCCCCAGGCCTGTAGCTGGGAAGCGGGGGACGCGGGGCTGCGGGGTGGGCAGTGGGGGGCCGCTGGCCACAGGACCCAGCTTGGAGCAAGTCCCCTGGACCTCGATGCATACGGACAGGAAGGCGAGGCACTCCTGCTGGGGGAGCGGGCCGGGTACCCCGCCTGCAGTCGAGGGCGCCTCAGTGCGAGACCCGAAGGCCGCCCCCCTCCGTGCTGCTGGGGAAACTGAGGCCCGGCGCGGGAAGCCCGGGGCTCTGCAGAGCCGGCGTTAGAACCGGGACCCTTCCCGTCCGTCTGCCTGACGGGCCGCCCTGGGCCCTCGTCCACCTGCCGCTGGGCGCCGGCGCGGCCCTGGGGGGCCTGGGCCCCGTGTTTGGGGGCGCTGAGGGCTGATTATCCGGCAGACGTGGGCCAATTAATTCCTGCAGGTGTGCTTGGCCGCCAGCCCGCTCTTCTGGCATTTTCCCTCCTGCTTTCCCGTCCCCTTCCTCCTCCAATGTCCCCCTGCTCCCTCCACCCCGGCCCCACCCCCGGCCCCCCGTGCACCCGGCCCCACCCACGTGGACCATCTTGCTCGTGGGCTGCCGGGCCCCGCGTGCCTTCTCCGGAGACGCCGCGCTGGCTTTGTGCATTGGAGGGCGAGGGGGCCGGGAGCGGGGGTGGGAGCCTTGGGCCCCAGAGAGGTGGCTGCCCACAAATGAGCGCGCCCCACTTGCTTTTCCTGGGAATTGCCTGGAAAAGAGCCCCTCCCCCGGCCTGCTCCATGAACCCCCATGCCCAGGAGCCCCGGCAGGGCGCGGGGTCTGGTGCCGGGCCTGGCTGTGGGTTCCAGTGGGGGGCTCTGTCCCCCCGCTGAGGTCTGATCCCCCTTGCCTTGGGCTCCCCGTGGGCCCGTGGACTAGAAGGCCTGGCCCGGGTGGGGTGGGCTCCGGGCGGGCCTGCGGGGAAAGGGGGCGTGAATCCAGCAAGAACTGTCGCGTGGGTGACGCTGAGCAAGTCCTGGGTGCGCTGCGCTGGCTTTTACTGTGGGGGTGCCCTGGCTCGAGAGGGCACAGCTGGTCTCCCGGTGGCCATTTTACAGCAGAGGAGGCCGGCTGAGGCCCTGCTGAACTGCCCGGGTGGCCCGGGCCGGGGGCCGGGGGCCGGGGCCGGGCCGGGTGTGTGTCACGCTGCAGGCTGAGCGGGTGACAGCTGCAGGTTTCGCAGCTGCTGCCCCCCATGGGCGTGTGGCTGTGGGGACGAGGCCTGGCCGTGCCCGTGGCCCCAGAGCCTCGCAGCCTCTCCCTGCTGATGACCACGTCAGAAATCCCGGGGGACTTCTCCGTGGGGGAGCGGTTTTCTCCCTGAGCCTCAGTTTCCCTCCCTGAGGAACGGTGCTGTGGGACAGGGTGGGCTGGCACCGGCTCTGTGTCCAGCTCCCCTCCCGTTCAGTGCCACTGCTGCGGTCACTCGCTGCCTCGCTGGCTGGGATCGAGTGGGGGACACGTGGGCCCTGGGGCCTCCCTGGGTGGGGTACGGATCGGGGGCTGCCCGAGAGAGACTTCCGCGTCCCGGGGTCCCGTGTGTGAGGGCTGCCCCAGGCAGGGCCGGAAGGTGGACACGGGGCCCAGGCTGGGGTGTCCTGGGCCGTGGCCATGGGAGGGACCCCTGGCCTGAGGCTCGCTGAGTCAAGGGGGTGGGGGACAGTACAGGTGGGGAGCCCCGGCTGGCACTGGGGCCCTTCCTTGCGGCCATTTCCCCCAGCCTGGGGTCCGGGAGCCTCCTGTGCTGCCTGCTGCTGGGGCACCCCTTGAGCCGCTGGCCTGGCCCCCGCGTCCCCTCTCACCCCTGGGCTCCGCTCGGGGGGTCCTCACCTGGACATAGAGCCCGGCCTCGCTTTCCCCTGCCCCGTCCTGACCCCTGGAGTTGCCGTGGAGATCCCCCGCTGGGTGACTCGTGAGCCCCCGTGGCCCGGGCCGCCCCTCTTCTCCGGGCCAGGCGCTGCGTCCCGGAGCCGGAAGGGGAGGTGGCGATGGTTTAATTCGCTCATTTCCCAATGGGGAGACGCAGGCCTCCTCTGCGGGCTCCTCTGGCCTCCTGGCCCCGCCCTGTGCCCCAGCAGGCGTCCGCAGCGAGCCGAGGGGCACGCACCCACGGGGGGCGCTGGGGCTCGGTCCCTGCCTTACCCCCCGGGGACACAGACCCTCCCCGAGGCCACGTGCCTCCTGCTGGCGGACGTGGTGGTTGCAGTGAGTGCTGGTCCCCGCCACCCTTGCAGCTAGCGGCGGGGCGGGGACGTCTCGCCTGCCCCTTCCCAGAGGGGACGGCGAGCCAGGCAGGACGCCCCTTCAAGGACCCACTCATCTTACCCTCCGCTGGTCTCCCGTCCAGCGCCCGAGCCTCCTGCCGGGCACGGCGGCGGCCGCTCAGCCCCTGCCCGCGGGTCCCGGCACGCACGGAGCCCGTTTCTGCGGTATTGGTGCCGAGCGTCGGGGGGTGCCGGTGGGGAGGCGTGCCATGTCGGGGCCTGACGCTCGTGCTCGTCGGACGGACACCCCAGCAGCTGCCGGCCTCGGGCACGGCCTGGGGTGAGCTGTCCCCAGCTGGTGGGCGTCCGGAGGGGCGCGGCGCTGCTGTCCGCGCCGAGGCCGGGCAGGGTGGCCCAGGCCCGGGGTCCCCGCGGTGGGGTGCGGGCCCGGCGCCCTGTGCTGCCTCACCTGGGGCAGTGCCCGGGGGATGCTGTCGTCTGAGGCTCGGACTCTTGCCGTCTCGGTGTTAGTGGTTCTGGGGAAAATAGCCTTACCTGAGAGCTTCACGGCTGGAGAAAAGGAAAGAGATGCCAGGCGGACGGCTCAGATTGTTGGGGGGGGGGGTCGTCAGAGCCTGAAACCACCAACGCCCGTTGCCTTGATCTTCCCGACTCTGAGCTTGAGCTGGGGGTGTCTTCGCACGCGCCCAGGTGTTGAGGTCGCGAGCGTCTTGTTTCTAAGTCCGGATCTTGGAGACGGTGCAGGAGCAGCGGGAATGCCGTCGGGGCTGGAGTGGTGGCCAGGTGGGCACAGGTGCGCTGCTTCCGGAAGCGCTGCCCCTACGTGCGCACCCCTCCCTGCGCTGTGGGAGGGACTGGCCGGCTTGGGGACGGCCCGGGAGGGGCCTGGCATCAGCACCTTGGAAAGCAGTGCTGAGGGCAGCCCTTTCCTGGGTGCATACCTGTGCAGGTGGCCTGGCAGCCCTTCCTGGGCATGACCCTGCAGGTGCTCCTGAGGAGGGCGGCGCCCAGCTAGGGACGGCGAGCCCCCCGTCAGACCAGGGCGCTGCTGGGGACCCCCCACCCCAGGCCCTGGGTCCCTCCAGACTCTCGGGGCTGGTGGCAGCCGAGTTGGAACGTGCTGCAGGTGTGGCCAGAGGTGGGTCAGCCCCTGCACCGGGCCTCTGCTGCCCTTGCCCCCACCCAGGCTGCGCCCTGCCAGGCAGAGGGGTAGCAGCCGCGGGCGCCTGGGGACAATCTTGAGGGGCCGGCTTCACCCAGCCCTGCCCCTTGTGGGCGTCCACGCTGTCAGGGACACAGCCGGACCCCCCAGGGTTGGCTTGCTGGGGTCAGGGTGCCCGAGGGTGGGTGGGCCTCCTCGGCCCCCGGCTTAGCATCTTGGCTTATTTACTTATTTATCGGGAGACATATTTTTTATTTCTCTGCCTTTCTCTCTCCCCCTGTCCCCAGTTGTCTGCCCTCTTTGTCCATTTGCTGTGTGTTCTGTGTCCGCTTGCATTCTTGTTATGCAGCACCGGAAGCTGTTGCTTTTTGTTGTTGTGTCATCTTGCTGTGTCAGCTGTCCATGTGTGCGGCGCCACTCCTGGGCGGGCTGCACTTTTTTCATGTGGGGTGGCTCTCCTTGCGGGGCGCACTTGTTGCATGTGGGGTACCCCTATGTGGGACACCCCTGCATGGCACGGCACTCCTTGCACGCATCAGCACTATGCATGGGCCAGCTCCACACGGGTGAGAGGCTGGGGATTTGAACCCTGGACCTCCCATGTGGTAGGCGAACGCCCTATCCGCTGAGCCATGTCTGCTTCCCCATCTTGGCTTTCGAATGCCCCCTTTTCACCCACCTTCCCGCTTACACCTGGGAAACCGCCACAGCCAGGGAGGGGCAGGCGTACGGCGCCGGGGGCCTCTCCCGGGTAGGCTGTGGGACCTCGGGGTGCTGAGTGGGGTGCGGTTCTGGGCCGGCTGAGCTGGGGCCTCAGGGAGACGCCTACTGCGGCCCTGCCCCGCAGTCTGCCCCCTCCCCCTGCCCTGCCCGGGCCCTGGAGGCAGAGCTGGGGGGCCCTGGGGTCGGGACGGGACCACCCCTGCGTGGGCCGGTGGGCTTCGGCAGGCCCGTCCGCTCGCAGGAAAAGCAGCTGCAGGACGCGGGCTGGGGGGCCTGGGCGCCCTTGGGACCGCCGCTGGGCTGGGCGCAGGGTGGGTCCCCCTCTCCCTGCAGGCTGGGGCCGGTGGCTCAGGTTGTGGGGGGCCGGGGCCGCCCCGGGAGGGGACTGTTGGGGACCAGTTTGATGCACCTCCTTGGCTGCAGAGCCCTGACCAGGGCCCCCGTGGGAGCTGTGGGGTGTCGTTGGACATTCCCTGAAAGACTGCTGGGAACCCGCCCCTCCATCCACAGCCCGTCCCCCGGGTCGGGCCTGGGGGGGCCCTGGCTGGCAGGGGCTGGCTGGGAAGCGACCCGCAGACGCTTCTCTGCTGCAGCATTCATGGCTCATGGGGGTGTCCAGGCCCATCTGTACCCCACCCCTTTCGGGGTTCACAGCTGATGTTCCGCAGCGTGGCTTGTGCCAGGCCCAACCCTGGGACAGGGTCCCCGCTTCCAGGGGAGGGGGGGCCTCGAGTCACCAGAGCCCCCCAGCGGGTGGCGGAGCCGGGAGACTGCCGCGGCTGGCCGGGTGGTCTCCCTGGCAGGAACGGGGTGCTCCCGCTGCCGCCCTGGGCGGGGAGGGGCCTGCCTTCCCTCCCGCCTCGGCCCCCCCACTGCCCCGGCGCTGTGTCCGCGGGCCTTGGCGCGGGCTCAGGAATTCCGCGCCGTGCCGGCCGCTTCCAGCTTCCGCAGCAGGGCGCGGAGCTGCTTCTGTCCGCCGCGGCCCATCTGGAACACATTACCACCGCGTCGCGGCGCGGGGTCGGCTGCGCGGGCCCCCGGGGAGCGGAAGCGGCCCCCGCCCGGCGCAGCCCCTCCGCCACCCCAGCCCCGGGCGCGTGGCCCTGGCCAGCATGTGGGGGCCAGGCCGGTGGCCGCAGCCGGGGAAGGGGTGGGTCACGTTGGGATGGGCGGCGCCCCTCCCCCAGCAAGCCTTGGGGGCTTTTCCGCTGGGGCTTTGGAAGCCTGTCCCCTCCCAGCTGTGGCTGGCCCGCCTGCCGGGTGGGAGCCGGGAGGGGTGCCCCGCGCCCTGTCCCTCACCGAGCCCCCCGGCCCCCTCCCACCCCCGTCCTAGGTGGCCGGCGCCGGCTCCCAGGCCGAACCCAGCTTTACTGAGCCCGCGGGCACGGCCCTGCCCGGCTGCCTGCGTCCCACTCTCGGCCTGGTGGAAGTGCTGCTGGGAGGATGTCACCACCGCCCTGCGAGGTGACCGCCCGGCCAGCGGCGCTGGGTCCCTGGTGATGCCAGCTGCCGGTGTGCCCGGCTGGGGCTCCAGGCCGGGCTGCGGCCAGTCCACGGGCTCCCGTGGCACCTGGGGGGCCTGGCTGCCATGGCCAGGAGAGGGGCGTCCCCAGCCAAGCCCCTTCCCAAGCTGCAGCCCACCGTCACCTCGTTCTTGCTCTGGAGGGGCTGTGGCGCTCACTGCCGCCAGGCGGCACCCGGGGAAACGGCTTGGGGTGGCACGGAGGAGAAGGCTCTTCCTGGGGCCTTTCTCCGTGAGCCCCCCACAGCCCAGCGGAGCCCCCCGCCGATGGAGGACAGTACTGCTAGCTCCTCGGCACCACCCCCGTGCCAGGGCACCTTGGGGACACAGCCAGGTGCCCGCAAGACGGCGCCGGTCCCGGCGGCACAGCCTCCTCCCAGGAAGAACGCGGCTGCCCGTGCTCCCAGTGTCTGGCTGCAGCCGCGCGCCTCCCGCCACCCCCGCCGCGGGGATGGGGCTTTCTTGTAGAGCCGCCCTGCCCCGGGGCCCCCCGTGCCGTGGAGGTGCTCCCTGCAGGGCACGCGTGGCGCAGGGGCCCGGGGAGCTGGCCGCCGCGCTCCGAGTGTGAACTCGGCCGTGCCCGCTGTGCGCTTGGGGTCAACACACCTGCACGAGTGTGTGACTACACACGTGTTTGAGCATCATCGCGTGTATAAGTGTGTATGAGAGTGCACGCACGTGTAGACTTAGACAAGCATGGACACAGAGAGAAGGAGGGAGGAGGAAAAGAGGCGGCCCTGCCCCGTCGCCCCGGCCATGTGTGCCCCTGACGCCCAGCCCCCCTCGCCCAGCCTGAGGCTGGGGTGAGCCCGTGCTTCCCTGGGTGCCCACCCGCCTGCCCCCTGAGGCCTGGCTTTGGCTGAGACAAGGCAGGCGTTCACGCTCGCCCACGCTTGTACACGCGTGTGTGCACGTGCGCGAGCAGCACTTCGGGTCCGCGAAGGTGGGGGGCGGGTGCCGCGGCACCTCGTGCACTGGAAGAGCGCCGTCCTGTGCCCCTGCGCACGGGGGTCTCCTCGCTGCGCTGGAAGTCTAGGGAGGGGTCCCAGGCTCCCGTGGGGGCACCCCCCGAGGGCGGTGGGGACGTGGCTTCCTGGGGAGCCGGCTCTGCCCCTGGTTCAGCGGCTGGAAGGAGAAGCCCTTTCTCTGTGGGCTGGTGGCCATGGGGACGTGGGTGTTGATGCTTTCAGGACCCGAGTTCGAATCCCGACTCCCCTGACAGCCGGCGGGTGACCTTGGCACGTGCGAGCCCCGCGCTGTGCTCCGCTGCCCTCCGTGTCTCCCGGGGCCTCTTCGGCCGCGGTGACTGCCTCGCTTACCTGTGCCCTGGCCGGCCGCCTGCCTCCCACTCTGGGTCAGGACCCAGGGCGGGACGAGAGCACCGAGGGCACCTGTCACTTGTGCTGGAGGCTGCGGTCCCCTCCCTGGTTGAGGAGCCCGCCAGGCTGGGCTTTTGAGGTATGTAGAGCTGGTTGGGGGCCGGGGCCCCCAGACCACCTTCCTCGCCACAGGCCAAGCCTGGGGAGACCCGGCCAAACCTTGACCTTGGGCGCCCGCTGTTTGGTGGTCCCTGGGCCACTTGGGGGGCAGGCGCAGACCTGGCCGAGCTCAGGCCAGGGGGACCTCTGGCTCTCTGAGAGGGGGGCGCTGTCCCGGCCGGGGCCTGCCGTGGGGGGCTGTGGACACGGGGGCGGCTGGAGGCCAGTGTGGCACCCCCACCCAGCTGTTCCTTCAGGGGTCACCTCCGTTGCAGGAAGGGCCTGGGGTCACGTGTCAGGCTTGGAGGCGGCCTCAGCCCTGGGGGCTAAGGTCGGGGGTGGAGAAGGGCAGCCAGTGCCGTGGGGTCCCCCAGGCAGGTGCGGGTGGCCCCGTGAGGGGGGCCGGCCCGGCAGTGAGGGCAGATCCTGGGGCGCTCCCCCGCGGATCCCCACCTTGCAGGCCTCCCGCCGCCTCCTCCCGGGGTGGGGCGGCTGCCCGGGCTGGGGGCTGTTTCTGCATGCACGGGGTGGCCTTGGAGGGGCGCAGTCCACTACCGCCGCTGCTTTTACGTGGGGGGCAGCTCTGGCCTGCAGGCGGCAGGCCCCGAGGCCCCTTTGCTCCCTCACCCAGCGGTCGGGGCTGTGCGTCCCTGCCTGACCGGGTGGCCGGGGACAGCAGGGGACCCGGCCGGCCGCTGAGGAGGCCCTAGCCCCGGTGGAGCTTCCTCCATGGACACGTCGCCCCCAGAGCCTCCCTGCCGGCCGCCGGGCAGGACCCTCGCCCGTTCCTGGCTGCCCGTTCCCGGTGCCGCAGGTGCTGGAATTGGGCTCAGCATGCCGCCTTGGCACCCATGGGCCTCCCCGCCCCCAGCCGTGGGGAAGGGGGCCCGCCCCCCAGCCGCCGCTGCCCGGGCGGCCCTTTCCCAGGAGCTGCTGCGTGTCAAAACCCGTCCCTGACGCGGCCGGTGGTGTTGAAATAAGCGCTCGCAGGTTTCCCAACACCCTGCCTTCCGGTCACAGGACGGGGCGTCAGTGCCAGGCCCCGGCGGCCCACTTCCCTCCCTGGACTCCGTTTCCTCCTGGGGGGGTGGGAGAGGGGGCGGTCACAACCCCCCGGCTGCCGAGGGCACGGGTGCAGGTCATGGCATTTGGCAACGTGACGTCACCCCGTGCCCGCGTCATCCCCGTAGCTTCCCTGTTTCACAGAGGGGGAAACTGAGGCTCGGGAGGCCAGCGGCTTGCTCTGGGGCAGAGGGGGCCGCTGTGTGCGGGGTGGGGCGCGTGGGCAGACAGGGCGGCGGTGAGGGCTCGGAGCCCCCCCACCTCTGGACTGGAGCGTCCCTGAAGCCTAGGTGGGTCCCCTGGGGCCTGGCGTTTAGGGGAGGGAACAGAGGCTCAGAGAGGCTGGGGACTGGCCTGGGGGACACACAGCTGACGCACAGGTCCGTGGCAGGATGGGGAGGCCCTGCGCTCTCCGTTAGGACGCGGTGGAGAGGCGGCGGCTCATGGCCCGTTCGGGCGCTGGCCTGCTGCTCTGTGGCCTCGACCGGCCACCCGGGCCCTCCGATATCCGGGGGGCGCTGCCTCGGCTGGGCGTGGGGATGCTTCCCCTGGCTTTCTGGGGGAAGGGGCAGAGCGGGCGGCCGGGGGGGGCACCCAGGACCGCCCCCGCAGGCCCCGGGGGAAGCTGCCCCGCACCAGCGGCTGCGCGGGTGGGGCCTGGGATTCTAGGAACCCTTGTGGTCGGGTCTCGCCCCGCTGTGGCGTCTGCCTGCCGCCCGCCAGCGGGGAGGGGCCGGGCCGTCGCACGGATGAGGAAGCGGTGCCCGGAGAGGGCGAGGAGCTCGCCCGGGCCGCGCAGCCAGGCGCCGCGGAGCCGAGAGGCGGGCGGCGGGGCCTGGCCGGGGGCGGTGGATGTGGCGCTCGGGTAAGGTGGGGTTCCCGCGGGCAGGCTGGGGCAGCCTGGGTCCCCGCCGGCCGTCGGCGGCGCCTCCGCCCCTGGCCGGGCGTCAGTCCCGGGAGGGTGGCGCTGAAGGAGCACCTAGTGTGCGCCGGGAATCGTGGCCCCGGGCGCCTGCGGGCCTACTGTGTGCCAGGCTCGGCCCGTCCGTGTGCTCAGCTGCCCCGTGCTGGGGGCCCGTCTCCCAGCAGGAGGCGCGTCCCTAGTGCTTCGTGGTCCTCAGCCAGGAGGGGGTGGGCTGGCCTGGGGGGGGAGGCGCCTGCAGGCCTGCACCTGTCGCCAGCAGTGCACGGGAGCCATGGGGTTGTAGCTGGAGGAGGTGCCGCTGCCTCCAGGAAGCTTCTCTGGGCCGCCCCTGGAGAGCCCCTCCCCTTCGCCTGTTCCTGGCCCTGGGGTGTGGAGGGAGCAGACGCCCCGCCACCGAGCAGCCCCTGTGGCGGCCCCGTCTGCGGGGCAGCTGTCTGTGGTCTCGGTCGACTTCCCAGCTTCAGGGCACTTGGGAGCCGCGGGTGCCATACCTGCGGGTGAGGATGCTGCCGCCCCACGAGGCTGAGTCGGCTCCCGGCTGCGCAAGCGGCACTCACACCCGGCCCCTGGGCCCCAACCCCGCCTGCTGGGTGGCGGGCTAGTGCGTGGACGCTCGTCCAAGTGGGCAGCGGCTGGCCCTTGTGGTAATCGAGGGCTGCCCCCCTCGGGGGGGGCTGGGCAGGGTCAAAGGCTCCGGAGCCCTTGGTGCCCCCTTTTCCCTCCACGGGCCCAGTCCCCGTCCCTCGCCTCCCTGGGAAATGGCGCTGCTGCAGTGGACATGGAGAGTGTGGGCTGGAGCTCTTGAGTGCTGGGGGCCCTGAGTGGGGAGGTGGCTGCACAGGAGGCCGAGGTGGCACTGGACTCAGCCTTCTGCCTTAGCAGTTTCCTCCTTACGCGGAAGAAGAAACGAAGGCTCAGAGAGACCCTTTCGCTTGCTCAGGGCTGCACAGCTTCCCTGTGCCTTGGGTTACTGCTTTGGCTCTGTTTGAACCTGGCTCATGCTCAGCTGTGTCCTAAGGACGTGGGAGTCCTGCAGCCTTATCCCAGCCCCTTCCCGGCCGCCTCACCCCACCCCGCAATCTGTTTAGAAAGTATTTGGTACCTGCTGTGTGCCAGGCTCTGGGCCCGGCACTGGGGAGGCCGTGATGACCCTGCCCTCGGTAGGCCTTGGCTGGAAGGACCCAGGAGGCCTTCCTGGAGGAGGGGTCTTCAAGTGGAGCCTGGGGGCTGGGGTGGCCCGAGCAGCCAGGAGTCGGGCGGGGGAGCTGGGGGCGGAGGGAACGGCACGTCCAAGGCTGGAGGTGAGAGCGCGTCTGGCGTGTGCCTGGCCGTGACCCAGTTCCCAGGGTGGGGGTGGGGGGGTGGGCAGGGCCGGAGACGCGGGGGGCTCGCGCGGCGGCGCCGAGCCTCAGGCGGTGGCGGGCGGAGGCCCGGCCTCGGGCCCAGGGGCCCCGCGTGCGCTCGGCGGCCTCGGCGGCTCTGCCCGCGGTGGGCGGCGGTTCATCCCGGGGTCAGCCCAGGCCTGCGGCGGGCCTGGCGCGGGCGCGGGGCCTGGCGCGGGCGTGGGGCCGGAGCAGCGCGGGGCCAGCTGGCCCTTCTACTGCAGGCGGGGCGTCCCGAGGCGGTGCGGGGCTGGCGGGGTGGCCTTTGGAGGAGCGCCCACTGCGGGGCAGCAGCCCGGGGTGCGCTGGGGGAGCCATCTAAGCGGCCGGTTGGGGAGGCGGGAGGCCGACGTGCCCCCCCCCCCTCGGGCCAGGCGGCGCCCGGCGGCCCCCACGGCTGGTCGCGCAGCCCCCGCAGGTGTGGCCGGCCTCCTGCCGTGCCCGTCCGGCTCCTGTGCCCGCTGCCCGCCTCGTGGGCCTTCTTTCTCCACCAGGGTGGGCGTCTGGCTCTGTCACAGCAGCACCCCCGAGGGCCCGCCCTTGCCCCCGCGCCTGCACCCGGGGGAGCCTCGGCTCCTGGCAGCCGCCGGGTGCCCCAGCCCCTCCGTGCTCCTGCCCGGCCTGGGGGTGTCTTGGGTCGCCAGCAGGGCGGGTGGGGGCGCGTGTCCGCGTGCTGTGTGCGCAGGCGCCCGTCGTCTGCGCGGCCCGTCCTGGTCATCGTCTCATCCCCTGGCGGGGCCGAGACCTGCGCCCCTGCTTGGCACCTGGGCCCCACAGCGCCTGCCCCCTTCCCTGACTGCGTCGCCCCTCCCCGTCCCCCTCCCCTCCTCTTCCTCCCCCTTCCTCCCTCCTTCCCTCCCCCTCCCCCTCCATTTCCTTTGTTTTCCCTTCCTTCCTGCTCTCCTTCTCTCCATTTCCTCCTTATCCTTCTGTTTCCTCTCTCCCCCCTCCATTTCCTTCCTCCTCTCTCCATTTCCTCCCTCCTCCCTGCCTGCTCTCCATCCTCTCTCCCTTCCCTCGGTCCTCCTTCTCTCTTTCCTCCTTCCTCTCTTCCTTTTCTTCCTCCTCTTCCTCCCTCCTTAACTTTCTCCTTCCTCCCTTTCCACCCTTCTTCCTCCCTCTCTCTCCTCCCTCTTCCCTCCTCCTCACTCTCTTCTACCCCATCTCTCCCTCCTCCCCCCCGGCCCTGTGCCCTCTGTGGCCAGCCAGCCTTGGGCTCGCCTCTGGCCTCCCAGGGAGCAGCTGTGTGCTTTTGGGCAGGTTGAGGCCCTGCCTCGGAGCATCCTTTCCTACGTGAACTTACCGTCCCTGAGAGCCCCGAACAAGGTACGTGCCCTAAGGCCACCTGAAACTGCTGGCTAGCAGACCCCCCGGGCGGCCCCTGCAGGGGGAAGCTGGGGTCCGGCCGCGCCGCGCCTACCCCTTCGTGGGAGCCCCGGTGTCTCAGGCGGGGAGGGGCCTGGTGAGCATGGGGTGCCGTCCTGGGGGAGGGGGGCTGCGCAGGCGGTGCAGGGAGCGCACGCCTCCACGCGGCCGGGCTGCCTGCTCGGGCAGTGCATCCTCCAGGCAGGCGGGGTGGCCTCGAGCCACGCCCTGGGCCCCCTCGCACGCCCTGCTGCCGGCATGGGGCTGGGCATGGGGGGCTGGCCTGAGAGTGGGGGTCTCAGCGAGCACCCACGATGCCCTCCCACCCCCCTGTGCGCTGGCCCCGCCGTGGACAAGGAGCTCCCGACGGTCAGAGTGGAGCTGGGCAGGGGTTCTGCTGCCCGGTGGAGCCTAGCCTGGCCTCTTGCTCCGGGGACCCCCCAGGAAAGCTGGAGCGGGGGGAGGTCCCCAGTACCCGGGCAGCACCCGGTTGGGGCCTTCCTTGCAGGCATCTACGCGTGCAGCTGAGGTTAGAGCGCGTGTACCATGGCGTCTCCAGCCCGCGCAGCCCCCCGGGTCAGCCAGTCTCCTCGGGCGTCGTGGGGATGGAGGCTGTGGGCACCCGCGCCCCGCGGCGGCACCTTCCCTGGGCTTTGCCCGCTTGCCTCACCCGTGTCGTTGTCCGTGGCAGGGCCGGGCAGACCCACGGCCGCCGCGTGCAGGGAGGCCGGTCCCTCGGCCCCTGGCGGGCCCCGGGTGGGGAGCGGCCTCGCCACCCCGCCTGGGTGCCCGTGAGCACCTGCCTCTCCTGGCCCCGTGTGGGGTGTGGGCGCACGAGGTTTCTGAGGGCGTCCATTCGCGCCGCCGCGGCCCTGCGCCCCCTGCGGTTCCTTGGTGTGCCCTCCGGAGCCGCTGCGTGCCGCTGTCCCCAGCGCGGTCACTGTTGGGGCCCTGGTGCAGGGGGCTTGTCGGCTCCAGGGTGGACCCGGGCTGGAGTGGTGGCCCCAGGGTCCCTGTGGGCGGCTGCCCCCCCGGAACTGGCTTTGGCGGAGCAAGGAGCACCCCGATGGCCCAGATTTTTGTTTTCATTCCACCATCCGTTCTTGCTTTTTTTTTTTTATTTAAGGTTTATTTTTTAAAATTAATTCTCTCCCCTTCCCCGCCTCCCCCCCCAGTTGTCTGCTCTCTGTCCCCATTCTCTGTGTGTTCTTCTGTGTCTGCTTGTATTCTTGTTGGCAGCACCAGGAATCTGTGTCTCTCTTTGTTTCATCATCTTGCTGCGTCAGTGCTCCGTGTGTGAGGCGCCATTCTCGGGCAGGCTGCGCTTTCTTTCGCGCTGGGCGGCTCTCCTTACAGGGCGCGCTCCTTGTGCGTGGGGCTCTCCTATGCGGGGGGCACCCCTGCGTGGTATGGCACTCCTTGCGCGCATCAGCACTGCGCATGGGCCAGCTCCACGTGGGTCAGGAGGCCCGGGGTTTGAACCCTGGACCTCCCGTGTGGTAGGCGGGCACCCCATCCATTGGGCCAAATCCGCTTCCCTCTCACCTCTTCTTGTCTCCTGTCTGGTAATCTGTCACTCTGTCCTGCCGTCCAGACCTGCTTCCACCCTGTCGGGCCCGGGGAGGGTGTGCGGGGCCGTGATGTGGGTGCAGGCACCGTGGGGCTCAGTGCCGGCCAGTTCCAGGGGTGGCGGTCAGGAGCCTCCTGCAGGGGTGCCCTCGTGGACGGGTGGGTGCCAAGCAGGTCTCACGCAATCCCCGCTCGTGGCCCGGGAGTGGTGCAGCAGGAGGCTGGCAGCCGCCGCGGTTCCGGGCAGGGCCAGGGGGCGGGCCGGGGGGGCGGGCGTGTGGCTGAGGCTTGGGCTCCTGGGAGGGTCCCTGAGGGGGTGAGACCACCTGGTAGGGCCGGGCTCTCAGCCTGGAGCTGGTGCCCCAGGAGGGAGGCCAGTTCTCAGGGCGCCTTCTCCCACGGCCCGGGGATGGTGGGGGCGGCGCTGCTGGCCTCCCGAGGACGGCCGCGGCCCTGCCACCTGCGGACAGAGGGAGGTCAGGCGCGGAGGCCCAGAGGGCGGCGGGCTGCCTGGTGGTCCGTCGTTCAGAATCCCTCCTGGTTCTGTCCCCCGGTGCTCTCCTGGGCGGGGGCAGCGTCCAGTTGACTGCGGCAGTGCCCAGGGGCAGGCGCTGGACCAGGGCCACCACGCCAGCTGGCCTCAGACCCGCCCCCAGCATGTGGACTGCCTGGTGTCTGCGTCCGGGGGCTCCGCGGCAAGACACCAAAGCACGGGGGATGGTCCCCTCACGGGCGCAGGGGTGCGCGGGGCGGCGTGTCCTTGGGGCACCTCTTCTGGCCTAGGCGGCTCCCGAGCACCCTCCGTCCCTGGCGCCCTACCACGTGACGTTCTCCGCGCCGCCCTGGGTGCCCGGGTCTCCGTCCTCTCGTAAGGACGCCCGTGATGGGGTCAGGCCCTGGCGCAGAGCGCCTTGTCGTGGCCACTGCGCCTGCAGAGACCCTCTGGTGTGCCTTTCGGGGACGGTGTTCGGTGCAGAACACCAGGCCTGGGTCCCACACGGCCGCCGGAGAGCCCCGGAGCGGCCCCTCACCCAGAGCAGGTCCTCCCGGGGCCCGTCCCCACCGTTGGCTGCAGCAGGGTCCCTCGCGCCAGCGCATGGCTTGGAGTGGCTGCCCTTGGCCTAAGTGCTGTTTTGTCTCCTCAAGCCAGGCCACCTCATCGCTGTGCCCGGAAGGGCTCCCCGTTCTGGCCCTGGCAGGTGCTCGGGGCCGTGCCTCCCCTCGGGCGGGGGCCGGCTGTGCCCGTCAGTCGGTCGATGCGCTTCCCAGCCACCCGGCCTCGCTGCCCCCTCCCGCCCAGCCCGCCTCTCCTCTGAGCAGCAGGAGGGCTCCAAGCCCTTCCCTGTGGGCCCCTGCTTGTCCCCGCCTTGCCAGTCCTGCGCACGGGCAAGGACTCCCCTGCCCTTGGGCTCTGTCGGCCGCTGTGGGCGCCCCTCGGGTGGCGGGTGTCCCCTCCACGGTGCCAGGCGTCTCGGCAGCAGCTCCTGTTGAGCTGGTGGGCATGGCCGGTCAGGGCTGGCGGGCGGCCGCGGGGGAGGGGAGCCTGAGGTGGGCGTCCCTCTGCTCCCCGGCCGGGGCCGGCATCCAGGGCCCGTGGCCGGGACAGTGAGTCGGGCGGCCCCACCATTGCCACCAGGACTGAGAAGGGCCTCCACCGTGGCCGGCCGGTGATAGACTCCTGGGGCCGGTGACCCGAGGAGGCAGGCCCCGAGCCCGCGGCGACGCTCCCCTCTGAAGGCGCGACCCCGGCCCTGACGTCCCTCTAGCGCCTTCTCTGTGCGAAGCCACGCCAGGCCTTGGAGCGTGGGGCGCGGCTGCCGCCCGGTGGAGGCACTGGCCCCCCGCCTCTCCCACCCGCTGCCCCTTCGTGGGCGCCCCTCGTTCCTGGCAGGGGGACGGGCCCATGTTCCCCCGAAGCCCAAGATGGGAGGACCCCAGCCAAGCTCGCTCAGGCGTCCACACGTCCGTGGTGTCAGGAACGCTCTGGACCGAATGCCCTGCAGGTCTGGGCATCTCCACGCAGGCATGGGCCCAAGGCTGGAGAACGGGGGGGGGCCTGGACTGTGGGGACAGGGGACTGGGGACCGTGGGGGCTCGAGTGGGGAGGGCGGAGGACCCGGGGCGGGGCTTTCGAGGGCCGGATCCCCTGGCCGGCGCGCTGGCCTCCCTGGGTGACCCCAAGAGGCGGCAGGTTCAGGCCAACTCCCGGCCGCCTCCGGTCAGGGCTCCTGGCAGCGTGCGCTGACCGGCCCTCTGAGGGGCCGCCCCGGGCTCGTCCCTGTTCCTGGGGGCCCGGCCTGCTGCCCGGTGGGCACAGAGTGGCCTTGGTGTGGCTGCCGCCCGCTGCCGTCAAGCCCGGGCAGGCTGTGCGTTGAGAGGGCGGCGTGCGGCCTGTGAGTCACACCTGGCCCTGGCAGCGGGGCGGGCAGGGGGTCGGCCCCCCGCCAACGTGCCGAGGCCTGCCCGGGCCCCGGAGAGCAAAGGCTCCTGGGAGAGGAGGGGGCCGCACCCAGCGGGAGGCGGGGAGGGCTCAGGGTTCCGGGAGGGGCAGGGCCTCAGTCCCCAGCCTTAAAACGGACGGAAGATCCACCGGGAGGAGGCGGCGGTGAGGAGGGCTGAGTGGGCAGGTGGGGCGCAGTCCCCTGGGGGTGCTTGGGTGGCATTGGGGTGGCCGGGGACCCGATGGGGCGGGCTCGTCCAGCCGCGCTCCCTGCCTGCGCGAGGCTGGCCTGGCGCCCCTCCTGCCTGCGCTCCATGCCTGTTGGCCTTGGTCTGTGGTGGCCCCGGTCCCCGTGCCAGGTCGGGGAGCCGAGCGTGCCCGGACACCACCGCCGGGCCCTTACAGCCGGGTCTGGGGAGGTCTGAGCCAGAGGCGGGGCCGCCAGACCAGGGGTCATGGGGCAGGGGCCCCGGGCAGCCCCCCCCCCCCCTTCCAGGGCCCAGCCAGGCCCTTGGAGCCGTGGGTCAGTCCCAGGAGAGTCCCCTCCAGCCACGCGGGCGCGAGGGCGCCGGGGGCGTGCCAGCCACCGTGTGGGGAGCGGCTGGAGGCCACACCTGGGCAGGGCCAGGAAGAGGGTCGGGTGGGACTGGGGCGCAGCCTGGGTGACCTGTCCCGGGGCGCAGCCTGGGTGACCTGTCCGGGGGCGCTTGACCTTCCTGAGCCCTGGCTGCTGCTTCCGGGTCAGAGGGGAGTAGAGGCTTCTGGCCGCCCTTGGTCCCCCCCGATGGGGTAGGACAGGCTAGGCCCTGAGGCTCGGACGCGGCGGCGCGGTGGCTGCGGTGCCGCTGGGCTCGGACACCACTCGGCCCCGACACGGCTGGCGTGGGAGCTGTGGCGGAGCCTTCTGACCTCTGCAGGGGCGGGCTTCCTGGAGGCGGTGTCCCCGGCCGGAGCGCAAGGACCCAGTGGGAAATGCCCGCAAGGCGCTCTCGGGGCGCGTGGGGCAGACTGCCTGCAAGTGGGAGAAGGCGGGCAGGGCTCCCTGCACGGCCAGGCCCCCCCGAGGGCTCTGCGCACCCGCTTAGCCGGGCGGCTCCTCCGAGAACAAGCGGGGACCCTGGGGTCCTTGGCCCGTCATTGCCAGGGCATGAGGCGGTGCACGGTGCAGTGGCTGATCGTGTCCCGCCGGCCGCCTCCTGGGCTCGTGGCCAGGAAGGGATGGCGGCCGCCGGCTGGGCAGGCCGTGGGGCCTGGAGGGCGGCTGAGGGCTTGCCTGGGGGTGTGAGGAGCACGGGGGAGCCACCCAGGGACCCCCGAGGCTCCCTCCTTGGCTCTGTCCCGAGACCCGGGGGCCCCTAGGGCGCCTCGGGGGCCCCTGGGTCTTGAGCTGAGTCCCCCCCTGCACACGCCCTGCCAGGAGCTGGGGGGCCGCGCTGGGCTCCCCCTGCCACCCGCCGGCCGCCCGCCCGCCCCCTCGCCCTGCCTGCCGCGCTGCCGGCTGCACGCCCTGAGGAAGGAAGCTGAGGTCTGGGTGGCGAGGGTTTGCCTGTGACGGGCCCGGAGGGCTCTGGCCGGGGCCCGGGCGCCGCCTCCGGCCACTCGAGAGGGAGGGGCGAGGCCTGGGAAGGCAGCGGGGGCCCCCCAGGGCCGGCGGGGCCCCCGGGAGCCAGGAGCTCGAGGGCCGAGGCAGCTGGCAGGAGGGCGAGGCCGGGCCCGCCCGCTGGGAGGAGGGACCGACGCCGCGCAGGGGCGGCCCCGGAGCCACCATCTTGGATATCTCGGGGCCGGCGCGGTGGGCCCCGGGCAGGGCGCCGGGCGAGACGAGCCCCTGGGGATCCGATGGAGCAGTAGGTGCGTGGAACTCGTGGGGTGCCAGCGGGTGAGGGAGGGTCCTTCGGGTCACGGGCCCGCCCTCCCGTTACGGGTGGGGAAACCGAGGCCTGGAGGGAGGCAGCTGATGGCCTGCTGGGAAATGGGTGAAACGGGCTTTCTCGGGGGGCCGGCCGACACCTGTGGTGTAGACCCTCCTGAAGGGGGGGGCTCACTCCGCTGTTTTCTCTGTGCCTAGTGCTTCTGGGCACTCCCGAGAGCCAGGCCCTGTGCCCTGTGCCCGCTCAGACTCCAGGGGCGGCCGTGTGCCCGGCGGGCGCGGGGGACGGCTGGGGAGGCGGGCACCCAACGCCGTGTCCTGCCAGGGGCCGCCCCGGGGCTCGGCACGCGCCGGTGGGCTGTGCAGGGGATGCGGCCTGGGCCGCGCCGTGCTCGGGAGCTCCCGCGGCCCCGTGGCGGTCAGCTGGCCCGGCGGGCAGGTCAGCTCCTCAGCGGTGGGCAGGGAGGGGGGAGGGGGGAGGGGGTGCAAGGGAAGGCGTGGGGACGGGGGCGTCTCAGGGGAGTCGTGCACGCCCGGGGTGGCCCCCTGGCTGCAAGGGGGCATGGCGGGCTGGCGTCCCCGCCAGTGCAGGACCTCTGGGGCAGGGGGATGTCTGCGGTGGCTCTGGGAGGGGGCCCTGTGATCCCAGACCTGGCCTGGCCCTGGGGGCCTTTCCTTGTGTGCCTGCTGAGGATGGCAGGAGTTCCTTTAAGTGACGAGGCTTGTTGGGCACAAATGAACCGATTCGGTGGAACGAAAGCCAAGAGGATTCCACAGGAACCTCCCTTCTTTCTTCCTGTTCCTTTCCTTTCCCCACTCTGAGAACACAGGCCCTCGGCCCACTGGCCAGGCCCTCAGCTAGCTGAAGAGGATCCGGGGGCCACAGTTGACCTCTAGCTATACCTGAATCAGCCTGTTTTGCCTGTTGGGAATAAAGGCTTTGACTGGGGCTGGGTGAGGACGAGGTAGACCGGGCTGTATGGCCCTGTGGGTGGGACCTTGCCGTGCCCTCGGCCGTCGCAATGCTGACCCAGGTGTGGTTCTGGGCCCCGACCCGACAGGCAGGCAGCTGACAAGTTCCGAGAAGAGTGAGTGAAGAATCCCAGGCAACGTGGTCCCCGGTGGGGAGGGCCTCAGCCTCCGGCCTGTCTGGCAGGGCCTCCCTAAAACCAGACTGCCGGGGTCGTTAGCGTCACTATTATGGGAAAAACACACACCTGTGCGGTAAAACCCAAGCCAAATAAAACGCAAAAAACGGCGCAGCTTCTCCGGCCTCGGAGCCCAGAGCCCCTGCGCGCCGCCCCGGGACCCCCGGGAATTCCCCCGGGCTTCCTCAGCCCCGGCTGGGCAGGTGTCCACGAGAGCTGGGCGGCGGGGCCCGGGCGCAGAGGGGAGCCAGCTGGGGCCACAGACGCGGTGGGGGGCAGGGAGCACGAGCCAGCCCTGGACGTGGGGGGGCCTCGGGACGCAGCGGGGTCCAGCGAGCCTGGGGCCGTTTACGGGGGACTGGTACACGGCACGTTGGGGTTCCGGGTGCAGAGCGTGGGGAGAGCAGCCATGTAGACGAGTGCCCTGGGGGCAGGGGGCGTGGGCTGGGCCCCGGGAGGCTTCTCAGCGCCTCTGGGTGACCTCTAGGAAGCCGGGCCCACCAGGCCGGGGCGGGCAGTGCCCTCCTTCTGCCAGGGCCTTCTCCGCTGTGGCTGGCAGCTGCCACCAAGGGCGGCCCCGGGCGGCCCGACGTGGACTTGGGGCTCCTGGGGGCGAGGCGGGAGAGCCCTGCTGCACGCCAGGGCCCGGCGAGCCTGAAGGCTGCGTGCTGCGAGCCGTGCCCCCCACGCCCGCTCCCCCACCTGCCCCGGGCCCGGCCGTTGGCCGACGGGCCACAAAAGACATTCTGTGCCCAGAAGAATGGTCTCCTTGTGTGGGTGGAGGGGGCTGGGGAGCCGGGAAGGCCTCTTCCCCCATCTACTTCCTGCAGTCCCCCCCCAGGCAGAGCCCCCTGCCTGTAGCACCCAGAGGGGGCCCCTCCAGGCCTGCTCCCGCCGCGCCCTGCCGCTGCCTCTGGCCTGCCTTCCAGACCCTTCTCCATGCCAGCCCTCCGCCCTGGCAGGCACAATGCCCACTCTCCTCCTCGGGACCCCGTTTTGTGCCCCCCTCCCCACAGTTACCTCCCCCGGCCCGATCTCTCTGCCGACGTGCCAGGGCTCCCACAGGGTGTCGTGTCGGGGAGCAGGGTGGGGGGCGCATGCCACTGAGGGGCTCAGTGGGCGGGGGCGGCCTCCACTGGTGGCCATTCTGAGCCCGCTCCCTCTTGGTCACGGCCTTGCCCTGGCTGGCGAGGTGGCCCCCCCGCTGCTCAGCGGTGGGCAGGGGCAGCTGGGTCTGGGAAACGAGGCTGGGGTCCGTGCCCTCAGCCGGTGGGAGTGGCCTGTGGCCGCAGGTGCCTGGGCGAGGGTGGCCGGGCGGGCCTGGGAAAGGGGAACTCGGCTGCGGGGCCACTGCCAGCGCCACTTGCCCTGCCGCCAGCTGCCTGCCCGGACACTGGCCACCTCCCTTCGCCCTCGCCTCCAAGGCTCCTGCTCGCCCCCAGCCACCATGCTGCAGCGCCAGGAGCCCTGGGACCCCGAGCCGGCTGGCCAGTGGCTGCCAGCCCCCAGGCCGGCCCCGAGGTGGGACCTCACGCCTGCGCTGGCCACGAGGCTGCACCTGCTCGCTTCTCTTCCTGGAGGCGGCCTGCCCTGGCGGGCGGGGCGCCGCAGGTGGCTGGCAGGTGAGGTGGATGCAGGTGGGTGCTGGGGGCCACCTGGACAGGGAGGGCCCAGGTGACAGAGCTGGGTGGACACTGGGCACAGGGGACCCTGTCTTCCCAGGTGTGCTGGCTCTGAGCCTGTACCTGGTACCCACCACCGTCCTTCTGGAGAGCTGCCAACCTGCTCGCCAGCCCCACGTGGGCACCGAGGCCAGGAGGGGTCGAGGGGCTGGTCCGTGGCCCCTGGGCACGGCTGTGAAGGGCTGGTGTGCAGCCCCCTGTGGGCTCCATGGGTGACTGGCCAAAGGCCTCAGCCCACTGGCCCTGGTGCCGGGTGGGTGTCCGGCTGGTTTTTCTACCCTTGCCCTGGGACCCGGAGCGACCCCCGGTCTCACCGCTTGGTTGGAAAGCTGTGGCCCAGGCTACCGCTGTTGTGTAGGCCGGTGGTGGGGGCCTTGGGTCGCCTGCCGGGCAGGCTCAGCGCAGACCCCTGCGAGTGCGCGGCGTGGGGGGGCGGCGGCCTGCGTGACTCTGCTCCTGGGATCCGCAGGGGCTGTGGCCCGGGGGCGCGGGGAGGCGCGGCTGCTCGGGGGGCCCCTCTGCAGGGAGGCATGAGCCGCGAGTCGCAGCAGCTTGGGCCAAAGGCTCCCGCCGAGCCGTCCGCAGGCAGCGCCCCCCACCGCCGCCGGCCCCGCCCGGCCCCCGTGTCCTTCCTGCTGGCATTTTAAGCGCAAGGACGTCGGTTCCTCCAGCAGTGTGGAGAGCTCAGCTAGTGTCCCAGAGGCCCCCGGACGGGCGTTCCAGGGGAAACTGAGGCTCGGAGGTGAGACGTGAGTGGCCCGAGGCTGCACGGCAGGTCGGGGTGGGGCTCCAGCCGGATCTGGCTGGCAGGGGTGGGGGTACTCCGACCCCTTGCTTTACCCAGGCGTTTTAGGAAGTCCTCGCTGCCGTGAGACGTGGCTAGGGCTGCCTGCGGGCGGCCCTCCGTGGGCGCGTTTGGGGCTGGTGGCTGGCAGCTGGCACGGAACCCACCGTCCGTGCCCGGCTGCAAGGTGCCGCCGTGCACTGGCCCTTGTGCTGCCAAGTCAGCGGCCGCGTGGCCGGTGTGCAGGGGTGCCGCTGCACACACGTGCCGTGCCCTGGTGGCTGGGGGCCGTGAGCCACCCCTGTGCCTCGCCCGGGCTGCCCTGGGGCCGCGGGGGCTCAGCTGGACCTGGACCCGAGGTTTCTGGAAGCCGCCGCCGGCCGGGCAGAGCGCCCTCCAGCACGGGGTCCGGGGCATGGCCCTCTGCCTTTCCTTGGGGGTGATGGTGCGGGGAGGGGGACCCAGACCCCCACCCCCGGCCGTGGTTCCTCGGGGGCGTGAACCGGCCGCACACCCCCGGCCTCCCGCTGCAGAGCCCCTGGCCGCGTCTTCTCAGCCCTCGGGCCTCGGTTTTCTTGTCTGTGAGACGGGCGCGGGAAGGGGGCCTCCGAGCCCCTTCTCTCTTTACGGGTCGGGAGGTGGGGAACGGCCCCGTCTCGCCTGCCCTTCTCTGCCCACCGTTTGGTGGTCCCAGCCTGGGGGCGGGGCGGGGGGCTCTGGTCGCCGTGGCACGCCTGGGGGCCTCCTCTCGTGACCGTGGCGCTGGTGATGAGACCTCATCTCGCTCACGGCGTCGGCAGGCTGCGCATGCCCTGCAGGCGGGACGTGCTGTGCCGCGGGTCCTGGCGGCCCCCTCTGCTCCTGCCGGCCACCACCGCCCTCGGGGGTCCGCCAAAGCCCCTCGTTGCGCCGCGTGGGCAGCCCGGGGTTCCAGCTGGCTTCTGGGTCCGTGGTGCGTTTTGCGTGCCGCGGGCCTCTCCTGGCCCCTGGCCCTCCCGGGCTGGGGCAGCGCCAGTGGCAGTTGTGCCTCCCGAGCGCCCACGTTCGCCGCCCCAGCCGGTGGCCGCCCGGCACTTGCGGGCGAGGCCGAGGCTTTGAGGCGCCCGCAGGCCGTGCCCTCTGAGGGTCCGAGCCCCCTGCCCGCCCTCGTGGCTCTGGCGGGGGTCTGCGGTCTTGGAAGGCGTGCCTCTGGTGGTGCCCAGCGGGCATCTCCCACTTCCTGGAGGACATCCTCGGGGCCAGGATGGCTCGTGGACACTGCCGGGCCCGGTGCCCCCAGGGTGCGGGTGAGGGGCCCCTGTGCCCAGCCCCCTCCCCTGCCCTAGACCCCCTCTAGTGAAAGCAGCGTCTCCTCGCTCGCTCCCTGAGTTCCAGGGCGGCTTGGTCACTGGGTCCCCTCTGCACGGCACCCCAAGTGCCTGGTAGGGACGGCCCCTGGCCAGACCCCGCCCCCGGTGGTCAGGGCGCACGGTGTCCCCACTTCACGGGAGCTGTTTGCGGACACCCCCGGGGGCACGGGGGTGGTGGAGACGGGCTGTCCTGGGCCTGCCCGGCCCCTGCTGACCTGTCTTGGCTGCGGCCCAGCGTTTGGGGAGCACGTTCCCGTGCGGTCCAGAGAGATCTGTCATGACGCCAGCGAGGCGTGGGGGTGCCGTGGCGGGCGGCAGGGACCCCGCTCTGCCGGAGCCCGTGCTGGGGGGAGGCAGGGCCGGCTGGCCTTGACCTGGGCTTGGCAGCAGGGCGCCTGGGTGAGGGGGGCGGCCGGCAGGGTACGGCGGGCCACGGTTCAGCCCGGGCGCCTGGGCAGGGGCTCTGGGTTTCGGGGACGGGACAGGCAGATGCGGGAGACTCTAGTAGGGGCAGTGCGGGCAGCAGCTCCAGCCGCCCGGTCAGGTGAGCCGCAGCGGGGACGGCGGCGGGCAGCGTGTGGCAAGCTGGCGCGGCCCGGGCCCAAGCTTGGTCACTTCCGGTTCCCACCCATGGAAGGGCGCTGGCGGGCTCTTCCCGCGGGGCGTGGGGAGGCAATGTGCAGGTGGGGGCCGCGAGCCTCTGGAGCCGCCTCGCTGACCGTCCCTCCGTCTGCCCCTGGGAGCCCCCGTGGGCTGGGCCGAGCACGGCCGTGGGGGCCACGCTGTAGCCCCATCTTAGGGCGGTCAGCCTTCGGGGTCTCCTCCTGCGGGAAGCCTTGTTGATCGCTCTCGGCTGGAGGAGGCAGATGACGCCTCGGAAAGAGGGGCGTCAGGGACACCGTCACACGGGTCTGGGGGCCCACCGGCAGCGCCAGGTGCCGTGAAGGTGCTGCTGGCTGAGGCTGCCGGGCCGCGTGGGGTGGCGGCTCCCCTGAGGACAGCTCGGCATGGGAGCTGGTCAGGAGAAGCGGGGAGTTAACTGGGAAGGGAAGTGGAGATGGAGCTCCGGGCGGACAGTGGCACGTGCCAAGGGCCTGCGGCAGGCAGGTCCACGTGCATTTGAGGGGCAGGAGGCACGGGGAGGGCGGGTCTGGGGCGGCGAGGCTGGCGGGGAGGGCGGAGGGGCCCTGTGCAGGCCCCGGGGGCTGCCTGGAGGGGCTTTCTCTGGTCCAGAGTAGAAAGGGGGGTGAGTCTGAGGGGCTGCCCTGGCTCTAGCGTGGCCGGGTGGGCGAGGGGGCGTGGCGACGGCCCCAGCTGTGCTGGGTGCCCTGCCTCTGCTGCACGGGTAAGACCCCGTCCTTGGTCTCAGGAAGTCCCCGCCAGAGACCGGCCCCCGGGCTGGGGGCTGCCGGCAGCAGCATGGGCGAGGGCACGGGGGTGCTGGGGCCTCCGCAGCGCACTGGGGGGACCCCCCTCCAGCCGCTGGAGCTTGGCTTGTTCCGCGCGCTCCGCCCCGCAGGGGCTCCCGCTCCCCTCAACCTGGCCGCGGGGGCCCTGGGCCACCCCAGCCCCTGGCTCCATGTCTGCAAGATGGGGCGCTCCGGGCGCGGTGGGCAGGGCCGGGACCCCGGAGGCAGGGCCGCTGCGGGCAGCGCACATTCCCCGAGCGCCCCCGAGCCGCCGGGCCGCGCCTCAAAACGAAACAAACCTGGCGCTTTTCCTGTCGCGGGGAAACGGCCCGGCGCCCGCAGGCTATGCGCCCCCAGCCTGCGTGCCCCGGCAGCGGCGGGGATTTCACCAGGAATTCCCCTCCCGCCCCCGTCTGCCGCCCCGCGGGGCCCCTGCGGCTGCCAGCACGCTTTCGGGGTACGGCCCGGGAGGCCGGCTGCGGCGCCGGGAGCCCCTGCCCGGCCTTGGAGAGGTGAGCGCCCTGCCAGCCTCCGGGGCGCCTGGCCCCGCGTGGGGCGGCGGCTGCCCTGTGCAGCCTTGGGGCAGCCCGGGGGTGGGAGCGGGTGGGGGAGCCCCATTCCCTGCTCAGCCCACTGGGGCTGGTGGGAGCCCCTCCCCTTGTGGGGGGGCTCAGTGCACCCCCGGCCGGGGGCACCAGCCTGGGCTGACGCGTAGTAGGTGCTCAGGCCGCCGCGCGTCTCGTCTCGTCTCGTCGTGGTGTCTGTGTGCTTTTGGGGACCCCTGTCCCTGGCTTAGCCCTGTCATGCCCCGAGGCAGGCCGTGGATAGCAAGACCTCCTCCTGGCAGAGGCGACAGCGGGCATGGGGCTGGGGCCCCTCCACTTTCGCCACACCCTTTCCCCGGCTGGGCCCCCTCCCCAGAGCTTCCTGCTGGGTTGGGGGTTGGGGGCTGGGCTCTCCGGGGCCTTTGGCGGGAGCAGGAGGCGGGTCCAGCCGACCAGAGCAGCTGGGGGTGGGGGCCCTGCCTGCTGTGCCGAGGGAGGGGGCTCAGGGGCCCTGGCCATGGGGCACTGCCTGGCTCGCAGGCCCTCAGGGGCCCTTTGGCGTGGGCAGGTGGCCCCAAGCCTGACCCGGGGAGCCCCCTGGCAGGGCCTGCTTTCTAGGACCTAGCAGGTGGCCTCCTGGGGTGCCGCTGGCTGCTGGGATCCCTTGCCCTCCTGACTTTGCCTCAGGGCTGACCAGGCTTGGCCCCGTCCCCTCTGGGTGTGGCTGTCCGGGGTGGGGACGAGGGGTCCCCCGTGGTGGAGGCAGGTGCCTTGGAGCAGCTTTGGGGACCGCCAGGCAACGTCCCCGGGGCCCTGAGGTTGCCACCTGGGGTGGTTGGAGCAACCCCGGGAGGAGGCACAGCTGCTGGCGGAGGCCACCAGGAGGGGTCTTTGGGCCCCTCAGGGCGCTGCTACCCTCCCCTGCAGGCCGTCCACCTTGCCGGGTCAGGCCGTGCATGTGGCCGGCCCCCAGCTGCCCCTGGAAACCGGGCCTGGGTCCCGGGGGAGAGGGAGGCGAAGGCAGGGGCTCGGCCTTCCTGGGAGGGATTTGGGGGGTCTGCCCTAGCGGGGTGACAGAGCCAGGTGGGGAGAGGGCTGCTGCGTCAGGGCGCTGGGTCCCCGCAGGAAGGGTCCGGCTGGTGTCAGGCCGAGCCTCCCACCAGCTGCCCCTCCTGCCTTGCACCCACGTGCACACCAAGCTGTGGGAGCTTGGGGGGCCGCAGCGCCACCCCCTGCCCAGGACCGTGGCCTCTTGGATCCCACTTCACCCTCGGGCTCCCGCCTGAGCCTCTCCTGCCGCAGCCGCCTGCCGCCGCGCCCGGCCCCAGCGCCGCCGGAGGCCTCGGGGGCCAGCGAGGGCGACCGTGCTGCCGGGCTCCCTTGTCCTCTTCCTATCCGCGTGCGGGCTTTGTCCCCCTCACATGACCGGTGGGACCCCAGGCACTCCCTTTGGCCACCTGTGGTGTCCTCCGCGGCCCCTGGCAGTGGCCCTGTCGTGTGGGGGGAAGGGCCGCTCAGCTGGGACGGGTGCGGGTGTGTGCATCACGGCCGCGCGGCCCCCTTGGGGGCCGTCACGCTGGCCAGCCGTCACTGAGGGTGGTCACATGGACCTTGGAGCCTGCAGGGGCGTGTCCCGAGGGGCACCGACCCTTGGTTTCCGAGATCCCGAGTTTGTCGGGACCGAAGGGCTCAGGGTGGCGCCTCCTGGCCGGGCCCCGAGAAATCCAGGCATCTGGGTCGCTGTTCCTGCCACCCGCGCCCTGGCCAGGTCTTGGGTGTGGGGCCCCGGGAAACCGGCTGCCGTGCCCCGTGTCCATGGTCAGTGCCCAGGGTGGCCCCCTCGGTTCCTGTGTGTCTCTGAGCAGGCCCCGACCCCGTGTTGGGGTGCCAGGGCGGTGCCGGGGGAGCTGGGTGCGGTCCTGCCGTCAAGGTCCCCCGGGTTGGGGACAGCAGGCCAGGGTCCGGCCCTGTGGCTGCGGCCGATGGGGAGCTGAGACCTGCTGCTTCTGGGGGGGCGGGGCTGGTGGCCGCTGGGGCGTCCCTGGGGGTCTGAGCCGCCTTCCGGCATGTTCTGGCCCACGCAGCGGCTGGCAGGAGCCCTGGGCCCCCTCCTGGGCCCGGAGGCGCTGGCTCTCGGGGCTGCGGCAGGCTGCCGGGCCGGGCCGAGGAGGGGCTCAAGGGACTCTGAAGGCCGCCTGCTCCGGGGCCCCCTGGACCCTGACTCGGGGCTCGAGGAGGTTGAGGGCGGGTCCGGGGCTTCAGCAGACTGCCCCTGAGACTGCGCGGCCTGGGTGCCCCTCAGTGGGGCTGAGATCTGGGCCTGGGACCTTTGGCTGGGAGACCTGAACACTGAGCTGACGCAGGGCCAGGTGGTAGCTCCAGGCTGGGGGTGGGCTCCAGTCCCAGCTCCCCCTCCCCAGAGGCCGGGCAGGCCCGAGGGCCCGAGCCCTCGACCCAGCAGGCGCCCCGTGCCATCCCCGGGCCGCCATGGCAGCCTCTGCTCTCTTCACGGCTGGCTTCAAAGGGGAAACTGAGGCTCAGCGAGGCCAAGGGACTTGCTTGGGGTCCCTTGGCCAGGGAGAGGTGGGCCCCGCGGCCCCAAGGGTGGGCAGGTGCGCCTCTCCACCGCTGCCAACGCCTCTCGCGTCGGGCACGTCCGGCCCCCGGGCCCCGGGCCCATCCTGCCTCCCCCCTCCTGCCCCAGCCGCCCCCAGCTTCCCCCGGAGCCCGTCGCGCCGTGGCTCGTCTCACCCGCACCACAGTGCCCGCCGTGGCTGCCACTTCTCCCTCCCCCGGGTGGGCAGGGGAAGCAGTGCTTCCGGAAGGCGGGGGCCGGGGGTGGGCGCCCCAGGAAGCTCCCGAGGGCCCGCTAGCTCTCTGCCGCCGGGTTTGGTTTCCGGGGGTCTCCCCAGGTGGGGAGCACGATGTGGCAGGGACAGGGGGGGCCTGGGCACGCAGGCCGAGCCCGCTCTGGCCTGGGTGTGCCGCTGCGTGGTTCTGCCCGACGTCCGGGCCCACGTTGCTCTCGGCAGCCCCCCTTCCACCTCCGCTCCATCCTTCCTGCCTTGGGGGCGGCTTGCCTCCCCCTGGAAGCCCCCAGCCCACGCTAGCCGTGGCAGTCTCCCTTGGCCCCGGCTCCTTGCCTTGGAGGCTGAGGATTATGGCTTCTCCCAGCCCTCCTCTGGGCTCGGTCAAGGCCCGGATGGCTGGGCCTTGGTTTCTCTATCTGGCCCACCGGACTGGTCCCCGGCCCCTCCCCGAGACTCTGCCGTGATGGGTCCTGCAAACTCGAACCCAGCCCTGGAGGAGCCCTGAGTGCCCCCCCCCGGGAGCGGGGCCTCCCCCGCTGCCACGGGACGGGAGGCCTGGGGGCTCGTCCCAGCCGCGTCAGGCCTGGCATTTCCTGCCCCCGCCTCCCCCGCCTGCCAGGCAGAGGCCGGAAGGGAGTTGGTGGGGGCTCCCCCCGCTTCCTGCTGTGGGGTGGGCTGCCCCGGGGGACCCTGCTCGGGAGTTCTGGTCGGTGGGGGCGTTCTCCTTCCTTTCCCCTGGAGCCGTTCTGGAGCGGCAGCTGGAGTTTCTGCTTGCGTACTGCCATGACGGGGAGCTCACCCCCTCGAGGAGGCAGCCCATGCTGTGTTGGGGCAGCAGTCGCCATGGGCACAGGTTTTATTGCAATTTTGTTCAATGTGACCTTCTTATCCCTCCCCCACCGAGGGTCTCTCTTCTGGGGCTAGGGAGCTCGCTGGCCCCTTGCTGTGGGGGCTCAAGCCTCTGGTACCCTGGTACCCGGGGTACCCTGCCTCTGTCCAAGACTTGTTTCTGGTCTCTAGATACTTGCCAGGGAGGCTAAGTTTGGAGGCCTGGGAAGCTTTTCATGCCGACAGAGGGAAGCATCCACCTCCTCCTCCAGGCAGCCCTCCTGGCCCGAGATCCCACAGTCCTCGCAAGGCCCCGCGTCCATGTCGGGGTACAGGTGGCGCCTCCTCTGCCTCGCTCGGCCCATCTGCTCCCCTTTCTGGGGTGGTCCCGTGCTGCCCCCGGCCATGCCGTCCTTCCCAGAGCCTGGGTCTCCTGATGGCCCAGGGCTCCCAGGCTCCCAGGCTGGTGGGGAGGGCGAGGCTCGGGCCGGGGCCGGCGGATCGCAGGCCCTGGGGTTTTGAGCCTGGGCAATTCGGCTTTGCCACCGGCCTCCTCCCGGGCCCCCCTGCCGCCCGCCTGGCGGGGAGGGCCCCCGGGGTTGGGGCCGTCGTGCCGCGTGGGAGTGAGTGCGGAGCGCCAATTAAGGGAGCACGGCTCCGCGAGCCCCGAGTGTGACTTCTTAACGACACCTCATCGTAGCGCCTGCTTATCTGCAGGTGGGGACAGGTAAGCGCCCCGGAGAGGCCTCGGCATGAGGGGGGCGTGCCTTTTTCTCCCAGCCCGGGATGCGGGCACGTCAACCTTTTCTCTGTAACGTTCCCTTCCTGGTAGAAAGTGTCTTTCCAGAGGAACACACCCGGCCGTTGCCACCGGGCTCGGGAAAGTGTCTGTGTGGACGTTCAGTGTAAACAGGAAGCCCTGGGGAACGGGGGCACGGGGGGGGGCGTGGGAGTCGTGCACAGCCGGGCCTTGCGGGGGGCCGCCCCTTCTGGCCTGGGCCCCCCCCCAGGCCCCCACTTTCAGCGCAGTCTGTCTGCCATTTGGGAGCAGTTCCTGGACCCTTGGCCCTGCACTCCAGGCCGTGCGTCTGGGGAGGGGGCTGGGGGGGCTGGGGGACCGCCCAGGGAGCCAGGCACGGGTTTAGGGGGATGTGCTGCAACCAGGCCAGGACCCCACCCCCTGACCCTCTTTCTCTCAAGCCCCTCCTTGCACCCCTGCCTCCCCCCTCCCGACTGGCCCCTCCTCCATCTGATTGGCTCCCGCGGCTTCGTGGTTCTCAGACTCCGGGTGTGGGCAGTGCCTGGAGGGAGGAGGGGAGCTTCGGGGTGCAGCCTGGCAGCGGGCGGCCAAACAAGCTGCTCCCCTCCCTCCCGCCTTCCTTCCTGCAGAGCCTTCTCCTGCCTTCTCCCTCCCCTTCCTGCTGGGAGGACAAACAAGCAGATGGGCCCGCCCGGCGGTCGGGCCAGGCCGAGGGCAGCCCTGCGCCCTGCAGCCTCGCGTGCCGGCCTCCTGCAGCCGAGAGAGCGCCTCCTCGGCAGGGCGCTGCCTTTGGAGAACGGTGGCCGGGAGCAGAGGCCCCTCTGAGAGGGGAGCGGGCTCCAGCGGCGGTGCACGCCCTCCTGTCCTGTAAAGAGTCCACCCCCACCCCAGTTCTCCTGGGAGGGCGGAGAAGCTGGGGGCACCCAGGAGTGACCGTCCTTCTGGGCCCAGCATCTCCCGGGCACCCGTGCCTCGGCATCCCACTGTCCTTGGCCTGGCTCGAAGTCACGCCCGAGGCCTGGGCCCCTGCCGACCCCACCCACTCCCGAGACCCACAGCGTGTGCCCTCGCCTTTCCGTCTGTGCTACCTGGCGGAGGCACTGCAGGGAGAGTTGTGCCAGGGGAATCTGGCTGTTCCTCTCTGTTCTACTCCTAGATCGGCAGGTGCTTCTCTGAACGGCACTGAAATAGCGCCAGGATGGCTGAGCCCTCTTCAACCGTCCCCCTAAATGTTGGGACTGTCCTGCAGAGCGTTGTGTCTCTCTACGTCACAGATGAGGACACCAAGGCCTAGAGGAGGGAAGAAGCTGGCTCGGGCTCCCCGCTGAGGGGGCAGGCAAAGGCAGGGCGGGGGCTGTGCTGGGGGCTGGCCTTGCTGGAAATAGCACCTGTCACCTGGCAGCTGCGGATTTTGGGAGTATGACTTGGGGCCACGCTTGTGCCTCCTTTGTGCCTGCTTCCTTGTCTGACACAGGTGGTAGCTGGTGATTTCTTAGGGTCACAGAGTGACCTGGTGCGTGAGGCCAGCCTGTTTGGTGCTTGCCACTCTTGGACATGTTCCCTGCCCATCTGCTCTCGTCAGCCCTCAGCTGCTCCCCTGTAGCCCCAAAGGAGGATTTCTCCAGGGCTCAGGGCCCTCCAGGCTCAGGAATTTGACAGCTCCTCCTGGGCTCCACTCTTTCTCCTTAAAGGAATTTAATGACCATACGGCTGGTCTGCAATACCTGGCTTTGCCAGTAGGTGCCGCTGCCATCAGGCTCTAGAATTGCTGAGGCGTGCGTTTTTGCAATCTCTGACCTGGTTTACTCTTTGCTTGGAGAACGATGAAGGTTTTAAATGGATCTGGGGAGGTTTTTGTTTTGCCAGTGGAGTCTGTGTCCTGAGTCAGACCCTGCCGGCCAGTGCCCAGGTTCGCCCCTGAACCCCAGGCCCGTGCAGAGGGGCCCCCGACTTGAGTGGTGAATTTCCAGGATTCCTTCCTGGCCGTCTCTCTGGGAGGCGAGGCAGCAAGTGCGCCAGCAGGCTGGAGGCTGCCAGGTGGGAGTGGGCACGTTCTCCCAGAGGAGTGGGTCTGGACACGGGTGGCAGGGCCTGGCGGGACGTGGGCGCAGCACCAGAATCCCCTGCGGTTTCCTAAACCGCTGGCTGAGAGCGCGCCATCAGGTCGGGTCCGAGCTCTGACCTGCTGGTGGTAGCACTGTACTCGAGCGCGTGGCCTGTCGCCCAAGTCCCCATGTGCGGGTGGCGAGTGGTGGTGAGAAGGGAACCGCCTGCCGGCCATGGCACAGGCTTGGAGGGCGCGTGTCCATGCCTCCTTCCCATGTCCTGGGGGCACCGCAGGGTCGCCCCGGGTTCAGGGAGGTGCCACCGTCGCCGGGGCGATTGGGGTGGCGCAGCCAGGGCGTGGCCCATGAGCACTGGTCACGACCGCCAGGTGGGGATCCGCCGTGCCTGGGCCCCGGAAGGCCAGGCAGTGACCCGTCGCCCGCTCGACTCCTCAGAGGCGTGGGAGCCCGCTTTGCGGGTGGGAGGGCCGGGGCCCGCGATGGGGCTGCCGTCTTAGGGCTCCCCGAGGCTTCCTGCTGGCCTATTCACGCCCTTGGGTCGTGGGTCCACCCCGAGACCCTCCCTCGGGGACAGGCTGCCTCCTGCCGCGTCTCTGGGGGCGATGAGGGAGGCCTCCTAAGCGCCGCTGGGCCTTCGAAGTCCCCAAGGCGAAAGGCCTGGCGTGCAGGAGGCGGCCCCCACTCACCAGCTCTGGGGTGCCCTCTGCATGCGCCGGGGGCCCCCGTGCACCCTCCCTGCCCCTCCCCGGCACCCCACGAGAGCCAAACAGACCCAGACCCTGGGGGTCCCTGCCCCGCTGCCCGGTGGCTTGGCTGGTGACCCGCGGACTGTGCGCCAGGGGCCGGCTGCCGGCCAGCTGGTAGGGCCACCCCGCCTCGGTGTCCGCACCTGTGAAGCGGGGCCGCCGTCGTGTGGCCCCGCCCCAGCCGCCCCGCGGCTCGGAGGGCGCAGGCCGGTTCCTGGCACGCAGCGGCCCCGTGGCGACGCGCGTGGGGGCCCGGGTCTGGGGAGGCAGCGCCGGCCGACGCCCCGCTGACCGCCCCCTGTACCCTCTTGTCTTGCAGATTTCTCCACCCAGGTGAACTCCTCCCTCGGCTCCCCGACAGGCCGGGGCTCCATGGCTGCCCCCCTCGCTGCACCCCTCGCTGGGCCCCCGGCATCGGCCCGTCGCTCGGCTCGCCTGGGCAGCTGCACTCTCCCATCAACGGCATGGGGCCACCCTTCTCGGTCATCAGCTCCCCCATGGGCCCCCACTCCATGTCTGTGCCCGCCACCCCCTCCTTGGGCTTCGGCACGGGCAGCCCCCAGGTGAGTGAGGGGCTGGGGCTGGGGAGGGGGAGGGCGAGGGCGGGGCCGGGGAGCAGGTCCTGAGGCCAGGAGGGGGGGGCTGGGGCCGGGGGTGGGGCCAAGGCTGGGGCGTTCGGTCCAGCCCGGGTGGGGACAGCCCCCCGCAGCCCCCGCTGGGCACGCGCCCCGAGCCGCAGGCTCCACACGGGGCCGTGTCAGCGGCCTGGCCCTTTGCGGGGGGGGCCGCGTGCCGTAGGGGGGCTGGAGCCCCGGTCTGGCTGGCACCAAGCGGCGACCCTGGCGCCCTCAGCCCCGCGTCCTCCTCTTGGCCCTCTGCCGCCCCGTGGCCCGTGCCGTGGGTGCCCCATACTCGTGGAGCTCTGCGGCCGCGGCTCCATGGGCCCACCCCGAAATAGGCTGGGGGCTCCCTGCTGGCTTGGGGTTTCCTGGCCTGGGGCCAACCCCGGGGCGATGGAGAGCTTTGGGGGTAATCCGCACGGGCTGGCGACACCCTGCCAGGCGCGGGCGCGGGAGGGGCGCGAGTGCCTGTTAGAGGTGCGCTCGTCCTCTCGGGGTCGCGCTGGCCGAGCCCCCTCTGCCTGGGGGCGGGCGCGGGACAAGTGCGGCCTCGGGCAGCCCTGCGGTGTCCTGAGTGCGGCCCCCTGCGATGCCCCCAGAAGCAGGCAGGAGGCCCCGGGTGCTGCCGCAGTGCTTTCGGCACGGCCGCCCCAGCCCTGGGTGTCAGCTGTGTGACGCCAGTGCAGCAAGAGGGCGGGCGAAGACGCCGGCTGCCACCTGTCCCTCGGACGGTGGCAGGGGCTGCTCTGGGCCCGCCCTCCAGGACCCTTGGGCTCGGCCGGTGCCGGCCCTGAGCTTCTGTCGGGGCAGAACTGAGGGCCAGAAGGGGCTCTGGAGGCCCCAAGCCTGGCGCCCCATTGGGGGCGGGGTGGGCGTGCAAGGGCAGGGGAGTTTCTGGGGTGGGGGCTGCACCTGCTGTGCGCTCTTCTCTCAGAGGCCTGGGTGCGCTTGGCACCTGTGGGTGCATCTGCCCACCTGGCCCTGCTGGGGCTGCACGGGGCTTGGCCGGGGGCCCCCCCTGCTGACGCCCACCACTGCTGGCGCCCCCTCCCCCCACTGCGGGCACCCCCCACTCCTAGCGTCCCCCACTCCTGGCGTCCCCCACTGCTGGCGTCCCCCCCACTGCTGGCGCTCACCCCCCACTGCTGGCGCCGCCCCCCCCCACTGCTGGCGCCGCCCCCCCCCCACTGCTGGCGCCCTCTTCTGCCCAGCCCTGAGCCCTGTAGTGGCTTGAGGGCCCGAGGACAGATCCTTGTGGTCCCCCCACACCTGGCACCCCCATACCCGGTGGTCTCTGTGGCCAGTCCCCTCCGTGGCCAGCGTCCTGTCTGCCTCCTGGGCAGAAGGCGCCAAGGCGCAGGGTCCGTGGGAGCTGGGCAGGCCCTGGGGCGCATCCCTGGGGCCCCGAGGCCCGGCGTGCCCTTCTCTTGCCCCGCTCGTCCCCCCCCACATTGCTTCCTGCACGGCCCCCAGCGCAGCAGGCGCCCCGAGAGCTCCTGGGCGAGCCTCTGGGCCCCGCGCAGCTGATGGGGCGGGGCCAGGCCAGGGAGGGGCGGGGGCGGGGCACAGACCCCAGCTGCCCCATTGCCCTGCGTGGCCACTCGGCGCCGTCCGCCCTCCCCGGTGAGCCTGGCTCCGCCATGCTCCGCGCCGCCTGCTGGGCCTCCGGCCTCCTGCTCGGGCTGGAGCCTGCCTCCACCCGGTCCGCAGCTCCTCCGTGGGGCTGAGTCTCCCTCTGGGAAACGTGGGGTGTTGGTGGGAGGGTGGGTGGCTCAGTGGGGGGCGTGTCCCTCCCCCGCCCAGCGCCTCAGGCGCAGCAGCCCCCGGGAGGTTCTCTGCCGCCTCGCTCCTCGGGGAGCCTGGCGTTCTGCTGCGCCCTGCCTGCTGGGGCCGCCAGCCCGGAGGCTGGTGCAGACCAGAGCCCCCAGCCCGCTCCCCTGGCCCGTCGTATTGGTCAGCCCAAGGAGTGCGGATGCAGAAAGCCAGAAACGGTTGGTTTTTACAAAGGGTATTTATTGGGGTAGGAGCTTACAGATACCAGGCCATAAAGCATAAGCTATTTTCCTCACCAAAGTCTATTTTCACGTTTGGAGCCAGATGGCTGCCGACGTCAGTGAGGGTTCAGGCCTTCTGGGTTCCTACATTCCTGGGGCTTGCTTCTCTCTGGGCTTAGCTCCTCTGTTACTCCACAAGGTCAGCTGTAGACTGTCAGGCAAACGCTCTCTCCCCCCGGGGCTCCAGCTTAAGGCTTCAGCATCAAACTCCAGCATCAAAACTCCAACGTCAAAACCCCCAGCTCTGTCCTTCGCCATGACTTTTATCGTGAGTCCCACCCACCACGGGGTGGGGAGTCAACACCCTAATGGCGTGGCCCAATCAAAGCCCTAATCATAACTTAATTACACCCAGGTACAGACCAGATTACAAACATAACCCAGTATCTATCTTTTGAATTCATAACCATGTCAAATTGCTCCAACTGTCCTGTGGGAAATGGATGCCTGGCGTAGGTCTGGGCAGAGCCGGCCTGGCCACAGCTGTCCAGTCCCCAACGCCCTCTCCCTGGTCTGGGGCCTCCCCCAGCATGAGACCCGGGGGTGTCCCAGAGCCCACCTGGCAGCGCCTGGCCCGCTGCAGTCACCGCAGGTGTTGGTTGGCTGGGCAGGGAGGGCCCCAAAGGCTGAGCCAGGGGCTGGGCGGCCCCGAGGCCTCGTGGAAACCCCACGTGTCTGGCTCAGAGGGAGAGCAGCAGAGCATCCCAGGGGAGCGCCTGCCCGGGCCCCGGTGGCCAGCACTGCCCACGCCCTCCGGTGGGGCCCACAGCACGATGTCCCATGGATGAGAGCCCGCGTGAGCTGTGAATGCTACGGGTTGGCAGCTGGGCATCGGCCAGGCCCACAGAGCATGCAGGTGGCTGCCTTGACCAGGGACAGGCAGGGACGGGTGCAGGTGCAGCAAGGCCGGCGGGCTTGGTGCAGAGGGAACCGCACCCCAGCCTGAGCGTGGCGGTCCCTGCCTTGGGGCTGCTGTGGGCGCAGAGGGCAGACGAAGCCAGGGGTGGGCAGGGGAGACCCGCGTGGGGCGCAATGACAACGGAGGCCCCGGCAGGAACTGAAATAGATGCCAAGGATGTGAAAGGGGAAATGGGACGGGCCCCACCCTGGCCGTGTGCAGAATCGCAAGGCTTGGGCGAGGGGCTCTTGGCACCCTGCGTCTCCCGGAAGATGGGGTACGTGAAGGGGAAGCAGTGCCCAGAGGGGCGAAGGGCGGTGACGGGGGGATATGCGTGTGTGGCAGATGCACGTCGGGGCCGCCCCTCACTCGGGGTGGAAGCTTTGAACTTGGGCCCAAGGCCGTCCGCTTGGAGCTGGGGTGGGCAGGAGCACGTTTCCGTGGCTGACTGTAGCCTTGCACGGTTGAGCCCAGGGCAGCAGAGGGGGTGGCCTCGGGGCTGCAGTGACGAGGGGGCCTCTCTCCTGGGCTCCCGCTTGGCTGCCCCTTTTCCCAGAGCCTCTGGCCGAGTGCTGGGCTGACAGGGAGCAGGGGTGACTGGGTGCAGACTGGAGCCGGCTTGGCCTCGCTCTGTCCGGGCAGTGTGGCTCGTTGCTCCATCCCATCCTCCCTGGTGTGGGCCGTGGCTAGCCCACGTTGCTGCTGAGGTTCTGCCTCAGTTTACCTAGGTCAGGCTGCAGGCCCTGCACATGGGTGCTGGGAGACAGCTGCTGGCTCCCGTGCCCTCCACCCCCGCGTGATACGGGGCAACCGCCGAAAGAGGAAGCGCACCAGTTCCTCTCCTTGGTCCTGCCCAGGACGTCGATCCCCTCAGGGGCCCGCCCTGGACACCCCAGTGTGAGAAGGTTGGCAGCTGCGGGGGTGCTCGGGGGCCCTGCTCCGTCACCCTCCATGGCTCCCTATTGCGGTGGCACAAAGAGAGCACCCAGACGGCTTCTTTTCCTCTTCCTAACTGTCCTTTTGTGCTCACCTCACACGTGCTCTGCCAGCTCCCTCTGCCTGGGGGCCCCCCCTGTCCCCCAGGGCCCGTCTGAGCGGCTGGCCGTCCTGGTTGCAGCCCCTGCTGGTGGCTGCGCGCTTGTCCTCACATCAGCCCCCCGGCGCATGGCGTGATGCCATCGGATTTGCAGGCAGGGGACGGGCGCAGTGTGACGGGAAGCCGTCTCCACGCCACACAGCGCAGGGAGGACACAACCCAAAGCCTCGGGGCCCTGGAGGAGCCGCTGCCGGCCCCCGCCCCCTGCCCTGTGGCCTTGGGACTGCCCGTGCTTGGGCAGGCAGGTTTGGCACGTACGGGACCGCGGAACACGAGGTCCGTCCTCGCCGAGCGGCTCTGGGCAAGGCCCGTCCCTCGAGGGCCTCGGTTCCCCCATCTGTGTGGGGGACCACGTGCTCAGGGGTTACTCATTGGCTCCGAGAGGCCGAGCCACAGCTTTGCCCTTAGTGCCCGCAGCTGGGGAGCAGGGTCCCCCACAGTCTGCGCCCGACAAGGGCGAGCACGGCAGGCCTCTGGGGTCCGCCCGGTGGGCCGCGCGCCCTTCTCGGGCCTCTCTGGATACTCGGGGAGAGGTGCCCTGGCCTCCCCCCGCCTCCTTCCTGATGGCGCCCGGGGGGATCGGGCCCCCTGCCCCTGCAGTCCCCGCCCCACCATCAGAGAAGGGCCTAGAGCTGGGGGTGGGGGAAGGGGGGCGCCTGGGCCAGGCCGTGGGGGGGCCGCCAGAAAGGAGGGTGGGGGCGGGGGGCCGCGTGGAAGGAAGAGGGAGGCCCGCGGGGGCGGTGCCCGGGGGCTGCCAGCTGCCGCCCGGCCCGGGGACTGGTGATTTCCGCCTCTCTCGGGATGTTTGGGGAAGTGGGGGTAGGGGGCTGCCGGCCGGGGTCCTGCCTGCCGGGAGCCGGGCCGGCCGGAGGGGCGCGGGGAGCCGCGGGCCCGTGGCGCTGACGGGAGCCTTGGGCTGGGAGCGGCGGAACCAAAACTGCTGTGTCATCGCGGCCCCGGCGGCCGTTGCCAGGGCGACGGGGTGACTTTCCCACGCTTCCTGCTGGCGCGGCGTCAGGCGGGCCGCTGCGCCGTCGGGCGGGCGGAGGGGGCAGCCAGGTGCGCGGCGCCCGCGGCGCACCCGTCCTCAAGGCGCGCCGCCCCCTGCCCCCCGCGCCCCGGGCGGCGGCGCCCGGCGGGAAGCTGTTCCCGCCCCGCCGTGCTGGGCTGTGGGTCGGGGGTCCCAGAGGCGCTGCGGGACGCGGTCATGGAGCCCCCGCCTGTCGATGGACGTGCCGCGCGGGCCCGCCCGGGGAGATGCCCCCCAGGGGGTGGCCTGCAGGGCTGCGGGTGGGGGGCGCGGCGGGGTCCCGGGCAGTTCCGCGCCTGGCGCCAGGGGTCTGCCGTGGAGGGCGGGGCCCGGGCTCGCCGCCTGCCATGGCGCTGCCGCCCACCCCCGGCCCCCTGACCGCCCCCGCAGCTCGGCTCGCCCCTGAACCCCGTCAGCAGCAGCGAGGACGTCAAGCCGCCCCTGGGCCTCAACGGCGTTCTCAAGGTGCCCGCGCACCCCTCGGGGAGCATGGCGTCCTTCACCAAGCACATCTGTGCCATCTGCGGGGACCGCTCCTCAGGTAGGGGGGGCCCTGGGCCCCCGGGGGCCCTCCCCTTGGGGCCTGCTGGTGTCCCCATCAGGCGCGGTGGGAGCCCCGGGTGGTTGGGGTGGGGCGGTGCCTCTCCTCCGAGCTGTGCCCGGGGTGGGGGCCTGTGCCTCTGCCCCCGGGTCCCCAGCGCCCCGAGAGGGATGCTCCTCGGGTAAGCAGGGCAGGGTCCGAGCAGAGACGGGGGTCCAGGCCTGCTGGGCATGCAGGGCTGGGGCCCGGGGCGGGGCCCGGGGCAGGGGCCCGGGGTGGCACTCAGCGCCCGCCGCCGCCCGCAGGCAAGCACTACGGCGTCTACAGCTGCGAGGGCTGCAAGGGCTTTTTCAAACGGACGGTGCGCAAGGACCTGACCTACACCTGCCGCGACAACAAGGACTGCCTGATCGACAAGCGGCAGCGCAACCGGTGCCAGTACTGCCGCTACCAGAAGTGCCTCGCCATGGGCATGAAGCGGGAAGGTGGGCCCTGGGCGGCGGACAGGGGGGCTGGGGGCGGGTCCGAGACACCCGGGGCACCTGCCCTTGCATCCTGGGGCTGGGGGCCCCCGAGGACAGGATCTGGCTCTGGACTCGGGGTCCCTGCTGGCGGGGGGCTTCCTTGGTTGAGAGGCAGTGCCTCCTGTGGGCAGCATGCTCTCTCGGGGTTGGGGGTTGCCTTGGCTCAGTGCCAGGCCCTTACCTTCCTGCCCTGCCGCAGTCTACCTCTCTAGGCCTTTATTGAGCACCTACTGTGGTCGGGGTGGGCCGCTCCGTAGCGCACTCTGGCGGTCCAGCACGGGGGCGGCCGGGCAGGCCAGCGGCCTCCAGAGACCGCCATGTTGGGGGCCAGGGGCCTCTGGGTCCCCCTGCAGCCTCCCCTTGCATCCCACCCTTGGAGCAGCGGGGCCAACGCATCAGCTTTGGGATTCTCGAGCTCTGTTTGTGGACAGGCCTTACAGAGGTGGGGCTGGGAAGCGTTGGGGTGGCCGAGGCGTCCAGCGGCGCCTGCCCTTGGCCCCCCACCTGCGTGTGCCACCTCCCGGCCCTGCTCCTGCTTTCCTGCTGCAGCTGTCCCATTTCTCCTGCAGTTGCGGCAGCCTCTTGACTCTGAGCAGACCCCTGGTTCCCGGTTTGCTGACGGGGGGCGGTGGGTATGGGGGTGTGGCTCGCCAGGCGTGGCCCCTGGCCTTGGGTTGGAAGGCGAGTCAGGGCCAGGGCCCGCGCGGTCTGTTACCCCAGACCACGGAAGCCCCTCCTCTCCGCTGAGGCTGTCCCCTGCCGTGCCCCACGTGGCCAGCTGCTCGTCCTGCTCCTTCTGCCCCGGCCCCTGGCGGAGTCCGCGAGCCAGAAGCGGAGCTGCCAGCGCCCTGCTGGAAGGCCTCATGTGCTGGTGGGGCTTTTCATCCCATTTTATTCTTTTTATTTCTTTTTCTGGCACCTTCTCAGCCTTAATTGTTCTCACCGAGAAATCAAAACCTCAGTTGGGCCGTGAGCGCCTGCAGGATTTCCTTTGCAGCCTGCCAGGCTGGCGAGGGGCACGGCAGGGGAACCTGGGGCAGCCCAGGTGGGCATCATCGGCTGGGGCCACTTAGTGTGAGGGTGGGGGCAGCAGGGAGGGCGACGGGTCTGGGGGCGCCAACTCCCCAGGGAGGGGTCCCGTGGGTGGAGCCCTGAGCCCCAGGGCTGCTCGAACCGTCTGCATACGAGGCTTTTCTGATCAGACACGTGTCCCCGTGAGTGTGGTGAGAGCTCGCCCAGGCCTGCCTTTCGCTGTGCAGATGGAGAAACCGAGGCCCAGAGGGCTGGGCTTGTCTGGGGTCACCCAGCCGGGCTGGAGGCCAGCCTCCAGCTCTCAGTCCAGACCTTGTGCCCTTAGCTGCCCGGGCGGAAGGCGGCTGTTGCCTAGTCAGGGAGGGCTTGCTGGAGGCGGTGAGGCCAGCGCCGGCCCCCAAGCCTACAAACTTGGGCAGGGTCAGGTGGGCGCTCGCGTGGAGAGTCTGGACCAGCCTGGCAGGTCCGGGCTGTGGAGAGTGTGGCCTGGCTGGAGAGCAGAGGGCGCCTGCTGGGGCGGGGTGCGGCCTGCAGCGTGCAGCTTGGGGAGTCGGCACACCCTCCCGTTCCAGCTCTGCGCAGCTCCAGGCGGCGGTCACCCGGGCTCCGCGGCATCGGACGGGGCTTGGCGGGAGGGGGCACTGGTGGACCCTGACACGAGGGGGTGGCAGCAGGCAGCGTCCACGGACCCGGCCCGAGGGAGCGGCGTCCGCGAAGGTTTGGGACCGTTGGCAGACGTGGCGCCAGCGGACGTGGCGCACGGAGGAGGTGGCGTTTCTCAGCGCCTGGTCTTCCCGGGAGCCCCCGCAAAGCCTCTGCAGCTGCCCCCCACCCCAGGCCTGGGGAGACTGTGCCCGGCCCCCCTAGTGCCGTTGTCGAGCCTCAGGGCTGGTGCTGCCCAGAAGTCACTGGTCCGTCCCCGACGCAGACCCTGGGTCTGGCGATGGCCCGTGCCAGGTGGGTGGTGGCGAGCGTGCCGCCCCTCGTTCCCCAGGCAGCCTGTCCCCCGTTTCCCTCCTGGGCAGACCCTCCTGGGGAGGTGCTGGCGTGGCAGGGGCTGGGGGCCGCCCACGTCGGGGTGGTGCTCGCCCTGGGGGCAGCCGGCTGCCCAGCGGGCAGGACGGGGGCTGCCCGGCCCTCTCCACACCAGGGGAGTGGCACTGCGTGGCCGCTCAGGCAGCAGCTTTGCCTGGCCACCTCCGTGGACACGGAGCCTCACTCGGGGCTGGTGTGGGACGCCGTGGGTGACAGCACGTGGCATCGGGCAGCGGTGGGGCCTGCACACGCGGGCAGCGCCGCCAGCTGGGTCCACGGCATTCCTGGAGCTGGGCAGGAGGGGCTTGGGGCCGACGCCACATCCTGGGGCTCCCGGCTGAGCCCTGGCCTGTCTGTGGACTCGCGGCGGGTGTGGGTTCTCCCAGTCTGATGGGGGAGACCCGGTTCCCATGCTGGGGTGACCCCGGCTGGGCTGGGAGCGCTGCGCCCCGCCCCCCCCGCTGCTCTCCTTCCTCCTCCTCTCCAGGAAGGCACCCCCCCACTTCCTCTCTGCTGCCCTTTGCTTCCCACTTCCGCCCAGCTTTAAGGGACTTGGGTGAGGAAACGGGAGCGTCCGGTGTGTGCACACGTGTGTGAGTGGATGAGAGTGTGTACGGGCATGTGTGTGCACGGTGAGTGCATGCATGTACATGTCTATGCGTGCAAGTCTGTGCACGTGTGTGCGTGTTTGTGTTATACACACGTGCATATGTATGCTGTCTGTGTGTAGGCATACTATATATGTGCACGAGTATGTGAGTGGGTGCGTGTGCACAGGTCCACATGGCCCCACACGTTCCTACTATAGTGTAAGAGCCTGGGCTGCTCCCATGCTGCCTGCGTTTGCCACTCTGACCCTCTTGTTTCTTTTTCTGTTTCCCACGCTTGTTGAGAGAAGACAGCTCTGTCCTTGGCTCGTGGTGGGCTTGGGCAGTGGGTGGGCGCCAGGGTGTGTGTACCTGTGGTGCTCTCACGTGTGAGGAGTGCATGTCCTGAATTGAATCCTTGCGAGAAGGGGGGACTTGTCCTCTGGGCTAGGTCAGCTTGGCAGGACTCCCTGCTGTGGGGGACCCATCGCCCTGTCCTGAGGTGGCTGCAGAGGGGCTTTCTCGTGCGGTTCCGTCCCGGCCGTGCACCCAGGAGGCGCCCCCGGCCCCCGGCCATGCCCACCACGGGGCTGACTGCCGTTACCGCCCCGGGCATCGCACGCGGCCCCTGGGCGTCCCCTGTGCCCCGGTGTCGGGGTCCCGCCGTGCCGGGGTCGAGCCTGCGCGGAGGCGCCCGCCCTCTCCAGGCATATTTGCAGATGGCTGTGGGGGGAGGTCGGCGCGGGGCTGGGGGCTCCGAGCGGGAGCCAGGGCCTGGGGGTGTGGCGTGTGACGTGACGCTGGTGTCTGGGGCTGCCCCGCCGGCTGCCCCCCGTTCTTCCGCCCGCCCGCGGCGCCCGAGGAGGCCCCGTGCTCACAGACGCCCCTGCCCGAGGCGCGGTGCCAGGGCACACGGATCAGACGCAGCTGCGTCTCGGGCCCCCGAGCGGGCGAGGCCTGGCCCCCCGGCATGCATAGAGCCGTGACGTTCGCAGCGACTGCGCGGGGCCGCCGGGGCCTCCAGGCTCCAGAGCCTTCGCGGGACCCTCGCTGCTGACTTCTCGGCGGCCCCGCTGCGGGCGCAGGTGCCCGGAATCCTGCTCCCCCGCGCCGCCGCCTCCGCGCCCTGCCCGGGCACCCGGGGCCGCCGCCGTGCTGCCCCCACGCCCAGACCACCGTCACAGTGTGTGTAGGGGTCCCTGCAGCTGCTGCATCTGGGGAGCCCCCGGGGAGAGCTCCCCGGGCCTGGCGATGGGCCGTGGTGGCTTTGAGGGCCTACTGCGTGCCAGGCACGTTCTCGAGGGTGGGTCCCCAGGGAAGCACTTTGATTGTACTTTGCAGACAGGGAACCCATCCCTGAGAGTCAGGGAGGGGCCTGGGAGTGCCGGGTGGGGCTGGGGGCCCAGGGGGTGACAGGTGGGGCTGGGGGCCTGGGCGTGCTGGGGGGGGGGCGGGGCTGCGGGCCCAGCGGGTGCTGGGTAGGGCCGGGGGGTCCTAGAGGTGCCAGGTGGAGCTGGGGACCTGGGGGCTGCTGGGTTGGGCTGGGCTCCTAGAGGTACCGGGTGGGGCTGGGGGTCTGGGGGTGCCAGTGGGGCTGGGGGTCCGGGCCGTCTGGTTCCCGGTCCTGCAGCCTGAGAGCTGAGCCGTGCCCACCCCATCAGGCGCTGTCCCCACACCTGGTGAAACGCGGTCAAGCTGAACGTGTCCCCCTCAGGTGGGTCCAACTGGGACCCGTTCCTGAGTGCGGGGCCTGGGGTCCCCTGGTCTGGTCCCGGCCGCCCTGGGCTGCACTCTCGGCACTGACTGGCCGTGGTCAGCCCCAGTGGGGGCCTCGCCGGGGGTCCTTCAGCCCTCCAGGGCCTGCGCCTCGTCATCTGATGGGGAAGGTGACGCGGGGAGGGGGCTCCTTGAGGGGCTGGGTCTGGTTGGCGGGGGGGGCAGGGCCCCCTCAGCGTCCCCGGGCCCTGGGCCACCCGCCCTGCACCTGCAGCCCCCACCGCTGCCAGGGCTTCTGGGAAAGCCCGGCCTGCAGAGGCTGGGCCTCGGGCTGCCTCGGCCCCCTGGCCGTGGCCTGGAGGCTTGACTGGCGCCCCGGGCCTCGGGACCCGCTGTGGGGACGGAAAGCCCCTCTCCCGAGTCTCCCCGGGCGCCCGGCCAGGGCCTGGGGAGGACGGGGCTGGGGAGGACGGAGGGGCCGCGCTCGCTGGCTTCTGGGATGGGACTGCTGCTTGTGGGGGCGTGGGAGGCCTCTCTCTACAACCCAGGGTGTCAGGCGCCGGGTTGAGGGGTGAGTGGGTGCTACCCACCCAAGCCAGGACAGGAGCGCACGCAGCAGGAGACAGGCGCAGGGCCCTGCCGACCTCCACACCGCCAGCCGCGTGGGCGAGGGTCCTGGGGAGGGAGGGGAGAAGACGTGCCCAGGTGGGGGCATGGCTGTGGTGGGGAGGAGGGCTCACCCACCACCCAGCTCGACCTTGGTGAGGGGACAGGGCGTGAGCAGGTGCACCAAGGCCAGGGTCCCTGGGAGTCACCCCTGTGCTCTGTGCATGGATTGGGGCCGGTGGGGAGCAGGGTGGGCTTGGGGACCGGCCACTGGCTGAGTGGCCCCTGCAGCCTGGCGGGGGGTGGGGGCCGCGGCTGGGGAGGGCCTGGCGGGGGCAGCACAGGTACGTGGCGTCCACCGCAGGGGTGAGCAGGTCTGGGTGGCTGTGGCCTCGCGCCGTGGCCTCGTGTCCTTCTCTGGACCCGGGAACGGGCGTGGCCGGGGTGGGTTTATGGTAAATGCACGGTACTGCTGCTCGAGGGGCAGTGGCCGGGCAGGGCTGGCGAGGGTCCAGGGCCCCGCGGCCCCCGCGGCCTGAGCGTGGCTGGGTGGGCTGGCCCTTGGCGGAGCCTCCCTCCCTGGGCCGCCCGTGGGGGTGTCCACTGGGCTGTAAGGCTCTGGCGGGCGGCCACGTGGCAGGGGCCGGGCAGGGCTGTCCTCGAGTCGGGGCCGCCAGGAGCCCCGGGCAGGGAGCAGGCCTGGCCTGGGTGGGCTCTCCCGGCCTGAGGGTGGGCCCGGCGCCAGAGGGCAGCTCCAGCTCCAGTTCCTGCTTTCCGTTCCCCGATGCTCCTGGCCTGGGGGCTCCCCGGTCCCTGCATTGCAGGCCTTTCTCTTGCAGCGTCCAGGGGTGTGTGGGGGGGCAGCGTTCTTGGGCTGGGGAGGCCCTGGACGCCACCTGCCCAAGCTCCCGTCCTGCAGGGGGAGCGTCCAGAGGCCCGGGTGGTGGCGGGAGGCGGGCTGCGCGCAGGGGCAGGGCTGCGGAGGCCGTGGGCCTGCGCACTGCGGGGCGGGCGGTGGCGGCCTCCGCTCTGGTCATCAGAACCCGGGGGGAGGGGCTGCTGGCCACACGTGGGGGCGTCCACGGGCGCGGTGGGCAGCCTCCGGCCCTGTGCCAGGCGTGGCCTCTGGAGTGTGGCTCCCCCTGCGCCTCCTGTGTCTGTGCCCCCAGCTCAGGGTCCTCGGTGCCGCCCCCCGAGAGCAGGGGGCAGGGGGCGTGGGGGGGGCCCCGCAGGGCCCCCGGGTGCCTGTGTGCTCCCCAGGCCTGCTGCTGAGCTTGGGGGGGGGTCCGCGCCCTCCCGAGAAGGCCTGTGATCTGCCCACCCTGCCTGGGGGTGCTCCGGCCTCCTGCCCTGCCCCCCAAAGGCCCGCCCCTCCCGGCCTCGCTCACTGGGGGCCCCGACGCTGGCCACCCTGACCACCCTGGCTGGCCCACGTGCCCCCCGCCAGGCCCCCTCACGCGCCCCACGCCTGCCGGCTTGTTCCTAACCTGGGTCACTCTCCTGGTCCTGGAAGGGGCTTCCCCGGATGTCAGCCTCAGCCTGGTCCATTGCCGGCGCCCCGTTGCCGTGGGGCCCTCGCCGCCCTCCCTGGGGCTCGTGCGCTTCCTTGGAGCTCTGTCCCACCCTTGGCCCCCTCCCCTGATGGGACCCTGTGCGCTCCTGAGCCAGCCGGCGCACTGTTTCCTATCTCTGATTGTTTGCGCTTGCTGCTGCCTTGGCCCATCACACTTCCTTCCTGTTACTTCCTCCAGGAAGCCTTCCTGGCTTTCTCTGGCCCCACTCCCTACCAAAGCCCCCCCACCCTGGATTGGGGGTGAGCCGTCGGCTCTGTGAGTGTGCCCCCGGCGGGCTCCTGTGTGAGTGTCCTCAAGAGAGCCCGCGTGGGGGGCGAGCCATGTGCTCTCGGGACTCCCGGCGTTGCCCGGCCCTGCGCTGACCTCCCTCCCCGGGCGTGCTGCAGCCGTGCAGGAGGAGCGGCAGCGTGGCAAGGACCGCGGCGAGAGCGAGGTGGAGTCCACGAGCAGCGCCAACGAGGACATGCCGGTGGAGAAGGTTCTGGAAGCCGAGCTGGCCGTCGAACCCAAGACGGAGACCTACGTGGAGGCCAGCGTGGGGCTGAACCCCAGCTCGGTGAGTGCCGCCCGCTCGCTGCGCCCACCCGGGCCTGCCTGCGCCCTCCCCTCCAAGCTGCACCCTGGCCTGGCAACGCGGGCAGGGCCCGTGGGCCCCGCTGTGCCAGGGGCGGCTGGTCGGGCCCTCGGGGCGGGGGGTCTGCTGGGGCCTCGAGGACGGGCGCTGGCCCCGCCATCCCCACTTTCTGCCTGTCTCTGTGGGTGGGCCCCCAGGCAGCCCAGCGGGACAATTCCCCAGCCTACCGGAAGCCCCTTCTGGAGAAGGTGGGAGGAGGTGCCAGCGGGGCACAGGGGCTCTGCAGGCCGCTGGGCACGGCCCCCCAGGAGCTACGCGAGCGCCCTTGGCCCAGGGCCCTTCAGCCGTCTCTGGTCTGGGCCCTGCAGCAGCCGAGGATTTGAGCGCCCCGTGAGAGCCAGGCTGGCCACGCGCCCGCCCCGTTGCCTGGCAGGTCGCGCCGGGGGCCAGGGCGGGCCTGGCTCTGGGGTCAGCCTCGTGTCTGGCCCTCGTCTGGCTGCCCCCCGTGGTCCAGGGCTGGGCCGGGCTCAGTGCCCTGTGGCTCGGCCCCCCCGAGACCTTGCCTGGGCCACCCCGAGGCCGTGCGCCCGTCCCCCCCTGCGCTCCCCAGGGCAGCCTGGACCCCTGTGCTCCGCTCAGAGCCCCCGCCCCTCTTGCGGCCCTGCCCCGTGGCGGCTGCAGAGGGAGCCAGGGCTAATCCTTCCCCACCGTGAGGCGCTCGCCCCTCCCTGCCCTCTCGAGGCCCAGGGACCCCTGCCCTGCCCCGACGAGCCCACCCACCCGCCAGCCCTGGGCCAGGTAGGTCCTGCAGCCGGGACCCCGGGCTGGGCCCTTCCCTGGCCTGGGTGGGAGGTGATGGCCCCCGCGGCCTGTGGCCCACCTCCCCCCCCCACCTCTCCTGTCTGGGTTGGGGGCTGGGCGCCAGCTGCGAGGCTTCTAGGCACGGGGAGCTCCAAAAGCAGCTTGGGTTCGCCGGCTTTTTATTTTGCCAAGTAAGGATGTTACTTGGGAGAAGGAAAGCCCCTGCCATCTGTTCTCACCACCGTTTCACAGCGGGAGGGCGGTTTGGTGCCACGTGCCCGGGCGGGGCTCGCCAGAACCGTAGGGGGTTCTGAACCAGCCGCGCCGCTCTCGACAGCGGCTTGCCCTGAATCCCACTTCCGGGGGCCCACCCTGGCGGGCTGGCCCGGCCCCGCTTTGGGGAAGGGCCCGACAGGTCCCCCCTGGCCAGCGCCCATGCCCAGGTGGGCGGTCCAGGTGTCAGCACAGCTCAACAGCAGGGAGAGCTCGGTGACGCCCGGGCCGCCTGGCCTGGCTCCGGTTCTCCCGAGGGGCGGGGCGGGCAGTGTCCTGGGCTGGCACGATACTCGCCCTGGCGGTGCCCCCGCCCCCAGCTCCTCCAGGGCCGCCTCTCCCCTGCCCGGCTAGACCCTGAGGCTCTCGAGTCCACCCAGCCCTGACCAGCCCCGGTCCCTCTTGCCGGTTCTCGGGCCTCCCTCCTGTGTGTTTGCATCTCAGCAATTTCGAGGCCAGTGACGTCAGCAGGTCTGGACCAGTTGTCTTGTTCAGGGTGGGGAAACCGAGGCCCGGGGACAGAGAAGAGGTGTTGGGGTCTGCCGGTCTCTGGCGGGGCGGGTAAGCCTGGGGCTGGCCTGCACGCTCTCCGTGATGGGGCGGGCGCACCCCGCATCCCTGAGCCGTGACGCAGGACCCCGAGTCTCTCACAGCCCGGCAGGGGCCTCTCCTCGTGTCCCCCCGCGCCGGCATTCATTTCTCCAGGACTTAGGGTGCTGGGAAGCAGAGAGAGCAGTTGACACGTGCCATGGGCTCGGGCGGTGCTGTGGGAACTGTCCCCCCATGTTAGGGGTGGGGGCCCCGAGTGTGGAGGGGCGCACTTTGACCTGGTGTTAGGACCTTGGAGGTGGAGTGTGTCTGCAGAGGGGACACCCAGGAGGACTTCCTGTAGAGGCGGCGTTCTGTCCCCCCAGCCTACTTGGGGCTCAGGAGCTGCTCTGCCTGCACACCCTGGGCCGTGCCGGGCGCCTCTCCCTGTGGCCCCAGGCTCCCCCCCGCACCCCCCAGCCCTCCCCACCAGTCCCGCCCCATCTGTCACCTGGGCCTCCCCGCTGAAGCTCGCACGCCCTTGCGGCAGGCTGGGCCGTGTTTAGACTGTGCATCTGCCTCTGCAAAGCTTTTTTTCCATTTAGTTTATTATTGCTTTTTTTTTTTTTGAAAGGATACATAGAGCACACAAAACGTTATATTAAGCTCCTTCTTGATATAGAGGTGGAGTGGACATCACCATCCCAGGTCCACAGGGTGGAGAAATAGAGTATGGATTAGAGTGGACGCACTGATATTCTACTATGGAACTATTGTGATTAGTAATGGAAGAAATCCTAGCATTGAGGTGGAGAAAGTGGCCCCGGTGGCTGCTGAGGGCAGGGAGAGGGAAGAGGAGATGCGATGTGGGAGCATCTTCAGGACTTAGAGTTATCCTGGGTGGTGCTGCAGGGACGTTACTGGACATTGTGTGTCCTGCCATGGCCCACTGGGTGGACTGGGGGAGAGCGTGAACTACAATGTAAACCACTATCCATGTGGTGCAGCAGTGCTCAGAGATGTAGTCACCAAATGCAATGAAAATGCCACAACGATGAAAGAGGGTGTTGATGTGGGAGGAGTGGGGTGAGGGGGGTGGGGGCTATGTGGGGACTTCACATTTTTTTAATGTAACATTAAAATATATATATATATTTAAGAGGTCCCCATATACCCACTCCCCACCCCCCCCACCCCTCCCACGTCATCAAGCTCTTTCATCTTGTGGCACGTTCACTGCGTTTGACGAGTGGGTTTGCAGCACTGCCGCACCGTGTGGATGGTAGTTCACGTTGTAGTTTACACTCTCTCTACAGGAAGCTTTTAAAGGGAGGTGTTTGCTCCTGCATCGGGCTCTCGGCATGGGTCCTGCTGTGGCCAGGTGAGCCGTCCAGGTCCCGGCTCATCAGACCCTGAGTTGGATTAGCCCCTCTGGGTAGAACATTCCAGAAGGCCTGAAGGCCCGTTGACTTGCCTGCCCTACCCTGAGCTTTCACCTCCATGCCCACTCAAGGGGCAGCACCCCGCTCCCACCCGCTGCGTGACTGACAGTTCCCCCGCGGCGTCTCGCCTCCTGCCCAGGCCGTGGCGGGGAGTGAGCGGGCTCCGCGGTTGTGTGCGTGTCCTCTCGCTGCTGTGATGGGGCCTCAGTGGCTTAAAGCCGTGTGGGTTCCTCTCCAGCCCTGGAGGGCAGGATTCTAACACGTCCTCACTGGGTCACAGTCCAGCTGCCGGCAGGGCTGCGGCCCCTGGACGCCCTGGGGGCTCTGTTGCCCTGGGTCCCACCTGCACCCCTTGCCCACCGCCCCATCCTCGCCTTCGAGACCCGCTGCGGCGCCGCCCCTCCCCTCGCTGCCTCTGTGTCCGTCCTGGCGTCCCTCTCCTGCCTCCCCATACGGACACCCCTGGGGCCTCCAGGCCCCCCCCTCAGCCCAGGCGCAGCTCCCTTCCCGAGGCCCGTAACTCAGCCCCGTCCCCTGTGTCCTCCTGTGGCGCGGACGGCGCACACAGGTTCTGGCCTGGCACGCGGGCAGCTTCGGGGCCTTTGTGCTGCTGCCGCGGGGACGGGCATGTCTGGACCTCATTCTCCGTGGGCGCGTTGGTGGTATGGACCTGACGTGATGCCTCCCTCTCGCCGTAGCCGAATGACCCCGTCACCAACATCTGCCAAGCGGCCGATAAGCAGCTCTTCACGCTGGTGGAGTGGGCCAAGCGCATCCCGCACTTCTCGGAGCTGCCGCTGGACGACCAGGTCATCCTGCTGCGGGCAGGTGAGCGGCCGTGCCTGGGGTGGGGGGCGCTGGGCAGGGGAGCGGCCGCGCCCGGGGTGGGTACTGGGGGTGCTGGGCAGGGCAGGGGCCGCAGGTGCCCCAGAGCTGGGCAGACAGATTGATCCTGCCTTGTGCAGCCTGGGGCTGTCAGAATAGGCCTGTGGCTCGAGCCTCGGTTTCCCTTCTCTTCTTCCTCTTCCAGGCAGGGACTGCTGTGTACGTGGTGGAGGGTGCTCTGAGGGTGGGCAGCAGAGACCCCCGGCACGGGGACAGGCGCCTGTGGGGGGAGCCGCGGCCCTCCCCGCGGAGCCCTGTGCCTCTGTCCTCGTCTGTTCTTGTTGAGAGAGCAGGGGGCTCTGTGCCCGGGGTCCTTAGCACAGGTTCCCGCTGGCGGTGCGAGCGGGCGAGGGTCCCGGCTCCCGTGGCAGCCCAGGTAGCTGCGTGCTCCTGCCGGGTGGGCTGGCCTCCCTGCGCTGGGCGAGAGCCAGGCCTCGTCGGGTCCACGGTCAAGGCCTGAGGCCTGAGGCGCCTTGCCCGATTGTGGAGGACTCACCCCGTGGTGGGGGGGAGCCGGGGTGGGGCACAGGGGAGCCACCCTCATGGAGGGGGTCCAGGGGAAGCATGGGGAGCTGCCCTCAGAGTGGTCTGTGGGAGCACAGCGGAGCTGGCCTCACAGGGGCCTTGGACCTGGTGAAGGCTCTTAAGAACTCCATGCCTCAGTTTCCCCATGTGCCCTGGGGGCTGTTGCGTGGAGGCGTGGGGCGAGCGCTCCGGGCGGGTGCTCGGGGCTGGGCGCAGAGGGGCGGGTGCCGCCTTCAGGTTCTGATTCTGACTCGCCCACCCAGTGACCCCCAAGTCGCCGCCACCCCACGAGGGTGAAAGGGCAGGTCCTGCCTGGCAGCGGAGGCAGCTGAGGCCCAAGCCGGCCGCTGGGCAGCTGGAGTCCCCGGGGCTCTTGGCGGTCATGCTGGCCGTGGACCCTGCGTCTCAGCAGGCCCCTCGCTCGTCCTTGCTCGGGGAGGGTGACGGAGGCCCTCCAGGCGCCGGGCGGCGCTGCAGACTCGCCGTGGGGCCCTGGCGGGGCCTGCCCCCTGCAACCCCACTCTCGGGCCGGCCGGCCTTGGTGGCAGAGGCACTGGCACCTGACCCAGCCGTGGCGGGTCAGCCCGGCCCCGAGGCCCCGCCCTGCGGCTGCCAGGCCGGGAGGAAGCTGCCGCACGCAGAGCGGCCTCGGCTCTCCCTGGAGCGCCCGCCACGTTGTCTGAGCCGCCGCGGTGGGGTGCAGCAGCCCCAGCTTTGCAGCGCCCACGGACTGGCGGTCCCCTGGCTGGTGGCTGTGGGCGCCGTGTCTGCCGCGGGGGGCTTGGGAGCCCTCCCTCAGCCAAGGCTCCCTGCGCCTGTCCGGGAACCTTCAGGAGGGGGTGCGCCCGCGGCGTGCTCTTTAGCTGTCCCCTGCCTCGTTCCTAAGGCCCCAACGAGCTCGCGGTCCACGCGGCACGAGGCGAGAGACGGGCTGGCACGTGGGGTGGAGGGCGGGAGGGAGGGCCGGCCGAGGCGCAGCCTGGTGTGTGCCCGACCCTGCCCCAGCGCCGTTCCCGTGTGTCCCGTGCCCTGGGCACATGTTGCTAGGGAAGGCCCTGTGCCCTGCAGCCGCCTCCCGCCACCGCTGGGCACCTGGCTTGTGCCGGGCACCGTCCGGGGGCATCTCAGGCAGAGGGAGAGGCAGATGTTCAGGTGAAGGGCCCTGGGCCTCAGTTTCCCTGTTTGTCAAATTGGGGGGGGGGGTCACTGTATTAGCCAAAAGAGTGCTGATACAAAATACCAGAAATGTGCTGGCTTTTATAAAAGGTGTTTATTTGGGGTAGGAGCTTAGAGATATCAGGCCGTAAAGCATAAGTTACTTCCCTCACCAAAGTCTATTTGGGGCAAGATGGCTGCCGACGCCTGCGAGGGCTCAGGCTTCCTGGGTTCTTCTCTTCCAGAGTCTTGCTTCTCTCTGGGTTCAGGGTTCCTCTTCCTGGGGCTGGCTTCTCTCCTCTGTGAGCTGACTTCCCGGGGCTCCAGCTTAAGGCTTCAGTGTCCAGCAACATCAAAACGCCAACATCAGGAAAACGGACTTTGGCCCAGTGGTTAGGGCGTCCGTCTACCATATGGGAGGTCCGCGGTTCAAATCCCGGGCCTCCTTGACCCGTGTGGAGCTGGCCATGTGCAGTGCTGATGCGCGCAAGGAGTGCCGTGCCACGCAAAGGTATCCCCCGCGTAGGGGAGCCCCACGCGCAAGGAGTGCACCCGTGAGGAAAGCTGCCCAGTGTGAAAAGAAAGTGCAGCCTGCCCAGGAATGGCACCGCCCACACTTCCCGTGCCGCTGACGACAACAGAAGTGGACAAAGAAACAAGATGCAGCAAATAGACACCAAGAACAGACAACCAGGGGAGGGGGGGTGGAATTAAATAAATAAATAAATATTAAAAAAAAAAACAAACAAAAAAAAAACGCCAACATCAAAACTCCCAACTCTGTCCTCTGCCATGCCTTTTATCTGAGTCCCCACCCACCAAGGGGCAGGGACTCAACACCCTACTAATGTGGCCCAATCAAAGCCTTAATCATAACTCAGTCACACCCAGGTACAGACCAGATTACAAACGTAATTCAGTATCTATTTCTGGAATTCATAACCATGTCAAACCGCTGCAGTCACCTAGATCAGTGTTCCTGAAAATGTGAAACTAGAGCCTTTTGTGGGTGTGAAAGAGGATTCCCAGGCAAGGAGGTTTGGGAAGTGCTTGGTTGAACAAAGGAAGATATTTCCACTGCAGGACTTGTCAGAGCCTTTAGAATGCTGGCACGTGTGTTGATGGTGCAGAATGGTGGGCCGGGGGCCGGGCTCTGTGGACGGGCTGGACTGTGCCAGGCACTGGCTGTCTTCTGGTCCTGCATCGTCCGTCAGAGCGTTTTGCCTCCCTAGGAGCAGAGGGCATGCGCTTAGCCCTCCTGCCATTCCTGCGCTGATCTCGGGGGAGCTGCTCCGGGCCTGTCCTTCCCAGCACCCCTGGGGGGCACACCTAGGGGTGCAGCATGCCTGGGTGGGCAGGTGTCACCCCTGTAGGTGCTAGGCATCAGCATATGTGGGGGCCATTCTTGCTAGTACACCTGGGCGGTGCAGCATGCCTGGGGGAGCAGGAATTCACACACCTGGGGGGGGGAGGCACACACCTGGGGAGGTGGGAGGACACCTGGGGGGCAGGAGGCCACAACCTGTGCGTGTGTGGGGCCGGGTATGGGAACCCGTGGGGCAGGGCCCCGGCGCCCGGCCTATGCCTTCCCCGGCCCTCCACTCTCTGATGGTGACGTGGGAACGGGGACTTGCCCCTCTGTGGGACAAAGGTCACCGTCCCGAAGGGGCTCTGTGAATGGTTCAGCCAGGGTCAGGCGGTCATGGGGCAGAGGGCAGGCGCCAGGGGTCCCAGAGACCAGCCGCCACTTGCCAGGCGCGGGGTGTTGGCAATGGGTGTCCTGCCCCGTGCCTCAGTTTCCCCTGTCAACGGGAGCTGACCCTTGCTGGTGGGCTGGTAGACTAAATGAGACCCTCCCCAGGCACTGTGGCCGGGGGCCGGGAGCTGGCCCAGGCGGTCCCCGCGGTGGCCGTCCTGAGGACGGTCCGCCCACCTGTGTCCAGGCCTGCTGAGGCCGCGTGGCCCGACACCGCTGCCCTTCGCGGTGCTTCCTCGGCCTTCTAAGCGCCTGCGCGCCCGCCTGGGCCTGTGGGGACTCGAGCCTCAGGTGACAGAGCTCTGGTTGGTCGTGCTGTTCCGACAGCTGATTTGGGGTTGATAATTCATGCTCCTCGCAGCCCTTGTGGCTTGTCCAGAGTTTGCTCTCAGGACCTGCCTGCAGGCGGCCGTCCGGGGCTGCCCTGTGGCGCGAGCTCGCCACGCACACAGGAAGGGCCTTCCCTGAGCGCGTGGGGCTGGGGTCTCCCGGGCTCAGCAAGGCTCCTGGAGGAGCTCGGTGCGGGACTTCTCAGGGCCTTTGCTGTGCTCCCGTGAACAGCAAGAGGAGACACTTCCCAAACTTTGGTGCCGGGGAACCCTTTCCCGGTGGAACATTTCACGGGGCAAGGGTTCCACGGAGCCCACTCCGGGAACCCTGGCTTGGCGGAGGTGACAGCACACGCGCTGCCCTCGGGGGGCCGTGGAGGGGGCGGCCTGGGGCCGGCGAGTGACCGGGCGCCTTCCTCCCACAGGCTGGAACGAGCTGCTCATTGCCTCCTTCTCGCACCGGTCCATCGCTGTGAAGGATGGGATCCTCCTGGCCACCGGCCTGCACGTGCACCGGGACAGCGCGCACAGCGCGGGCGTGGGTGCCATCTTCGACAGGTGGGCGGGCCCCGCCCCTTCCCCGGCCTGGCATCTCCCTGCGCGCGGCGGTTGTCAGCCTTCCCGCGGGAGCAGGGGGAGCTTGGGGGTCGCCGTCGGGCGTCAGTGTCCACTCCGCCCCGTGTGTGTCTCCGTGGTGAGGGAGGAGGACTCTCCTGGGAACGAGAGCAGGTCACCGCGCGGGCACGGCGGCGTCGGCGCTGTAGACGCACCGTCGATGGTCAAAGCTGCGCTTGGCGGGCTCGAGCCGGGGGTGGAGGTGCGGGGCGTCCGCTCAGCTGACCCCCGAGCCCGAGCCTGCGCTGGTGCCTCACGGTGGGGCCCGGGCGCCCTGGTCCACTGCTCTGCCCGTCGGCAGCCACCCCGGGGGGCAGGGTGGGCCGGAGGGGGCACACGCCCGAGGCTGGCCCCTGTCCGTCCCCATTCGAGTTGCTCTCTAGAGACCCCCCTGCCCGTTCACCCTCCTCCAGGGAGAGTGGGACCGGCTGCCCCATCCCCGACTCCCGCCAGGCCCGCCTTCTGGGGACCTAGACGCCCGCTTCAGCCGGGCAGAGCGGGAGGGCCTGGGAGGGGCCTGCAGCGTTGGGGCGGTGGGGGGAGGTGGGGTGGGGGAGGGGTGGCAGGGGGAGGCGGGGTAGGGGGAGGGGAATGTGGGTGGGGGGAGGGGGAGGCTTGGGGGAGGGGAGGCGAGGGGCTCGCTGCCTGAGCAGGAGCACTGGAAGCCGCAGGTTCACTCACCCGTGGGGACTGGATCGCTGCCCCCAGGGTGGCTTAGAGGGAACGACCAGGAGGCCCCGGTGACACCCCGAGTGGGACCCCTGGGACGCCAGCCCATGCCGTGAGCACGGAGGGTTTTCCATGTTCCGCGACGTTGGGGCAGCGTGGGTTGAAACGACGTGCTCGGTGTCCCTGCCGCGGGACTTCTCAGGGCATTTGAGAGTACAGGGCGGGGCTGCCGGCCGCAGCGCCTCCTGCCATGGGGGCCTGCTCTTGGGGCCTCCCCGGGACCCCGCTCTGGGGACCTTCAGCCGCGTGCCCTGCCGAAGCTTTGCTGTCGGCTCGTAGAGGTGACGGGGAGGGTGGCGGCGGGGCCCATGAACTCGGGGGCCTCGGGCTCCCCATGCCTGTCCCGCGCCCTGTTTAAAGCGCCGTCCGCGGCCGCCCTCGCCTGCCCGCTCCTCCAAGCTCTCCAGGTCCGAGCACATCCCTGCCGGCTCGCAGCCCCCCAGGGGCTCCCGGCGCTCACCCCCGGGCCCCCCGCCCTCGGGCCCCCTGCCGTGCTTGCTGGGGTGGGTGGCAGACTGCCGGGCGGGGGAGGCCCAGGGCCTGGCGTCCAGTGCCACTGAAGAGGACAGGGGGACCCCGACTCAGCTGCTGTCCCGCAGGCCCCTGTGGGGAACGGGGCCCCCGCTTTCTGACGAGGCCAGGGCGGGCATCCATGGCGGGAGACGGAAGTGGAGGTGCCCCATCTGCCAGCTCGTGCCCCAGGAAGGCCGTGTCCTGGGCAGATGGGACAAGGCGTGTCCCGGCTGGCAGCCGAGCGGGTCGAGAGGTGCAGGACACCGCCCCCCTACCCGGTCCCCTGCCCCCTGCTCCGCTCTCATGACCCCCCGCCGTTGTCCAGGTTCCCGGGGCGGAGGCGGGGAGGCCTTTTGGGCAGGGGCTGCGTGGAGGGGCGTGGGGTGCCCGCGGCTCCCGCGGCTGCCTGTAGCAGGGCTGCCCCGGCCGCGCCCTCCCTGGGGCCCGTGGGCTGACGAGGGCTGGCTCTCCCCGCAGGGTGCTGACCGAGCTGGTGTCCAAGATGCGGGACATGCAGATGGACAAGACGGAGCTGGGCTGCCTGCGCGCCATCGTGCTCTTCAACCCCGGTGCGCAGAGCCCGCGCCTGGCCGCGGTCCCCCAGCCTCCCCGCCTGCCGCTCCCCGTCCCGAGCCTCGTGGGCCCCTCTCTATATAACGGGACGGGCAGGCGCACCCCCCTCTCGGGCCCTCGGGGCCGGCCGAGGCGTCCGCGCTGTGTCCGGCTGAGTCTCCTGGGCTCTGCGGGCCAAGCTCCTGCCCTTGGCACCAGACTTCTCAGCTCAAGGAGAGCAGGCTTCGTTCTGGAACACTCTGGGCCTCGGACTGGGCCCTGCTAAGAGCCCTTCCCTGGGCTGGCCTGGGACATGGGGCCCAGGGACGGCCTGGGGTGGTGAGGCCGTCTGTGGCCGGGGCACCCTGCTCGCACCTCTGCCCTGTGCGGCCTCCGCGTTTCTCTGAAAGCCTTGGGGTGCTTCCTCCTCGCCCCATGAGTGCTCCTGGAATGCCGGCCGCGCCGGGCACCTGCTGGCCAGAAGGGCCCCTGGAGAGCGGCGCGGGGCCTGCCTCGGGGCACCTGGGGAGCGCACCCAGGAGCTGCCAGCCGCGGGCCACCCGCCGCAACGGGACCCTCTGGCCGGCCTGGTGTGGGCCGTGAGAGCTGAGGAAGGGGCCGGTGGAGCGGGCACCGTGGTGGGAGGTGGACTCTACCTGGGGCCACGGGAGCCCCTGAGGTTTTGGTGGGGAGGGAGCCGAGTGGTTTCTGCTCGGTGCAGCCCGAGTGAGGACAGGACAGGCTGCCGTGAGCACCTGGGGGTGATGCAGGGAGCTGGGGTGGGGGTGGCAGCCAAGGGGACAGAGCGGAGTTGTGAGGAGGTGGGAGGGCCTTCGGGGCATACCCGAGGCAGCCCTGGTGGGTCCCACTAGGTGGGTGCCGTGCTGGCCCCTGACACTGCTGGGGAGGGCGGGAGGCACCCCAGGCCTGGAACAGGTAGAGCCCACTGCAGAGCCTGGGTGGCGGGCCCGGAGCCTTCCTAAGCAGCCACGGCCACGCCGGACCTCCGCTGCCCCTGTTGGGAAGCCGGTCGCCAGGACGGCCACGAGAGTCCACCGCCAGGGACGTGGCAGCGGCCTGACCCCGAGGCCCGATGGCTGCAGATGGTGGGCCGTAGCCGCCACCCACCCCCGGGGCAGGCCACGCTTGGCTGGGGTCAGACCAGTGAGGAGCGGGCCTGGGGCGGGACGCCGAGGGGCCAGAGAGGGGCTTGCACTGCACAGGGGACGAGGATGGGGCAAGGGCGGCCAGGCTCTCCCGGCACGGGGGTCGGGGTCAGCGCGAGGCACAGGCCACGGCATGGCAGCCGGCTGATGTGGGGCTGGGCGGGTCGTGGCACCAGCTCGCGTGGGGGGGTGGCTCTGGCTGCCTCACAAAGTCCCGTGGCTTCAGCCAAGCTGACCCCGAGACCTCCCCTCGCTCTTCAGCTCCTCTGGGCCGCTGTTGGCTTCGGGGGGCCCAGCGCTGGCGTCCCTGCCTGCAGCTGCGCCCTCCGGGCTGGGCTCCCGCCCCCAGGGTCCCGGGCTCAGGACCTGCCGACGCCCGAGGCGCTGCCGTGGCTTCCGGGGGTGTTGGGGGGTGTCTGGGGAGGGGGCCGCAGCTCTCACCAGGGTGTCTGCAGCGAAGGCCGTTGGCCGTGGGGGTCCCTCAGGGTCCTCGTGTCCAGAGCAGGGAAGGCAGGAGCCCGAGCCCGGCAGGTCGAGGGGCAGAGCCCAGGTCGCACGGGGCCCCGAGCAGGTGCATGCGCGCGCCCTCTCGCTGCCCACGGGGGTGCCTGGTGCCTGGTGCCCGGGGGCGGCTCCCCAGCGGGGGGGCTCTGACGGCGGCGTCTTCTCGCAGACTCGAAGGGGCTCTCGAACCCGGCCGAGGTGGAGGCGCTGCGGGAGAAGGTCTACGCGTCCCTGGAGGCCTACTGCAAACACAAGTACCCCGACCAGCCCGGCAGGTGAGCCGTGGCCGAGCGGGGCCGCGCACAGGCGCTGGCGGCCAAGCACCGCCCCGCTGGCCAATGCCAGGCGCTTGTGTTTGTTGAGTGAATAAGTGAGGCGGGGGCTGGAGTGTGTCTAGCATGGGCCGGCAGCGGCATACAGTAGGCGCTGTATAAATGCTCCCAAGTGGATGGCTGGGGAGTAAATGCCTAGCTGCCTACCCCCCTCCCTTCCCAGCTGGGGCCCCTGGAGGGTTTGGGTCTTGCTTCTGGTCCGCAGTGGTGGGCGCACAGTAGGCACCTGGGAGGAGCGAGGCGGACACCCGCAGATTCTCGGGGCTCACGTCCTGTCCTGACCCCACCCCCTCTTGGGCCGGCGCCTCCTGGCTGTCTGGTTTGCGGTAGAGGGAGGCCCCGGGCGGGCTGCGGGGCCCTGGCTGCGCGCCCACCGCCTTCACTAGCTCGCGGAAAGCCATGCGCCAGCCCGGAGCTGCCTTCTTCCTTGAAACGCGGTCTGCGCGGCAGCCGCCCCCCCGTGGCGGGTCCCCGGGAAGGAGGCGCGAGGCGCTGCGGTCTCTCGAGTGTCCCCGGGGACGTCCCCGGGGCCCGCGCCGTACTCGCCACGCGTCACCTTGGAGCTCAGAGCGGCCGACCCTGGCATTCCTCCCAGGAGACCCCCGCCTTGACTGCTGCCCCGTCCCCTGCTCACCGGGGGCCGGGCCAGGACCCGAGAAGGGGCGCCACCCACCACCCACGTCTCCCTCTGGCCCCAGCTCAGCAGAGCCCTCTTGGCGAGGGGGCGCTGGCCGGGAGCCGAGGGGACAGCTGCTCCTGAGCAGTGGCCAGCGCCGCGGTGGGGGGGGGGTACGCAGAACACTGTCGCTCCATGGGGAGGGGCCCACTCCAGCGCAGACCCGCCGCCCGTCGCCAGCGGGCCCCCAGCCGCCCTCCAAGTCCAGGGCGTGTGCTGGGAAGCTGCGCTCTCACCTGCATCCCCCGCTGTCCCAGCGCAGGCCCCCACGCTCGCCAGGGCCGCCGCGCGACTCAGACGCGTCCACGCAGCCCTCTGCCCCGCTCACAGGCCTGCTCCGGCTCCCCGTTGCCCTTGGAGAAAGCCGCCTCTGCTCCCCGTCCCGCCCCGGCCCCCTGGCTGCTTTCTACCCTTCCTGGCTGCTTTCAGGGTCTTGGCACCCCCCACGGCCTCCTGCTTTTAGGGTGCTGGCTCGGCCCCTCCTCCTCCTGAAAGACCCAGCCCAGGCCCCCGGCTCCCCAGCCCTCCCCCCGCCGCTGCACACCCCCCTCGGGGCACCGAGGGCGCCTGCGCCTCACCTGGCCCGCCCTGCCCCGCAGGTTCGCCAAGCTGCTGCTGCGCCTGCCCGCGCTGCGCTCCATCGGCCTCAAGTGCCTGGAGCACCTCTTCTTCTTCAAGCTCATCGGGGACACGCCCATCGACACCTTCCTCATGGAGATGCTGGAGGCCCCCCACCAGACCACCTAGGGCCGCCCGCCGCGGGGCCCGTTCGGACTCGCGCTCGGCCCGGCCCCGCCTGAGAGCTGGCGACGGCTCTCGTTGGATCACTACGCAGCTTGGGCCAGGGGCAGCGGCTTTCCCGGGCCGTGGTGGGAGCGGGGAGCGCTGGGGGGAGACCCCGCCCGGCCCCGGGGCCCCCCCGGAGGCCGAGGTGGGGGGCGGGCTCGTCTGGGTTGCTGTTTGCTGTTTCTGGCTGCTGGGATCCCCCCCCACCGTGCACCTGCTTGGGGGCAGGCGGGTGCTCCACCGCGGGACACCCCCTGGCAAGGCTGAGGGGAGCTCTGGCCGAGAGGCGGACGGGCGCTCCTTTTCCAAAGATGACTTATGGGCCAGGCCCCGAGCCGATCCCGACGAGGCTGACCTCGGCATGCGGGGCCCCGGGCCCCCCCAAGGCTTCAGGCACCGGGCACGCCCACCCCTCTGCGGCATCTTGGGTTTAGCTTGCACCCGCACGACATCACGTTCAGCCCGCGCCCCTGCCTCGTGCCACCCCGAATCTCAGGCTGCGCGGCGGGCCGTCTCGGCAGGGCCGGGTGTCCGCGGTCAGTGGCCTCTGGAAGGACCTCGGCTATTGCGGGCCACCTTTTTGGCATCTCGAAGGCTCGCGGGGGTGGCAAGGGGCAGGATGGCTGCTTGGTTTTCCCCGGGAGGTCTGCAGGAATGTTCAGGAAGGGGAGCGAAGTGTGTGCCGCAGAGGCCTGTGGGCACGCCGGCCCGTGGGGGAGCCGTGGGCCGTGGCAGCGTGGGCCCCTCTTGGCCCCCTTCTTGCCTGTGTCCCTGCACCCTTGGGCAGGTCACCGGGCAGCGGGCTGTGCGCTGTGGTTCGCGTGTGCCCAGCTCCGTCCACCCTGGGAGCCCCCGGGCCTCTGCTCTGGTTGTGCCCCGGGCTTCGGGCTGCGCCTGCTCAGCCTCCCCGAGCGCCCGTGCAGGACGCCGTGGGCCCAGCCCGGGGGTGCCGCTCTACCTCCTGGGGGGCGCTCGGGCCAAGCCAGCCTCTCCAGCACTGTACCCTCCTCTCGGCCCAGTTCTCCCCACACGTGTCTTAGCCCACGCCTCTGCACCTGGCGGCCGTGGGCACCCACGGGGGCGGCCGGGGTGGGGGCTGGGGTCTTGCTGCCTCAGCCCGAGGGGGGGCTGGCGGGGGCTGGCTTCGCTCCTGCTGGCCCCTCCCCACCCCTCGCCGGCCCGTCGTCCCACTTCCCTGCAACGCGCTGGCGCCACCCTCTCAGGTCTGCGCCCCATCTGGAGGAGAGCGCGGCCAGGCAGGCGCTTTCAGGCGGGGAGAGGGGCAGGCATCCAGGGCTCCGTGGGAGAAGAAAGTGCCCATTCTTCGCCGTCCAGGAGGCTCCAACCAGAGCCAAGTGGGTGGAGGCTGCAGCAGTCTGCTTAGAAGGAAGTCCGTAGAAGATTCCAGAAGCATCTCCTTCCTCTCCCGTCCCTGCTGGGAGCCGCCCTTTAATGTGGCAGCTTAACTGTGTCCCCTGCCGCGGGGGCCCCTCGCACAGCTTCGGCCTCTGACTGCGGTGGACACCACCTGTCTCTGCCCCCAGACGCCCCCGGAAGTCCGCGCAGCCTTTGGGGGCATGGCTGTGACTGGCAGAGGCCGCGGTGGGAAATTAGAAAGCCCCCCACACCCAGCAGCCCTCGGTGCCTTCTGCAGCCAAACGCACCCCGTCCCAGGCCGGCCCCCGCCCCGCGCCCTCCCGGTGCCTCCCTCCGCCGCGCGTCCAGCGGAGGAAGCCAGGGACTGGGCCCTCCGCCCGGGCTGCTTCCTGAGAGCTTCGCCGCCGCTGCCTCTGGCCGGCTGGACACAAAGCACTGAGCCTCCGGTGCCCGCCCCCACCCCTCGGGCCGCCCCCGGTGCCCACCGAGCCTTAACCGCCGCCTCTCGCATGCGCCGCGCCGGCCCCTCGGACCTCCGGCTTCTTCCACGGCGGCTTCTCTCTCCCCTCCCCTCCAGCCTCGTCGATGCAACGCTGCCTGTGCGGAAAGCGGTGGCACGGGAGAAGGGCGCGCCGCTCGCCAGGGTGGGCTTTTATTTAACCAGACGTTTCGGATCCTTGCAAACCTGGTTCAATTAGGGTGATTCTTTTGTAATTAGTATTATTATTTTATTATTATTTCGGTGGGACAATCTTTAATTTTCTAAAGATAGCACTAACATCAGCTCCTTGGCTGCCCGGACCCACACCTGCCCTGGCCGGGCTGCGGGACGCAGTCCTCGAGGCCACGCGGCCTGGCCACCGCGGCCTGCCGGCGCCTCCGCCGCGACCCGGCCCGTCTCCTCCCTGCTCTGACGCTGAGATGGCGGCCCCCGCGCCGACGCACCGAGACGACCGCATCTGGGTGTTTGGAAGGTGTCAGCAAACCCAAGCGCCCGCTGCCCCCGCATTAGGCCTTTTCCGTGCAAGTCGGCGTGCGGGTGACTATCCCGCAGCGGGCGCGGCCAGCACGGCCTGGAAGCCCCAGCCTCTGGGGACGGTTGTCCAAGTCATGGCGTTCGCAAGGGATTCCTGGCCGGCGGCGAGCAGCCGGGGGGTAACCAGCTGATGTCCCCATCACGGAATCGGGGTGCACGACCCGAGCCCCGTCCATGCAGGCGTGCGGTTTGAACATGTACGTGCTGCGTGGCGCCTCTTCATCGTCAAGCCATCGGCGCAGCACCCGTGCGGCGGCTCCCAGCGTCTCGTGTTGATTTTTAATCAAGACTCTTTTTCCTGTTTTCCTATACATTTGCTTCGTGTAAGCGAGTACCTAAGGACCCCTCCTTTGGTGAAATCCGGGTTCGAATGAATATCTCAAGGCAAGGAGATGCATCTATTTTAAGATGCTTTGGAGCAGACGGCTTTAGCAGTTCCCAATCTTCAGCAATGCCTTAGCTGGGACATGTCGCTAATGCTTTAGAGAGGATGACAAATACACAGAGAGAGTAAAGCTAAGAAAAAAATGTCTAAAGCATCGGGAAAGGTAAAAAAAAAAATCTATTTTTGTACAAATGTAATTTTATCCCTCATGTATACTTGGAAGATAGGGTGGGGACGGGGGAGGGCGGGGACTTGGTTTGTTTCTGCTTCTAGAGGTCGAGGTGAAAGTTTTTTCCGAAAAACGGACACAGAGACAGAGCAGAGGAAGGGAGCTCCCGTGACACGGCGTAAAGGCTTTGTATGAAACCGCTTCAGATATAGATATAGATATATATATATATATATTTTTTCCCTTTGGGGTAGTAGGGTGGGCCTGAAACTCTCCCGGTCTTCTCCCCTTTCGAGTAACTTCTACAGCCTTGCTCTGTCCGTCCTGGTTGCCCACCAGCCTTGCAGCGGCTCTGACTGTGAAACTCCTTCCCTGCACGACTGTGCTCTGAGACACTGCGGCCACCGATGCCGGGGTTGGACGAACAGCGGTGATAGAATTGTGGAGGAAAAAAAGAAAGAAACAGCAAAGAAACACATGAGAGGAGAAACAAACGAAATAAGAGCGTTTGAAAAAATACATTGCCGTGCCGTTCTCGTTTGTTCTGTGTCAGGGTTTTCCTGTTTGGGTTTGGGAGCCGGCGAGGCCGGGGGGCTCCCGGCCCTGGGCCTGCCTGGGGAAGGCCTGCTGAGACCCCGGGCCCCCGCCCTCGCCCGGTCCCCGACCCCCCGGGCAGCGTCCACGCCGTACCCGCATCCTGCTGTCAGTGCCTTAGGACTCCTGCTGCCTGGGGCCGGGCTGGACGCACTTTGCTGGCGCCCCCCGAATGCTGCACGCGCCTCCGTGTCACCGGGCGCCCTCCCAGGGGCACAGGCCAGCCCTGAAGCCGGTTGCACGGAGGCACTGCCGCGGGAGAGCTGGTGTGGCTCCAGAAGCTTCTGCAGCCGGAAGACGGGGGCCAGGGGAGCCAGCTTTCAGGGCGAACCCCCAGGCGTTGCCTGACGTGCCCCCACCCCGGCCCCACGCGCTGCCCCCGAGCGATGGACAGGGGAGTGGTAGAGGAGGCAGGACACTCTGCTGGCATTCGCCCGCCACCCTGGGAGTGCTGGGGGGTGGGTGCACCCAGACCTGGGCCGCTGACCTTGGCTGAGCACTGCAGGTGCAGAGGACGCTGTGCAGGCGGTGTGCCGTACATTTGAGGGGCCGCCCACCAGCTGCTGGTTCCGACGGGCCCTTCTAGCGCCGTCCGCGTCGGGCAGCGGCCTCGCCACCAGCTCGTGCTTTGGGCCGAAGGCTCACGGGAAGGGTGAGGCTTGGTGTGACGAGGGAAGCCGCGGTTGCCGCGGTCTCGCCCCCGCGTCTCCGTGGCTGCCACGGCCCTCGGCTTAGTCTCTTCTGTGCCATGTCACGTGGCCCCCACTTGGTCTGGAAGGGGCTCAGCCCCCAGCGGCCGAGAGGCTGGCGCTGCCTCCCTGCGAGGGACTTTTCCCGAGCCCCTGGCTGTGTAGCCTGGGCTTTCTCACCTGCCGCGTGGAACGCCTGCTCCCTCTGCCTTCCGTGGATGTGGTGGGTGCTTGCCGTGAGCTCAGGGCGGGTGTGGCTAGGGTGAAGCCGCCGTGAGGTGTGTGTGACAGAGCGGGAAGGACGCACGAGTCCAGGCATCTGTCCTCTGTGCACTCAGCCGTGCCCGCGGTGTGCTCCGATGATGGGCGCCGTTGGCTCAAAGGTGTCCCTTGACGGCCTTCACTGGTCCCCTCCTCGCCCATGCAGAGGCCAGCCTCCAGCACTGAGCACAGCGTCCATGGACAACTGTCCAGTAGTGGCCACAGCCCGCACGAGAGGCCGGGGGGGAGCGCAGCAAGGAGCAGGGAGGGGCGCGGGCTCCGTCCAGCACCACCGTGTCCTCTGCCGAGGGGTGGGGCGGGGGCGGTCAGGCGGGCCAGGCCAGGGAGGGTCTAGAGCGGCCCTGCCCCCGGCGCAGGGTGCCCGTGCCTCGTCCTAACCACAGCCGCGTGGAGGCCAGCTGGCCAGGAGTGGCCCCACAGTGAGGGCCTCCCGTGTGCTAGCCTGGGGGCTCCAGGCGCTCAGGGGGCGCTCAGCGCAGCCTCCAGGGCCCCTTGGAGCGAGTGGGGAGGGGTTCGAGGTTGGCCGGGTCCAGCTGGGCGGGTGCCCGTCCTGGACTTCCTGCCAGAGCCCGAGGGCCTGCCGTGTCCCCCTCGTCCCCCCAGCTGAGCAGAAACCCCAGCTGCCTAGGGTACTCCGGTGGCAACCTGGCCTCCGGCCTCTGCTTGGCCTCTGGTTGCCATAGCAACACCTGCCCGGGGCAGTCCCTCTGGACCAGAGATGCCGGGCGTGATAAGTGGCTCACGGGCAGCAGCGGCTGTGACAGCCCCGGCCAGCCTCAGCCTTGGGCTTGGACCTGGCAGGGCCGGGCAGGGAGCTGGCATGCAGGGCTCGTGGGAACTCCCTGAATGGGACACTGAGCATGTGCCCCCCCAGGACCCCCGGGGGTCCGTGATGGGAAGGGCCCATTGGGAAATGGGGCTTCCTGGAGAGAATGGGGGGTTGGGGCGAGGACCCCTTGGCGCCCATGGGGAGATGCAGAGCCCCTGGAGTGGTGGGCAGGGCCGTCGTTGAGATGTGCGGACCCCGGAGAGACCCCTTGGAATGTGGAGCCGGCACCTTCCTCCGCCCGGGGAGGCGGTTGGGGGGCACTCATACCTGTCTGTCCCCAAATTTGGGACCCTCCTTGGGATTTCTGGGACTGACGCAGAAGGGTAGGAAGGGACAGTTGTCCTACCGCTTTGCCAGGGTGGCCCGGGGTCCCAGCCCTGCCCCCGCTGGGCCTGCCCGGGGGGGTGGGGTGGGGTGGGGAGATGGCCAGGAGAGGAGCCCCGGCACCCGCAGACCCCACCCAGCCTTGGGCCTGATGGATGGTTCTCCGCCCGCCCTCACGGAAGCGACAGCAACTGGGGGCTCCGTGCCAGCCTCCAGCCACATGCACAGTCCCCGAGCCCCTCGGAGGGTCCTGCTAGCCGGAGGCGAGGCGAGGCTGGAGCAGCCCCCAGGCCCCCTAGGACGGCCCGCCCGAAGCCTCGGGCCGACCGAAGTCCTGCGCCCGGTGTCCGCCCCGCTCCGTGTCCGTCCCGCCAGGGCCCGGCGTGGGACCGGGCCACACGCGAGGCGGTGCTGCCCCCTGCCGGACGTGCTGCAGCAGAGCAGCCCGGGTCCTTCCAGGCCCTCCCAGGCCCAGCGTTTCCCGGCGCCCATTGCTGTGGTTCCCAGCTCCGCACACTTCAGAACCACCTGGAGCATCACGAAGTTCTGGTGCACAGCTGCCCCCCCCATGCAGCCGGGCCGAAGCCAGCGTCGGCACAGCGTAAAGACGGCCGGGGATCCTGAGCGCGGCAAAGCCTGGGAGCGCGGGCCTACTGTGTGCCTGGCTCCAGCTGCCTGCTTGGGCCAGGCCTGGTCCCGGGCGAGGGGGTGCAGTGGGGGATGGGGCCTCCGATCGCCTGCACCTGGATCGGGCCTGGAGCTTTCCGACCCCCCTTCCCAGCCCTCCGACGCCATGCTGTGCCCCCTCCCAGCGAGCACCTGGCAGAGCCGCCGTGTCCCTGAGCCTCTGGGGACCTCGGGCCACGCCTCAGTCAGTCCCTGACCCTGCCCTGAGGCTCAAGCGCAGGCCAGCCCACAGCTGGGCCGAGTGAAGCTCGTTTCCTCCCTGGGGACAGGCGTGGGTCTCAGCGTTCGCCCAGGCCGGAAGCCTGTGGGGAGATTCCCGGCCATTTCGGAGCCACCGGAGAGGCCGGTGGTGGGGTGGGAATCTGCCCGGGGGTGGCTCTGACGTGGGGTCCGGGGAGCCACTTTGGGAAGCCCTGCTCTGGCTAAGGAGAGGGTGAGGTGGGCCCTGGAGCCCACAGACTCGAGGGAGCTGTGCCCTCTGGGGACTGCAGGTGGCAGAGGGCCTTCACCCCCCATTCTCCCTCCGTGGCTGGCCAGCCCCGCTGGGGAGGGCTCCGGGGGGCAGCGGTAACCACCCACCCACCCCCAGCACAAGTCAGGAGCCGGCCTGGGGTCCACTGTATGGACAGAGGGGAGAACGATGGCGTTGAGGGGTCCAAGGTCAGAGCACGTCCAAAGAGCAGCGGTGTTCTGCCCCGTTGCTCAGGTGGGGAAGTTGAGGCCGAGAGGGGTGCTTGCTCAGGCGGGGGCTCTGGGCAGGTGCAGGCACCAGCCTTCGCTGAGGAGCCCGCGGGCTACCGGGAGGGGCTGGCGTGGTGGAGGCTGGAGAGGGTGGGAGCCAGGAAGTGGGGGAGCTCAGCTGAGACCCCAGCTCCCCAGCCTAGGCAGGGAGGGCCACCCAAGGCTCAGGAGGGGAGGTGCTGCTGGCCAGGCTTCCTCCAGCAGAGTTTTTACAGAATCAAATGATGTCCATCCAATGCCCCCTTGGTATTGGTCCAACTGAGTGAGAACCGATGCCCACAGAGACACCTGCATGTGGATCTCCATCACAGCTTCGTCCGTAATCGTCCATCCTGGAAGCTACCAGGACATCCCTCCCTGGGGGAACACACTGTGGTGTAGCCACACAGTGAACTACTGCTCAGCAATTAAGAGGAACGAACTGCCATGCCCCACAGGGACGGACCTTAAATGCACATTGCTGGGTGTGGAAAGCCAGGCTGAAAAGGCTCTGTGCTGTGTGATGCCAACTACATGACACTCTGGGAAAGACACAAGTACGGAGACAGTCAAAAGGCCAGTGGGTGCCGGGGGTCGGTGGGGTAGGGGGAGTGTATTAGGGTTCTCCGGGGAAGTATGTAGGTGCGGTCCTATTTCTCCTTGATAGTCAGGATCAAGCACCCCAGCCAGTACAATCATTCCCTTCTTTGACTGTTGATTGAGAGGTAAGGGGAGCCCACAGTGGCCAGGTGGAAGTTTTAACATCCAGTTCAATGGAATCGTTGTGTTCCCTGGTGACAGCACTTCTCCTTTTGGGGTTAAAACCTGTAGACCAACAGAGTCTGAGGTTGCAGGGACCTGAGTAAACTTTCCTAGCAGGCCGCCAGGGCGACAGTGAGGGTGCCAATCCCACCCCTTGATGCCTGGACCCGTGGATCCTGGCTATGGGGAAACAGCACCATAGAGTGGACGCTGATTTAGAGCACACACAGCCTCTTGGAGGACACTGCCCCAGCCCTGCAAGGTGTTGCCGCCTGGTTGGCGCCGTAATGGAGTCTTCCAAGGGCCATGACGCTGTTCTATCAACCCAGCTGCTCAGGGCGATGGGGAGCATGTGAGGCCAGGGAACTCCATGGGCGTGTGCCCGCTCCCGCTCATCATTTGCTGTGAAATGGGTTCCTTTGTCAGAAGCAATGCTGTGTGGAATGCCATGGCAGCAAATAAAGCATCGGGTAAGTCCACGGATGGTAGTTTTGGAAGAAGGATTGTGTGCAGGAAATGCAAACCCACATCCATAGTATGTGTCTATTCCAGTTAAAACAAATCGCTGCCCCTTCCATGGTGGAAGTGGTCCACTGTAGTCAACCTGCCCCTGGTAGCAGGCTGGTCACCTGGAGGAATGTGCCATCTCGGGGGCTGAGTGTGGGTCTCTGCTGCTGGCAGATGGGGCACTCAGCAGTGGCTGTAGCCAGGTCAGCCTTGGTGAGGGGAAGTGCGTGTTGCTGAGCCCGTGCGTAACCTCCATCCCCACCTCCACGGCCACTTGGTTCATGAGCCCACTGGGCAATGGCAGGAGTGGCTGGGGAGAGAGGCTGAGCGTTAGCCACAGAGCGGGTCATCTTATCCACTTGATTATTAAAATCTTGCTCTGCTGAAGTCACCCTCTGGTGAGCATTCACATGGGACAAATATTTTCATGTTTTTTGCCCACTCAAAAAGGCCTGTCCACACACCTCTTTCCCAGACCTCTGTCACCAATTTTCCAATCATGTTCCTTCCAAGACCCTGACCATCCAGCCCTGGCAACAGCCCGTGAGTCAGTGTACAAATGCACCTCCAGCCATTTCTTCTTCCAAGCAAAATGAACAACCAGGTGCACTGCTCAAAGTTCTGCCCACGGGGAGGATTCGCCCTCACCACGGTCCTTCACGGATGTCCCAGAAAGGGGCTGCCGTGCTACCGCTGTCCACTTTTGGGTGGTACCTGCGTATCGTACCAGTATATCTTCCTCAGTCAACTGATTGTAAGCGACTCCCCAAGAGGCCAAAGCTGTGGGGGGAAGAGATGGTAGCATGGCAGGGTGGTGACCGTGGGCATTTGGGCCACTTCCTCATGTAACTTGTGCCTTCAGGACCCACTCGAGCCCTGTCTTGCACATACCACGTCCACTTTATTCTGGAGTGCTGCTGTGCACACGCAACTTTATGGTTTGGTGGGTCAGACAGTACCCAGCTCATGATAGCCATCTCAGGTCTCAGGGTAACTTGGTGGCCCGTGGTTAAGCGTTCAGTCTCCATAAGGCCCAGTAGCAGGCCAAAAGCTGTTTCTCAAAAGGGGAGTAGAGAACGCACAGGATGGCAGGGCTTTGCTCCAAAATCCTAAGGTTCTGTGTTGTGATTCTCCTATAGGGGCCTGTCAAAGGCTCCAGACAGCATTTCTGTTTGCCACAGAAACTTCCAGCACCATTGCCTCTGCTGGATCATACGGCCCAAGGGGCAGTGCAGCTTGCACGGCAGCCTGGACCTGACACAGAGCCTCTTCTTGTTCCAGTCCCCAATCAAAACTGGCAGCTTTTCTGGTCACCCAATAAATGGGCTGGAGTAGCACACCCAAATGAGGAATGTGTTATCTCCAATATCCAAAGAGACTAATTAAGCGTTGTGCCTCTTTTTTGGTCGTAAGGGCCAGATGCAACAGCTTATCCTTCACTTTAGAAGGGATATCTCAATGTGCCCCACACCACTGGACACCTAGAAATTTCACTAAGGTGGAAGGGCTTTGTATTTTAGCTGGATTTATCTCCCATCATCTCTCACAGAAATGCCTTACTAATAAGTCTAGAGTCTTTGCTACTTCTTGCTCACTAGGTTCTATCAACACGATGTCATCAGTATAATGGGCCAGTGTGATGTCTTGTGGGAGGGAGAGACAATCAAGGTCCCTGCGGACAATATTATGACATAGGGCTGGAGAGTTGATACACCCCTGAGGCAGGGCAGTGAAGGTATACTGCTGTCCTTGCCAGCTGAAAGCAAACTGTTTCTGGTGGTCCTTACTAACAGCAGTTGAGAGAAAAGCATTCACCAAATCAACAGCTGCAAACCAGGTACCAGGGAATATGTTGATTTGCTCAAGCAATGAAACCACATCTGGGTCAACAGCTGCAATCAGTCACCACCTGGTTAAGTACAATCTGTCATCTTCCAAGATCCATCTGTTTCTGTACAGGTCAAATAGGGAGTTGACTGGGGACATGGTGGGCATCACCGCCCCTGCATCCTTCAAATCCGTGATGGTGGCACTAATGTCTGCAATCCCTCCAGGAATCTGGTATTGCTTTTGGTTTACTATTTTGCTAGGTAGGGGCAGTTCTAGTGGCTTCCACTTGGCCTTTCCACCATAATAGGCCTCACTCCACAGTGAGGATCTGATGTGGGGACTCTGCCAGGTGCTGAGTATGTCTATTCCAATTATGCATTCTGGAATTAGGGAAATAACCACAGAATGGGTCTGGGGACCCACTGGACCAATTGTGAGATGGACCTGAGCTAAAAGTCCATTAATCACCCGACCTCCATAAGCCCCTACTCTGCCTGGTGGACCACAGTGACATTTTGGGTCTTCTGGAATTAATGTCACTTCTGAGCCAGTGTCTAATAATCCCTGAAATGTCTGATCATTTTCCTTTTCTCCAGTGCACAGATACTGTAGTAAAAGGCTGTAGGTCTCCTTGGGGAAAGGCGGGAGGAAGATTAACAGTATACATTTTGGCAGTTTAACAGGATCCTTCCCCTAGGGGACCTGGCTTCCTCCTCATTCAAGGGTCTCTGTGTCTATAAACTGTCTCAAGTCTGGGAATTGATTAAGGGGCTGTGACTCTCTGCTTCTGTAATTTGAGATAGGGTTTCATTCACTTGATCAAGAACTCTTCTGTTTATGCAGATCCAGAAGAAATCTAGTAGACTGCCCGTCTATTTCACTGCTAGGTACCCCATAATGTATTAGCCAATGCCATAACTCTATGCGACTCAGACTATTTTGAGTGCTTTTTTGAATCTTCCTTTCATTGCAGTGGCCACGCCCTCCTTGACTTTGGCGATTGACTGCCAATACTTGACTTTTACCAGACCGAGATCTGATCATCCCCATAATGTTTAAGGATTCTAATTTCATCACAGCCCTCCCTACAGTAATATCTGGATTACAGAGAAGAGCAACCACAGAGCTCTTCAGGGAAGGAGTTAGTCTTACAAATTTATTCCTCACAGTCCTGGTTAAAGGTGTGTCCTCTGGACATTCCTGGGGTGGGTGGGCAGCTCTCAAATGGTAAATCCATTCTAGCATTCCAGTCTCCCTAAGCCTTTGAATTCCCTCTTCTACTGTGTACCAGGGCAAATTGGGCATCTCGACCTCAGACACGTGAGGCCAGCTTTTGGTCCATGTTTCAGTCAGCCACCCAAACAAACTGTTAGAGCCCTTTCTCACTCCTTGAGCTACAGCATTGAATCCAGAATGTCTGCTTAGTGGACCCATATCAATAGATTCAGCCAGATCCAACTTTATATTCCTTCCACCATTATCCCACACCCTTAGTATCCATTCCCACACATATCCCCCAGATCTCTGTCTATATAAGTTGGAAAAGCCATGTGGTTCTTTCTGAGTATACCTTACTTCCTTATGGGTTACACTTTGAATTTCACCTTTGGGAGCTTGTTGTGATTTTAGTCTAGTGATAGGTCTCCAAGACAAGAGGGGTGGTGGGGGTGGGTAAGGAAAAGGATGAGAAATGCCTTGCAAGCTACTGACCTCAGGGCATTCCCTTGCATTTTCTTTTGGTGAGACAGGATTAATCTCTTCAGGCAGGGGTTGGAAGGCAGTTTCCTCAGCGCAGACTGGAGGCTGGGCAGTGCTTGCTGGAGTTTGACTGGTATGTGCCTCAGGGCTGGGAGGAGGTCCAGACTCCCTGGGGCAGGCTGGAGGCTGGAGAGGGCAGGCTTCAGTTTGACAGGTCCCCACCTCAGGGCTGGAAGTTGTTTTAAACTCCCTGGGGCAAGCTGGAGGCTAGATGATACAACGTTGACAAGGTGTGTTCTGGACAGGGCAGGCTGTGGCAGGCTTATCTGGTAAAGTCTCAGCAGAATTCAGGGTTCAGATGTCTCCACCAATATCATCATCATCCCATATGTCTCCATCCCAATTCTCTGGATTCCACTCTTTTGCAACTTGAGATTTTAGTTTCCTTTGTAACTCACCTACTCATACAATGAGAGTCTGAGTTTGGTTCTCAGATATTCTGAGCCTGTGGTTACAGGAGGCAAGATTTTCTTTGACAGCATACATAGAAACTTTCCCATCAGTCATGTGGTGTTTAAGTTTCAAATATGAAGCCTTTAACTCATCTCTTTCTTTTGTAACAGTATCCAGAATATCTAGGAGGAGCCAGTCAACATCATTATAACTTTTGACTCCACAAAACTCTGTTAAGGTGTTGAAAACACTCTCACCCAGATCCTTGCTTCTTATAAGTATGGCAGTGGAGGAATACAGTGGCGATATTTTGCATATCTCGATTGCCAACTCATGCCATGGACTGTTAGCAGCCTCTTCATTATTGGAAAGGGAGTCGTCAGTACACTTGAGTCTAATTAGAGCCAATTTCAAAGCTTCCAGAACCACCTTAGACACCCCATGTTTAAGACTGTTCCCCAAGAACCACTCCTGGCACTAAGCTGTATTAGTCAGATTCTCTAGGGAAACAGAATCAACAAGAGATATCTGTCAATAGTATGTGATTTTATCAGCGTCTCTCATGTGACTGTGGGGTGCAAAAGTCCAGGTTCCACAGGCAGGTGCAACCAGGGGCTCCAATGAAAGTCCAGTGAAGGTTCTTGATGAGTTCTGGGAGACGTTGGCTGTCCAAAGACGAGCTGGGAAATTCTTACTCAATGCGGAATCACTTCCCCTTTTAAGGCAGTCAGCTGATTGGATAAAGCATCACTCACTACTGATGGCAATCTCCTTGATTAATGTAATTGTAATCAGCTATCTATGATTTACCACTGCAGTCAAGTCAATGGTGACTAAAGTCCATAAATGTCCTTGCATTACAGTTAGTTCAGTGCTTGCTTGACCAAACAACTGGGCACAATTACCTAGCCGAATAGACCCAATAGCCTAACCATCAGAGAGAGGTTGAATGAGTGAAGCCCGAGAATTATTTTTAGGGTGGTGAATTACTCTGTACAGTACTGTAATTGGGGACACATGATGCTACGCATTTGTCAAAACCCATAGAATTTACAGCTCAAAGCGTGAACAATATTGTATGCAAATTAAAATCCCAGGTTGGAATGCAGAATGTGAAAGAGAATCTAATTGCATTGCGAATGTATGAAACAACCTCACTGAAGAGGGTAGGGGAATAAACCCTAATCCAGGTTTGGATTAGGAATGTTTTGGCATGGGTGGAAGGTGGTAGACCGAGGACAGAGGGGACCACACAAAATCACTTTACTCTAGTTGAAATAGTTGTTTCCATGGGGGTACGTGCTAACAATTCTGAAACCATTATTCAGTATAAACCATATACTGTGAGCGATCGAGTCAATGGATGGCAGCCAGTGGGAGCCAGCTGTCTCATTGTTGGGGTGGGAGGTTCTAGATAAGCAAAGGGAGAGGCTAGAATGAGCCAGGTGATGAAGGAGTAGGGCTGGAGACCTCCGTGTGAACTCAGGTCCAGCTTCATGTGGACACAGGTGGGTAGAGGAAGAAATACGCACAGGTACGTGTTAGTATACCATGGGTTAGAACACACAGAGCAAGAGGGCTAGAAGCAATGAATTCCCCCCAGCCGTGCGCACACCCAGGTCCCGGGCTATGGCTTCTAATACCACGTGCCAGTAAAAGCAGCCAGGGCCTCTTGGAGAAATGGCCGAGTGCAAGCCTGCGGCGGTGTCTCAGCTTGTCACGGCTGTTACCACATCTCGTGGCCTGGTCGGCTTAAACAGCAGGAATCGACTGTCTCATGGTTTTGGAGGCCAGATTCCAAAATCCAGGGGTTGGCAGACCGCTCCTTCCCCGGGGCCTGTGCGTTCTGGTGTCGACTGGCCGCACTCCAGAGCTCCACCCGCCTTGTCTCACGACGTCGGAGCCTCGGTCCCTGCTCCGATGTCCAGGCCTCCCCTGCTCGTTGGCCTCCCTCGTCTTGGCTTGAGGCCCTCCCCGGTTCAGTTTGGCTCCATCTGACTTAATAGGACCTTTGAAGATCCCAATTCCAAATGAGTCCACACCCACAGGATGGGGTCTTCACGGGGACGGGGTCCATTCCAGCACAGGCAGGGGATTTAGAGGATAAGCCTGTAGCACTTTGCCATGCAAGAAAGTAAAAGTAAGGGAGCTAAAACCCCCAAAACCAAAAAGATGCTAGAGGATACGACTGAGGCTATAGGTGCCTATGGAGAGAGCTCCCCACAGCCCAAGCGGGAACACTGGAAAAAAAGTAGTATTGGGTTCTACCCCAAAGTATGTAATAAAGACCCATGAGTCCATACTACATAAATAAACGAGTGCACAGGTAAACAAATGGTGGAGGACAGATGGATCTTCTGTGCGAAAGAATTCCAAGCCACGTGGACAGGTGCTCTACCCTCAGAGAGGCAGAGGGTCCCTTCAGCCAGAAACGTGGGCTCCACCTCCTGGCTTTCTTCCTAGGGGTGCAGCCTGGAAAGGGGGACGGGGGAGACCTCCTTGGAGGGGGAAGCCCAGTAGCCCCCACTGCAGCCAGGCAACCAAGGCCAGCTGCACCTGCTGCCAGCAGGCCCTGGACAGGCTGTGCGGAGAAGGGCACAGCGCCACTCCAATTGACGATCCTCAAAATGCAGACCGGCTCCTGCCGCCCTGTCCAGGCCATCGGGAACAAGGGGACTGGAGGAGCCGCGTGGCCTCTAGAGCAGAGAGTGGCACGACTGCTGAGCGGAGCGTGGGGTCTGGATGGGAAGCACGTTGGGGGAAGCCGAGGCCGAGACTCAGGGACAGCTGTGAGTGGACGCTCGCGTCCCCATGCGGGTGCCCTGCTGGGCGAGCGCCAGGTAGACGTTGGCACGAGGCCGCCTGGGTGGAGCCAGGGGAGCCCTGCTCTCTTTGCAAAGGTTCTATAAGTCTGAAAGTATTCCATAACAAAGGGGAGTTTCAAACACTAAGGCACAACCACCAGCTGTTCCCACGTCCTCCCCTGTGGAAACCAGCTATCAACTGAAGACCTGTTAGGGGCATGCGGGCTGCTGGCGGGAAGGGTCACCTTGTCCACAGAGAGTCCAGTGAGCCTTCATCAGCACCCACTTCACAGCAGTGAGCCAGAGAGTGGGCGCAAGAGTGGGAGAGGGGGAGAGATGCTGTAATTAATTAGTTCTGCCGCGGCTTTAGGAGAGCGGAGGCTGTGCATTTGCTAGTCTTCCAGGAGAGCTGCTGGTTGCAAGTGTTTGTATTAGGGGGTCAGGTGGAAGGTGAGGGGGTGGGAGCTTAAAAGCCCAGGCCAGACCCCGCCCCAGCACCCTTATGATTTCAGTGGCTTCTTTCTCTGTTGACCACATCAGCTTAGGGATCCAGAAATTCTGCCAGTCCCTGGACACTGTCCCATCTGCCTGGTCCCCCTACCCCTACCCTACCCCACCCGAGGCAGAGGCCTTGCTCCTGTTTGAAGAGTTCAACAGCTTGTAGAGCTGGGTTGCAATTCCCTGGGTTGACAGTGGATGGCGCTCTCTATTCCAAGCTGAAAGTTCCTCAAAGTTCCTCAAATACCTTCCTGAGTGAACACGCTCAGAAAAGCCCATCTCTGCACACTCAACGCCGTGAATCACAGCGCTGGATCAAGCTGGCCTCGGGGCACGTAGCGAGCTGCCTTTTCATGAGCTGTGTATTCCTGGACCCCGCTTTGCCTCTTGAGCGGCAGTGCGGGAGTGGAGGGAGGGTAACTGCGGGTGAGGGCGTCCTCCCAGGAGTACAGGACGGTCACGAGCCGCGCCGTGACGGAAGGTGTCTGGCTTTCCTCCGGAAAAGCCCGGATGAGCCGCAGGCGTGGCCAGCCCTGGCTGTTCCGTCTACCTAATCAGGCCAAGTGGCAGGTGCTCTGCAGCCCCCCACGAGAAAACACAGGCGGCCCGTCAGCACCCCTCCTCCTCCACCGCCAGGGGGCAGCGCCGCCCGCCGAGTGCACCCCAGCTCCGTGGGCCCTGCCGCTGGCGGAGCCGCCCTCTCCCTGGCCACCGTGCCCCTGGCCCCCGGTCCCAGGCCGCCCTCTCGCCCTTTCCCGGCCCAGGAGCACGCTGCCGAGTCTGAGTTGAAGTTGCCGCCGTTTTGCGCCGCCCCGGGACGGGCGTGAGGGTGGAAGCCGTGGGGGACCCCCTCACAGCACCCTAATTTCATCCTAGCCGGCGGGTCCTCCTTTCCCCCTCGTGCCGGCCTCTCCCACTCCCTGCTCCGGAAATGCCCAGCAAGGAGGAGGAGTTTTCAGAGCGGGGCGCGGGCAGAGGGGGCGGGAGCGGCGCCGTCTGCCCAGCGCCGGGGCGGGCCTCGGAGCAGCACGGTGCGGCGTGGCCCAGCCACGTGGCACACGCTCAAGGCCACGCGTGGCTGGTGGCTGCCGGGTCGGGCAGTGCTGGCCACCCCCCACTCAGCGTCTGCAGTGGCCGTGGAGGGTGTGAGCCGTGCCCCTGCCTGGCTGCCGGAGAGCGACGAGATGAAGAACTCGGGGGCTCAGGGTGGGGAAGTGGGGGGCCTGGGACCCCCAGGCTGGGCTGGTCCAGGGGAGGTGGGTGGGAGCCCCGCCTGCGGCAGGCCTTGCTGATGGAAAGCCGCCCAGAAGTCTGACCTTCTCGGAGCCCCCAACGGGCCCCGGCCCAGCCTGTCCCCAGAGGCTGCAGAGAGCTCAGGAGGCCGCCCCCCCGCCGAGTCCACAGGGAGAGGACAGGAGGAAGGGCGGTTGGGGGCATGCTGGAGCCTGTCGGGGCCCCAGCCGCGGGGTGGGGACTGCCAGTGGCCCCCAGACCTCCTTCTCTGGGGCACTGGGGCTCCTGGGGGCCCTCGGGCTCAGCCAGGCTGTCCGAGGAAATCAAGGTGTTGGGGAGAGGGTGGTGGGTAGGGAGACGGGGCCCCCTCTAGTAGCTTGGTCAGCGCAGGGCCCCCTGAGGACCCCAAAACCAAGGGGAAGGACATCCCAGGCAGGGGGTCCAGCAGGTGTGGAGGCACAGCCTGCAGGTGATGGGGGAGGCCGGCGGTGTGTGGGGGTCGTGGGGGGCCAGGTTGGGCAGGGGCTGGGCAGGTGGGCGGTGGTTGTGGGCTCAGACCTGCCAGACGCTGAAGGTTCTGGCCGTGTGCTCATGCTCCGCCTTCCCGCGACTGGCTGCCTCTCACCCACCTTGCGCGGTCACTCCCTCCTGCCCAGGACGGCCCCACCGACTGCCCCGGTCCTGCTCGCTGGCCGCTTTGAGCTTGAGGCTTGCGAGGGCACTTGCAAATTCTGGGGTTCCCTGCTCGCCGGAGTGCTCCATCTTCTTCTCTGCGTCCCCCAGAGACCCCAGCACAGGGCAGTGTTGCTGGGGCTGGGAGCGGGCAGCGCTGGCAGGGGGTGGCCGAGAGGAGCCCGGGCTGGGGATGCTTGTGGGCCAGGCGCGGCTCAAATGCCTGAGCAGCCTCGACCAAAAAGGGGAAAAGAACCAAGGGCAACTGATTTTCCTAATACGTAAACGGATATGGCTCAACTGATAGAGCGTCTGTCTATCATATGGGGTCCCAGGGTTCAGTACCCAGGGCCTCCTGACCCGTGTGGTGAGCTGGCCCATATGCAGTGCTGCTGCACACAAGGAGTGCCGTGCCACACAGGCGTGCCTCCGTGTAGGGGAGCCCCACATGCAAGGAGTGCGCCCTGCAAGGAGAGCTGTGTGAAAAAAGCACAGCCTGCCCAGGAGTGGTGCCACACACACGGAGAGCTGATACAGCAAGATGATGCAACAAAAAAGAGATGCAGTTTCCCAGTGCCACCTGAAAATGCAAGCAGATGCACAAGAACACACAACGAATGGACACAGAGAACAGACAACGGGGGGTGTGGGGAAGGGGACAGAAATAAATAAATCTTTTGAAAAAAGAGACTTAAAAAATTTCCCCCGTAATATTTGCTATTTAACATGATATATTCAAAGTATTATGTCAGCACGTAATTCATATAAAAATCACGATGGGATATTTTTTACACCAATCCTCTGAGATTTGCTGTGCATCTGGTAGAGTGCATCTTGCCGTGGCCCAGCTACATTTCAGACGCTCAACGGCCCCACGTGGCTAGTGGCTGTCGTGGTGGGCAGCGCAGGTCTGGGAGGGTCAGCAAATGTGGGCTGGCGCATGCCAGGAGGAGCTGCGGGAACACAGAGCAGGCAGCGACCGGGGGAGGGCATGCGGGGGCTTCCCAGACACGGCGTTTGAGCTGGGCGAATCAATGATAGGAGTTCTCTGGGTAGAAAAGAGGAAAAAGAAGGTTAAGGCCGCCCAGTGACGCCAGGGGCCCGCAGTCGCTCCCGTCATGGGTGTAAGTCCTCTATTTCTGCCTCGCTGGCCGGGTGCGACGGTTTCCTTTTCTGTAGCTACAGACCTGGAGTTCTGGAAGCTCTGCTCCTAACGGGCCATTGGGGTCCTCTGCTCGTGCCAGCCCTGTGCTTGCTGTGAGCCCGGGGCTCGGGGCGGCAGGGGGGCTCCGAGGGCAGGCCTGTGGCCACCCCAGCGGCCCTGGGCTGCTCTCAGCGTGTGCGTGGACCCCTGCAGTGCCGGGCAAACCCTTGGGCCCCAAGGTCCCTTGCGCCTACCGCCCTTCGCCCCTAGATGGCGCCCTCCACGCCGCTGCCCAGGTTCCCAGTGAAACTGATTAGGGACTCGGTCGCCTTCCCTTCTGCTCACGGGCACCGCGGAGGGCCGATTGCAGCCGGAGCACGGGGGACGGGGCGTGGGTCTTGCGCTGCGTGGACCAGGCCATTGGGCTGCATCTCCCGGGTCCAGCCCCTGCTTTATAAGGATTTTCTGAGGCACGTGCCTGGAACTGACGGACTTCCAGAACCTTCACCCACGTGTCATAGGGAGGGGGTGCGGGCTCCTGCTAAGTCCTCCTTAGGTCTAACTGAAATCTCTCTTGCTGCACCCTCCCCCACCATGGTCGGACCTCCAGGTGAGTGCTGCTTGGCAGGAAGCTATGACGCCGCTAGGGGATTGCTATCCCCGGGGACCAGCCCCAAAGCCCCCGTTTTCATAAAACTCCTTAGACGTGACTCTTCACCCCATATCAGGGACCTTTCTGGATGGATGGCCAGCCGGGGGGTGACCAGGCCCCGTGATGCCGGGTGCCCTCTGAGGCGTCCGCTTTCCTGTCCATAAAAAGAGGGAGTTGGTCATCATCGGCCGCGATTCCCCATGATGGAGGGACCCCTGCAAAGGCCACCTGTTCCCTGAAGCCCCCTCCTCCACTCCCCCCCGCTGGGCCGAGGGCTCCCGTCCCTCTCGCAGCCATCCTCCTCCTTTCTGGGAGCCTTGGGTGGAGCAAAGGGCGCTGGCCGTCCAAGGCCAGACCCCGCCTTCACGGGAAGCCCCTGTCCTCCTAGGAGGAGCCCCCTCCAGCAGCCGGTCTGCTTTCCCGGGCCCTTGGGCTGTGGGACCCCCGGGGAAGACCCCGGCTCCCTGGAGGCGAGGGGGCAGGTGCGTTCTGGTTTGGCTCCCGGCCCTGTCACAGGCCTGCTCTGCCAGCAGCCTCGGTCCCCTCACCTGTGAAAGGCAGGTAACAGCAGAGCCACCTGGCCTGGGGCTGGGGGGGGCTGCGATTTCGGGTGTGGCTCCTCTCCGCCTCCCTGCCACCCACCCGGGGCTGCTGTGGGCCCACTGCCTCCCCAAAGGTGCCGGGGGATCTGACGCAGCTGTTCACTGGCCCTGGGGACAGGGGAGGGCCAGGTGCTGGCCGGGCAGCCCACAGCCTGGAGTCCTGTTCCTAGCCCACAAGCACACCTGGAGAGCTCTGCTGCTCTTTCGCCGAGGCCTTGCCACCCGTGGCCACCTCTCCCCACCCGCCCACCATCCTGGCTCGGCATCCCGGGACCCTGGAGAGAAGGACGCCGTTCCCAGCAGGGACGCTCCCTCAGGAAGGAACCTGCTGCCTGGAGCCTGGGGACGTGGGCTAGCCCAGCCTAGGCTAGCCCCTCCTGGGCATGGAGAGGCAGACAGGATGGCGGGGTGCAGCCATCCCGGGGGTGGCTGTGCCGGGGCCAGCGTAGCTGCAGTGGCCCGGGGCTTCTCCATTGTCCCCCCAGCTCTGCTGAGAGGCCTCAGGGCAGCCCCTCCCCAGGCTCGGGGGTGTCCAGGAGGGGCTGGGCCCGGCCAGAGTCGTCTGGCCTCACTCTGCGGCCCCCGGGTGGGCCTTTGCACGGGCCGCGCCCCTCCCCGTCTCCCCGGGGAGAACCTGCCTCTGCGTCGAGGCTCAAACGCCCCTTCCCCAGGAGCCCCCTGTAAAGTGCCCCTCCCTCCCCTTCCCAGGGAGCATTTAGCGACTGCACCTGTGCCCAGGTGAGTTGGTTTATTGATATTCCGGCGAGTGCCCCGTGTCCAGGTGACAGCATCTGGCCTTAACCTGCCGCTCCCCACCTGGCCCCAGCGTGGCTGCCAGACCCCGGCAGAGGCTGATTGTAAGGGAAGCTTCCGGATCCTGAGGCTGTGCCTGGACTCGGGGCTTCCCACGGGCTCATGGGTAAGCCGCCGAGCTGAACTCGCACCCAGGCCTCTGGGAGCTCAAAGCCTGGCCTTGACCGCTTTGCCCTGCTCTTTCCCAACCACACCCTCTGCTCAGCGCCCCCCCCCCCCCCGCCCCCTCGGCTTTGGACCTGGCAGCTGCCCCCAGTGGAGAGAGGCTGTCCCTACCACCCTCTGGTCCCACGCCCCGTCCCCTGCGGCGTCCAGACCCCCCAGGCCTGGGAAAGCAGCGGACAGCAACCAGGACCGGCGCCGCCCAGCGGCCTGCAGACGTGGCCTCCCCCACCCTGCCACGTCGCGGCTTCCACCCCAGCAGGCAGGAAGCTGCTCGCTCCCTCTCTCTCTCTTTGTAAAGTTTTGGAGGGTTGTTGTTGCAGGAAACATTTGGACACGGGCCAAGGAACATAAAAAAAAAAAAGGGAGCGCGAGAGCAGGGGAGGAGGCAGGGGCTGGGGGAGGTTTGGAAAAACCATCTGATTCCACTTTGCAGAGTCAACGGCAGTTGTGCCTCTGCGGCTCTGCAGTCCCTTCAGATCCAAACCGGGCAGGGTGATGTCAGTGGGAAACTATGAGGCCTGCCGTGGCCCCGTCCCCCTGCCCAGGAGAGGGCCCCGGGCCGGGCTGGACGGCGGGGTGGCCAGCGGGTCCGTCAGCAGGAGGAAGGCCGAGGCGGGCAGAGCGGGTCCCTCACTTTGACCTTGCTGGGTTTTCTCTGCTGCACGCCCGGCCTGCCACGTGGGAGGAGAGGGTGAGGGCGACGCCACGTGGCCCCTCCCAGAGTGCTCGGCGTCCCCCGGCCCTCCCACCCCCTGCGAGGGAAAAACCTCGGCCTTTCCTCAAACATGCTGTGTGCCCGTCTTTGCCCTGCCGGTCCCTCCAGTCGGAACGACTTTCTCTTGCACGGCTGAAACCCCAGCCACGGTGGGGGGGGGGCTCCAGGGTCCCGCCGGGGGTGGGGGGACACGGGGCATGGCCCCTTGGGAGCCCCCGCTTTCAGCCTGCGTCAGCTCCGGCACTTTCTGGGGCGAGGGCTGCCGTGTGTGCCCCTGGCAGCCTGCTGAGCCCCTGGGCACCGCGGTCCTGGGGCAGCAGCCGCGCCCGCCTGCCTGGCGCCTCCGGGAAGCCCGGCTACCCCCAGGGCGCACGCCGGAGCCTGGGGGTCCCGGGCCGCGCCGGGGTTAGAGGAGCTCAGGTCATCCTCGTATGATACGACAGGGGGGCGTCTGGCGCAGGAAAGTGGGGGGTTCCCCGTCGGCGCTGGCCCTGCGTAGATGGATGCCAGACCCTGGGCCTCCCCTGTGGGCCTGCTCCTGGCCCTCCCCACCCCAGAGCGGGGACCCCACCCGGCAAGGCGGTGCTGGTCCCGGCCCGGCTGTCCCCACGGAAGTCACAGCAGGACGGTCCTTCCTGGCAGGACAGCCTGGTGGGGAGACCCGACCACACAGCCCAGATGGGGGGGCATCGCCCGGAACCCCCCACCCCGCGCCAGCAGGACCCACCTCCAACCACCCAGCCGTGTCACGGGAGGGAAGCGGAGGGCCCTGGGGCACTGGCTCCCTCCCACCGGGGGCCGAGGGCCCAGGGCCCGGCAGCAGGACCCCGGGGCCCGCCCGGAAGGGGCCCTGGACCTGGAGGGCCGGGGGCAGCACTGGTGGGCCCCGGGACGGCGCCGGCCTGGGAGGCGGCCCTGCAGCAGCGCCTTGAGTCACGGGCTGGGCCTCGGCCTCCGGGGGGCCTGAGGACATTTTTTCCATGGAAAGTAGCTGCTGGCTCCGCTGAGCGGGGAGCCTCTGCCTCCCGCCGCCAGCTGCTGGGGCCTCACGGCGGCCGTGCTGGGGCCGCTTCTCTTCGCTGGACTTTCCATCGGCCTGGGGGGGCTGGCGGGGAGTGCGCCAGGCGGGGTGGGAACCGGGCCCCGGGCCGACAGCACGTCCTCTCTGAGCCTCCTTGGCCGGGGGCCTCTCGGCAGGGCCGTCAGGGCAGGTGGGCTGGGGGAGCCCGGGGGCCCGGCTGGTGGCGGGGCCAGCCCCAACTCATCTCCTCTGGTAGCACTTGAAGGCAGGGGGGCCGGGCCGTGCTCCCAGGCAGTGGGGAAAGAAGGGGCGCACAGAGGCGGCACGTGCGCCCAGTGGGGGCTGATGCTGTGGGCGCAGGGGCAGCCACCCTCGCACTCCAGGGGCACCCCGGGCTCTGTACCTGCTGGGAGGGGCTTTTCCGAGAACCCTCGGGCTGCTCCCGGGGGGCCCTGGCTGGGAGCGGGCGCAGCTCCTTGGAGACCTGGACCCTCCCCACTGGCGAGGAAGCTGGCGGCCCCAGAGACCCCCAAGTGTCCCGACGGTGGCCATGGGCAGGGAGCTCTGTGGCCGAGCTGGGGCTGCCTGCCTGCCCCTCCCCAGGGCGGGCAGGCTGGCCTCGGGCCCTGCATCTCCACCCGGGACGCTGGGGTGGTGGCCGGCGAGGAAAGACCCGTGGTGGCGCGTCCTGAACCGTCTCCACCACGTGGCCACCCCCGCCCCCACCCACCGCTTCCTCCAGGAAGACCCCGGGCCACCCTGACCGCCTGTGCCTCCTGCTCCTTGCGTGCTGCCAGGCTGGGCACATAGGCCACGCATCTGACCTTCACGTCCACTAGGTTTCCGTCAACAGAAACACGGGGGCATCCTCTGAGGCCGGGGCAGATGGCCTTGCCGGCTCATTGGCTAGCAGGGCTCCCCGCAAAGGCTGGTCATGTTGACTGGAGGACCTGGAGAGGGCTTTGGGGGTGGACAGGCTGGGGGAGGGACCCCAGCCCCACGGCCCGCAGGCTGGGTGGCCTGGGCAGGTGGCCTGTCGCCCTGGGCCTCCCCTGAGGATTGGGGTCAGGGCAGTGCCCCCCCTCCCGCTGGAGCTGGGAGGACTGAGTGGGTTGGCGAGGACAAGCCCCTGGTTGGCTCCCGGTGCCAGCGAGGCCGGGGGCTCCCCAGGGGGGTCCCCCCTCGCACAGGGGCAGCTGTGCGCCAGATGAGACCTGCCCTCTCCTTCCTCCAGCCGGCAGCCCCCCCGGGCAGAGCCCCCTCCAGAGGGCTCTCGGCGTTTTCTCTGCGTCCTCGGGGGGCTCCAGGCCACTTGCACTGGGGTCTCCTGCGGGGAGGGGGCCTTTCATGCGAGGCCGAGCCCCGGTCTCTTGAGCTTGGCCTGCTGCTTGGGCGTCTGCCGGGGCGCCCGCCGCAGCCGCTGCCTCTGCCGGCAGGGGACGGCGGTTTAGTTCGGGTCTTGCTTGGTCTCGGTGGCGGGGTCGTCGCAGCCCAGGGGAGGGGCTCGTTCCTTCCAGGGCAGTGGGGCAGGCAGGCCCAGCCGCGCCCTGCTCGGCTCGCTGGCCTCAGTTTCCCCCTTTGTCCAACAGCGCTCAGGCTGCCTGGCAGGCTTGTTGTGCGGAATCTGTGAGCAGTTGGACGTAAGTGACCGGCTCAGGCCTGGGGCCCTGACTCTTGAGTGGTGGCGGCTGTCGGCGGTGGTTTCGTGATGGCGACGGTCCGGGTCGACCGTGGAGCTTCTCACAGCTGTGGGGGCCCCCGGCCTGGCGCTGCCTTTCTGCTGCTCTCTTGCAAGCCAGGGGCCATCTCGTGGGTGTGCCCTGGCAGCGGCCTTCAAAATCACCCAGAACAAGCCCTCGCTTGGCAGATTGGGGAAACCGAGGCACGGAGAGGTTGTCGAGCTGGTACCCAGTGACTACATCCTTTATGGTGGTGACTTGTCTCCTTCTGAGTAACAGACCTCGGGGACCTGGGAAGAGCAGGGTTCCAGCAGGAAACAGGCGGGCCCCTCAATTCGGGTCATTTGAAGTGAGTTTAAGAGGTTTCTCTTATATTTGTATTTTTAAAAATGTTTTTTAATGTAATGTTCTTTGTGATCTATTAACTTTAATTAAAAAAAGTGTAAAAAAAGATCACAAATGGGGAAGGGGATTTGGCCTAAAGGATAGGGCGTTCACCTACCACATGGGAGGTCCAGGGTTCAAACCCCGGGCCTCCTTGACCCGTGTGGAGCTGGCCATGCGCAGTGCTGATGCGCGCAAGGAGTGCCCTGCCACGCAGGGGTGTCCCCCGCGTAGGGGAGCCCCACGCGCAAGGAGTGCGCCCCACATTGAGCCGCCCAGCACGAAAGAAAGTGCAGCCTGCCCAGGAGTGGCGCCGCACACACAGAGAGCTGATGCAGCAAGAAGACGCAACAAGAAGAGACAGAGATTCCCAGTGCCACTGATAAGAACACACAGGAAATGGACACAGAGCAGACAACGGGAGGGGGGAGAGAAATAAATAAAAAATGTATCTTAAAAAAAAATGAAGTGAGTTTAGTGACAACACAATGCACAAAGGTGGGTTCGGGTGCAGGGGTCCCCACGGCTGGTCCCACAGTCCCGGGGGGCATGAAACCGCAGGGCGCTGTCCACGGGGCTAGAGCTGAAGGGGCAGTGGAGAGGGCCCCTGGGGCCTGACGCAGGGCGCGGCTGCCGCGGTCTGCAGGGCGGCCCGGGTGAGCGCCGCCGGCCGCGCCTCCCACGTGCAGAGGCCCGAAGCGGGTCACGCTCCCTCCAAAGGCTGAAGCATCCGGGTGGCCGGCCCCTGTAGCTCCGTCTCCGCCTCCGGCCGCTGCCCTCCGGTCTGCCCGCCGGCCTCCTCCGGCCGCGCCCGGGCCTCCTCTGCTGCCTGGGCCTCCGTCTTCCCCCCCGTCGGGCCTCAGCTCAGCTAGCCACGCCTTAAGGTCCTTTACAAAGGGGCTCGTGTCCGCAGGCCCGGCCTTAGCCCTTGACCTTGGCCCCTCTTCTTCAGGGGGTCAGTGATTCGCTTCCATGGCACTGCGGGGGTCACCAGCCAGCGCTGGGACAGAGGTAGAAGCAACGAGCCGCCCCCCGCCCTCCCCCTGCCCACGTCCCTGTCTGGCCCCGCCTGCAACCAGCCGACTGGACCTGCAGGAGGCCCCCCCGAGGGCACGAGACAGAGGAGCCCCCCCGCCCTCCCCCCACTCCCCGGTCAACGCAAGCCGTGGGCCCCAAGAGGGGAGGCGTGCGCGGTCTTGAGCCCATGTTTCAGGAAGTCCAGGCAGCGCCGGTGCCCGCCAGGGACCCCGCCGTGGTTGTCATGGTCTAAGTTAAGGCGCTGCGCCGAGGACAGGTGTCTTTGTGTGCTGGGGCGTCTGTCGCCAAGAGCCACAACCTGGGGAGCTTCAAGCAACAGAAACGGACTCTCTCACCGCCTTGGGGTCCGAGGTGTGAAATCCAGGTGTGGGGGGCTGTGCTCCCCCAGGAGGCCCGGGGGGGCTCTCTCTCCTCTTCCGGCAGCCGCAGGGGGTCCTGGGCATGTGCCCTGGCCTCACCCCACCGGCCCAGTCCCTGCTGTCGCATTACTGTCTCCTCTCTATGGCTCCACTGCCCCTGTCTCCAACAAGGACACTCCCGTTGGGTTTAGGGCCTTGTGGCCACTGCAAGGACCCTCTTTCCAAACAGGGTCCCATTCTGAGGCACCCTGTCACTCTGGTATGCCTGAATGCAGGACAGCCTCTGTCCCCCCTCAAGCACCTTGTGTGGCTCCCTGTGGCCTGCAGAGCAGAACCCCAGCACCTCCGCCGTCAGTCCCGGGCCGTGGCTCGCAGCTCTCCCCGTGCCTGCCGGGGGCACGCTCTCCCCGGGCTGTGGAGATCCCTTGCCTTGTGTTTTGCCTAGAGGAGTGGGTGCCGCCCGCCCTGTGAGCGTTGGGGGCTGTAGCAGTTTGATATGGTTATGAATTCCAAAAATAGATATTGGATAATGTTTGTGATCTGACCTGTACCTGGGCGTGACTGAGTTATGATTGGGGCTTTGATTGGACCACTTCATTAGGGCGTTAAATTAAAAGGCAGGGCAAAGGACGGAGTTGGGGTTTTTTGTTGTTGGAGTTTTGATGTTGGAGTTTGATGCTGAAGCCTTAAGCTGGGCCCTGGCAAGTCAGCTCACAGAGGAAAGAGAAGCCAGCCCCAGGAAGAGAGGAGCCCTGAGCCCAGGAAGAAGCAAGACCCCAGAAGGGAGGAACCCAGGAAGCCTGAGCCTCGCAGACGTCGGCAGCCATCTTGCTCCAACACGTGAAAATAGGCTTTGGTGAGGAAGTAACTTATGCTTTATGGCCTGGTATCTGTAAGCTCCTGCCCCAAATAAATGCCCTTTATAAAAACCAACCAATTTCTGGTATTCTGTGTCAGTGCCCCTCTGGCTGACTAATACAGGCCATTCTTGGTGGCGGGGCCAGTGTTGTGCCGTGAACCACACCCTGCAGCACCCCTGGCTCCACCCAGTAGCACTCCCCTGAGCTGAGACAACCAACATCTCCCTACACTGCCCAAAGTCTCCTGGTGCCAGCCTTGCCCGTGGGTGAGAGCTGCTGGCCTAGAGAGAAACCTTCTGGGTTGGGTGGGGCCTGGACCGGCTCGGTGTGGCCTCCTCCAGGAAGCCTGCCCTGGTTCTCCAAGGCGTCCTCCCCGCGTTGGGCAAACCTGCCTCGTCGTCAGCCCATGGGCACTGTGTGGTCTCTGGCGGGTGGGCTGAGGCTGGACCTCTCGCCATGGACAGTCTCCATTGTCCTCCATGGAAGACGTGGCCAGAGGGTGCAGGGATGGGACTTCCAGGCACCCGTGACCAGGGTCGAGCCTGACTCTGTCTGCCGGGTGCTGGGGGCCAGATGCCCACACGCTCCCCTGCCCTGCCCTGGGCTTCTTGGAGGAGTTTTAGGGCCTCTGGGGGAGCAGAGGGCAAGCCCTGGGCATCCCAGGGTGGAGCTGAGCTTGGCCGAGCCTCCTGCGTGACAAATGGGCCAATCCAGAGGGGAAGGCATTGGCTGAAGGGCCCGCAGCTGAGCACGGGCGGAAACTGGGGCCCAGGCCTTCTGGTTCTCGGCCAGGTGGAGTTTGTTGCATGCATGTGCATTTTCGTTTGTTTGTTTGTTTTTTATCAATTCTTCCTTTTATTTTATTTAACTTTTTGTCTTTATTTTTTTAATGTTACATTAAAAAAATATGAGGTCCCCATATATCCCCCCAACCCTCTCACCCTACTCCTCCCCCCATAACAACAACCTCCTCCATCATCATGAGACATTCACTGCACTTGGTGAATACATCTCTGAGCACCGCTGCACCGCATGGTCAATGGTCCACATCATAGCCCACACTCTCCCACAGTCCACCCAGTGGGCCATGGGAGGACATGCAATGTCCGGTAACTGTCCCTGCAGCACCACCCAGGACAACTCCAAGTCCCAAAATGCCCCCACATCACATCTCTTCCTCCCACTCCCTACCCCCAGCAGCCACCTTGGCCACTTTCTCCACACCAAGGCCACATTTTCTTTGATTACTAATCACAATAGTTCATGAATAGAATATCAGTAAGTCCACTCTAATCCATAATCTATTCCTCCATCCTGTGGACCTTGGATTGGTTGTGTCCACTCCACATCTATATCAAGAGGGGGCTTAGATTCCACATGGATGTGGGATGCAATTCCTCTGCTTGCAGTTGTAGGCACTCTTGGCTCCCTGGTGTGGTGGTTGACCTTCTTCACCTCCATGTTAGCTGAGTGGGGTAAGTCCAATAAACCAGAGTGTAGGAGTTACAAGTCTGTTGAGGCCCAGGGCCTGGCTATCACATGGTCAGTCTGGAGATTCAGGTTCCTTGGGTATACACTAAACCCAGCGCCAACTACAGCTTGAGAAGAAAGTTCTGGAGGTGAGTTCGGTGAAAGGCGGAGGCCCCCATCTCTCGGATGGCCCTTATGCTGCTGGTGAGTTCACTGCGCACCCGTCTGGAATGCTCAGTGCACATGCTACCTGAAACCCACGTGGGTTGTCTTGGGTGGGGTCCATCCCCCTGGGTCCACCCTTCTAGAACTTGCTTTCTTTCACAGCAAAGCCCTCTTGCCCGGGGGCTGTGCGTGGCACTGGCCCCTTCTTCCAGCAGCGGCCCTGGGCTCTGCCCGACCCCTCCTTGCGTGGTGTTTTGGTGGTCCCTGGTTGGGGGTCTGGGCAGCCTGAGCTGCTGTGGACAGCCACGCACATTTCTCCAGCGTTTCCCCAGGATGGACATTTCCAAGTGGAACTGCTGGGTAAATGCCACAGGGACGCAAGGGGCGATGGGACCCCTGAGGAGGAGAGCGGAAGCAGCACCCAGTTTCATCAAGCTCTTCTCCTGAGGTGGGTTGTTTTCCTCAAGAGAACTTCATAATCTGCACCAGGAGCTCCGGCTCTCCTCTGTGCAGCCACCACCACCAAACGAGCGCCGTGGACGGAGGTCAGGGCCGTGAGGGAGGGCTGCCGGGAGATTTACGGGGCAGCTTGGAGGCAGTGGCTCCGGGAACTCCTCTGTTGGTGGAGGGCCCTTCTCTTGAGAAGGCCCGTCCCTGCCAGGTGGAGAAGGTGTCGGGCTTCTCCTGGACAGCGGGCGAAGGTGGGCGTCGTGACGTGGCCACCCGCCCTCCGTGACGCTCCCTCTTGCGGCCCCTGGGGCTTTGGGCTGGACGGTGGAGGGAGCCTTTGGGCCAGTGTCGGGGCTGCCTCCCTTCCTCCATTGGCTGGAGCCGCTCCGGCGCCCTCTGAGGAGCTGTGTCCACCCTCGGTCAGAGGGCCCCAGATTACGGTACACCCCACACCTCCACACAGTCCCCTGCCCTGAGCACCACGCCAGCGGCTGAAGGGGAGGCAAGAGCTGAGCGACAGATGCCGAGCAAGACTTGCAAGCCTCGGGTCCTGGGGCGGGATGGCCACCTTCGTGCTTTAGGGCAGAGAGGGCTGTGGAGGGCTCAGGCCTTGTCACCCAAACACCCCAAATTTAGTTGCTTAGGACATATTTGCCCTTGGTCATCCCTCACGGCTTCTGTGGGTCAGGACTCTGGAAGTGGCTCAGTAGGTGCTTCTGAGGTCTCGTGAGGCTGCAAACAGGTGGCCAGAGCATCTGCTTCCAAAGCGCCCCACCCTCTTGGCCGCTGAGCGCTCCTCTCTCCATGACAGGGCGCTGCCGAGCGCTCCTCCTCCTGACCTGGCAGACGCCGAGCGCGCCTCTCCTCCCAATATGGCGGCTGCCAAGTGCTCTTCTCCTCACCACACGGCAGCCACAGAGCACTCTTCCCAACACGGTGGCCGAGGAGAGCTCCTCTCCTCACAACATGGTGACTGCCGAGTGCGCCTCTCTGCACAACACGGTGACTGCCGAGTGCACCTCTCCTCACAGCATGGTGACTGCCGAGTGCGCCTCTCCTCACAACATGGAGGTCACTGAGTGGCTCCTCTACTCACAACATAGTGCCTGCCGAGTGCTCCTCTCCTCATGACATGACAGCCACCGAGCACTCTACTCTTCACGACATGGTGGCCGAGGAGAGCTCCTCTCCTCACAACATGGTGGTTGCCGAGTGCACCTCTCTGTGCAACACGGAGGTCACGGAGTGGCTTCTCTAGTCACAGAATGATGGCTGCTGAGCGCGCCTGTCCTCACGATATGGCGGCTGCCGAGCGCTCCTCTCCACATGACATGGTGGCTGCTTCCCTCAGAGCAAGCCATCCAGCAGGCCACGACGAGCTGCCAAGTCTTCCAGGAGTTGACCTTGGAGGTTCACGTGCTGTCACTCCCACAGTATTCTGTCACCTGAGCTCACCAGTGGCCTGCTCGGGCTCAGCCAGGCCCCAGAGGTGGCCCTTCCCACGATGGCTCTCGTGACACTGTCTGCACCACGTAGCCTCACGTGCCTGGCAGAAGGGGCTCAGTCAGTGTGGTTTGAGTTGAGCCGAGCCCACGGGCCCGCAGTGGTCCTTCAGGGTTACAGAGCCCACTGGGCCACGGAGGGCCGGCGTGGGCCACTCTGTAGCTTGGGAGGAGCGAGGCAGTGTGGTGGTGGACAGCGAGACAGATGCGCATCCTGACCTTGGCTGGGTGGGCTTGGGCATGTTGCTCTGTTCCCTGTGCCTCAGTTTCCTCAACTGTAAAATGGGAATAATGATGGAGCCCCTCCTACGCCACTGGGAAGATGTTTAAAGCTTTTGGCACAGCATCTGGCCAAGAGCTGAAAGGTGGCCATGGGGCGCTCTACCCCTGCCCCTTGCTGAAGGCCAGCCTGTCTGCCATGTGCGGGCCCCTGGGCCTCTGCTTCTGAAGAGCTTTGCCTGGCAGTGCCCGACTGTGGGGGAAGGAAGGAGGCAGAGGGGGCACTTGTTTCCTAATGCCAGGGGATGGTCACGGGCTACGGCAGGGCAAAGTCAGGAAACGCCACGGCCCCTGCAATGAGCCTTGGGTAGAATGCTCCCCTTGGCCCATTCCGTGAGGAAAGCCAGGGCCTCGACGTGGGGGTCGAGAGAGTGCGTCCCTCAGAAATAGGGGGGCAGGGCCGAGGGCGCAGGAGAAGACGGCTTCAGCAAGCCCTCGACGCGCCAAAGCCAGCCCCTTGCCCCAGGGGGGTGCTTTTCCCTGCCTGCTGTTGGTTTCCATCCGTTGTCTGCTTCTGTTCCAGCCGAGCTCCCGCTACCTCCTGGCACGGAGACAACCAGTTGCAGAGTCCCCTGCTGCAGTTTTCTACTGGAAGGCAGACGGCAGCCTGAAGAACGAGGGCATCCGTTTTGTTGGAGCAAGGGGAAAAGTAAACCTTTAAAACAACAACAAAAAACCCGACCAACCAAACATGCAGGCGGTTTACAGAGTCTATGAAACGGGAGGTGCTGGTGCGCTTCTCCCAAGCCGCGGCACCCTGGGGCAAAAGAGGGGTGGCCCTCAGCCTTTGCAAGCTGACCTGCTGCCAGGGGCCACTCCTCTGGCCTTGGTCCACGCTGCCAGTCCACAGCCGCCAGCCCATGGCTGTCAGCCCACGCTGCTGGTCCACGCTGCCAGCCCAGGTCCTCGGTCCATGGCCATCAGTTCACGGCTGTTAGCCGTGGTGGTCAGCCCATGGCTGTCCACACTCTCAGCCCACGGCACGTGGCCCATGGCCCTGCTCACCCATGTTCGTGAGCATCAGTGGACTAGAGCTGGTCCCAAACATCTTCACAGCACAGCTTCATGCCCAGTTTCCTAACGTGTCTTTACACTTAGGAAAGTGTAACGGAGACTAGAGGAACCACGTGGAGAGACTAGAGAAGCAGCCGGCCCTGCCCCACTCCCCAGCTCTCCAGCCTCACAGGCCCGCCCGGGAGGGCCAGGGCCGGAGACCTGCCCTCAGCTCGGCCGCATGCCCTCTGGGTCTGTTTTCCCTCCGGTGGCCGGAGCCCCTTCCTGGCCCGAGAGCCTGTGCGGCGCAGGTGCCACGTCGGAATTCCAGAGCAACGCCGTGCTGCCGTTGAGCAATGGAGAAATAAACTCACAAAGGGGGCGGATTGGGGCCCCTGAAGAGACCCTCCAAAGCAGGCGGGCTGGCCTGGCCCATGAGGCCTGGGACCCCGACATGGGGGTCAGGAGGCCTTGGGGGCCTGGGGGAGCCCGGGCCCTGCCAGAACAGAGCTTTCAGCATCTCGGGAAATGCGCAGCCGCGTCTTTCCGCGGAGTGCAGGCTGAGCCCGCCCAGCCCCTGGGAGCAGGGGGAGGGGAGGCGGGGGGGGGGTCCGTGATAGGGGGAGGGGAGGCGGGGGGGGGTCCGTGATAGGGGGAGGGGAGGCGGGGGGGGGGGTCCGTGATAGGGGGAGGGGAGGCGGGGGGGGGTCCGTGATAGGGGGAGGGGAGGCGGGGGGGTCCGTGCTAGAGGGAGGGGAAGCGGGGATGTCCGTGCTAGAAAGAGCAGCAGGCGGGCCCCGGTGAGCTGGCCCACACTGTGTGGCCTTGAGCCTGCCTCCCCCCTCTCTGTCCCCTCTCCCTGCCCTCCCCAAGGCCCCAGAGCTCAGCCAGTTCCTTTCCTCCCTGTCCACCCTGGGACCTGGGCGCTGCAGTGACCCACTTGGCTGAGGCGCAGCCAAGCCCCTGGGGCTGGGGCAATGGTTGGTCCCAGTCCACAGAGGGAGAGGCGAGAGCCGGCCTGGCTGTGGACTTTGTCCAGCGCAAAGGGGAAACGCAGGACCCCCTGCTGAACAGTTATTTGGAGTTTCAAAATGGGGGCCACAGAGCAGGAGACCACGTGGGGGCCCTCCTGGGTGCGGCCCTCCTGGGCGGGGCCCCTGCACCTGCACAGGGCATGCCTCTGCGCGGGGTACCTGGCGGGGGAGGAGACTGAACTTCCTGCTCCGTTCAGCCAGGGGGGCTCCGAACTTTCTTGCAGCACATGGCCCCTGAATGCTGTGGGGGCCGCCAGAGTTCCCAGGCAGCTGGCGGCCGATGCCCCTGAGCACCTGGTCAGCTCTGGAAGAGTCTAGAAGGGCTAAGTGCACAGCTCTTGGCCACCCCAGGGAAGCCTGGCCTGGACACCTGCTGTATTAGTCAGCCAAAGGGGCGCTGATGCAAAATACCAGGAATTGATTGGTTTTACAAAGGGTATTTATTTGGGGTAGGAGCTTACAGATACCAGGCCATAGAGCATGAGTTACTTCCCTCACCCACGTCTATTTTCATGTGTTGGAATAAGACAGCCACTGACGTCTGTGAGGGTTCGGGCTTCCTGGGTTCCTCTGGGCTCAGCTCCTCTGTTTTCTCCACAAGGGCAGCTGTAGACTGTCAGGTGAACGGCTCTGTCTCTCTCCCTGGGGCTCCAGCTTCAGCATCAAACTCCAACATTAAAAGCCCCCAACTCTGTCCCTTGCCATGCCTTTTATCTGTGAGTCCCCACCCACCAAGGGGCAGGGACTCAACGCCCTACTGACGTGGCCCAATCAAAGCCCTAATCATAACTTAATCACGCCCAGGTTCAGGTCAGTTTACAAACCTAATCCAGTATCTATTTTTGGAATTCATAACTATATCAAACTGCTGCACCTGCCAAGAACCAGGCAGAAGAAAGGAGATTTCTGAACTCCAGAGGGGGGTGCTGGGAGGGAGGTGGGCAGAGGCAGAGCCAGGCCTTGGGGGCGGGCCCTGTGCCCAGCTCTAAAGGCAGCTGGAGGCCACGAGGCCCAGGTCAGGCCCTGGTAGCAGACACCTTGGGCTTTCCTATATGTGGATTTGTCAGGTGGGTGAGGTCACGCTTGGTAACAAGCGAGCCCTGCAGCCTCATCATTTCTCACCCACTCCAAGTCTGCTGAGGGGAAGCTGTCCTCCACACTGTGACTTGGGGACCCAGCACGCTTCCAGCTCCACCTTCAGCATCCTTGCTGGGGCCCAGGATGGCTCTCTGGGGGTGTAAGTGGCGCCTCCAGCACTGGGCTTGGAGAGCTCACTTGGCAACGTGGGACTGACTTCTCTTTGCTCCTTGCTCATGCCTTCAACTCTGCGAAGCCTCTCCTGTCCCTGCCCAGGGCCGATGAGACCTTAGTGGAATGCCTGGCATGAGAGCAAAGTGACAGGGCCAGCTGGCTGGCCTGGCTCAGGCGACGGGCTCCGGGGCCGACACGCCTGGGCTCGGTCTGGCTCGGCCGCTTGCTCGGACAGGGTGCTCCCAGTGTCCGAGCCCCTGCTCCTGCACCTGTCAAACTCCTCCTGGGCTGCAGCGCCTGGCAGAGAGCCAGTGCCAAAGCCTGCTGTTGGTTTAGGTCTGGGAGGGTGAGGGCAGTGTCACCCCCAGACTCACGGGCTGTTTGGACTTTCTGGTACCAGGACTGTCAACCAGAAATCACTGCAGAGAAACTGAGGCAGGAGAAGGCCATGCATGCTCAGCTGTGGGGCTGGCACAGTGCGTTTCTGGTGACCTCCTGGGAAGAGGGCGGGGGCCCCAGACTCCCTTCTTCCCGGGCTCCTCCTGGGGGGTGGGAGGCCAAATGGACGGGAACCCCGGCTGGGGGTGGGCGTACCCCCAGAGTCTTGAGACCCAGGGCAGTGGGGTGGGCAGACCCAAGCCAGCCCAGGCAGAGCTGACACGAGGGGACAGGCCACCCAAGCAGGGGACCAGCTCCGGGCAGCCCAGGGGGCAGAGGTGGGGGTCCTGGGCTGCCGCTGGACGGAGGGCACTCCCACACCTCTGGTTTGGTGAAACCATCTAGAGGCTCGGCGCTGGGCTTTGGAGATTGGGGAAATGGAGGTGGTCTGGTCCCCGCCTGGGTCCCCGCCCCCACCCCCACCCCCCATGCAGAGTGGGCCGCCATGGCCCCTGCTCCGTGGGTGGCTGATGGCACTCGTGCTGTCACGAGCTCCCCCCTGGACCAGCCCGGGCTGTCCCCTGCTGTCTGAGCTGCAGGCTCTGCCCTCCTGGTTCCTGCTTCCCCACAAGGACCCACAGTGGGTCCTGGTCCCTCAACCCTTAGCCGGACACGGCGAGAGGGAGGGAATGGCCCGTGGCAGAGGGTGCTGGGGCCATCTCGGGACCTTGGGCCCACCCTGCAGCGTCCAACCTCCCCAACCTCCCCAGCTAGAGGGCAGAGGCCTGGGACCCCAGTGTCAGCCTCCCCAGCTAGATAGAGGGCAGAGGCCCGGGCCTTCCTGTGGGATCTGAGGGCCTCGGCAGGGGGGAAACGGACCCCTGAGATTCAGTGGGCGCCCCTGAGGAGACCCCAACAGTCCTGCGGCCGGGACAGGGAAGCTCAGCACCCTGCATCCCCGTGGCTGCCCCTTTGGGGTCCAGGTGAGGGAGGGCAGGTGTGTGGCCCCGAGTCCTTGGCTCATTCTCGCTCCGCACGGGCTCTTGGGGCTCCCACCAGCTCGTCATGCCGCAGGGGACGTTGTGCGTAGCGACACTTTGGAGCCCACCTCTTCTATTGTAATGTTCGATTTAGCACCGACTGAGCCCGGCGCTGGTGAGCTGGCTCCTGGGCACGCACTCCTCTTCCTTCGTGGACTCTGGCTGTGGAAACAGCCCCCGCTCCGGCTGCTTCTTGGCGCCGCCCGGGCACGGGGCTTGCTCCCCTGGCGTGCCCCCTGGGCCCCCTCGCTGCCCACCCGGGCTGGACGGGCCAATGGCGTGGGCAGGAAGTAACGCGCTGGTGGGCAGCGCCCTGGCCTGCGCGGCCGTGCCGCCGGGTGGGAAAGGCTCCGTCCTGGTGTGGGGAGGACCCGGCATTTCTGAGAATTAGCTGGGCGGGTGGTTTTCCCTTTCCCTGCCCGGTCCTCCTTTTCGGGTCTGGTGTGCATCTGCCTCTTCTAGGAAGCCTGCCCTGATAGCCCCACCTTGGGCTCTCTGGCTTCTGGACGCTCCTCTCCAGGGGGGCCAGGGTGGGCGTGGCTGCAGGGACTGGGACCTGGATGGGCTCGGGGAAGACGCTCGAAGGTCATTTGACTGTGGGTGACTTGCTTCCGTCCTGTAAAAATCGGTCTTCTACTCTAGAACTATGGTGACTGGTAAGGGAAGAAACTGCAGCGTTGATGGTGGGGAATGAAATGTGGACTAGCGTGGACTTGCTGGTGTTCTACTATAGCGCTATTGTGTTTCTAGCAATGGAAGAAACTGTGGCATTGATGCGGAGATCAATGAGAGCTGCTGAGGGCAGGGAGAGGGAGGAAGAGCTGTGATGTGGGGCATTTCCGGGACTTGGGGTTGTCCTGAATGACATTGCAGGGGCAGATGCTGGACATTATATATCCTGCCATAACCCACTGAATGGACTGGGGGAGAGTGTGAACTGCAGTGTAAACTATAGTCCATGTGGTGCAGCCGTGCTCCAAAATGTGTTCACCAAGTGCAATGAGTGTGCCACGATGATGAAAGAGGCTGTTGATGTGGGAGGAGTGGAGGGTGGGGGGTGTATGGGGACCTCATACTTTTTAATGTAACATTTTTTGTGATTTATGTGTCTTCAAAAAAATACAATTAAAACATAAATAAACAAAAAGAAAAATCAGGAACTACTGTGGGTCCAGTCCAAGGGACGGGCGGTGGCCCAGAGGCTTGGGGTCTGGGTCTGCAGTCCAGTGGCCCAGGCCGGTCCAGGAGGAGCACCGGGAGCTGAGCGACGGGGTACGGCACCCCTCTGGGCGACTGCAAAATGGGGGTGACTCTCCCTGCTGCCCTGGGCGGCTGTCAGGCAGCCTGGGTGCTGGGCTCCCTTTCACATTTGCTTTGGGAGGCAGCGGAGGGACCAGGGAGCCGAGAGGAGACAGAGGGGGTGGCGGGAGAGGTAGCGGGCGTGGCCGGCCCGCCTTCCCGTGAGGGGTGCTTGTGTGCTGCTGGGGTGCCCGGAGCCCCCTCGCCCTCGGAGAAGTCGAGCGCCTCGGCCTGGCCCGCTGAGCGCCCCCCCAGCCCACACTCTCCCCCTCCTTCTCGCACGGCTTCCCCCTGGCAGGAGCAGCTCCCACCTCCCTCGAGGCCTCTGTGGACACCACGGAAGAGGAGGGGGTTCTGGGCAAAAGCCGCGATTCTCCCACGGGCTCCATCGTGCGGACCCCCCGAAGAGGCCTGTCCCCCCCCACACCAGGAGCAGAGGGTGACGGCGGAGGACGGCTGAAGCAGGGTGGCAGGTGCTGGCCGCGAGCAGGCATCCCGTTTCCCGCCGCGTTGGGTGACGAGCCTCTTCCTGGGCTTGCTGGTGGAACTCAGAGGTGGAAGTGGGGAGACCGCACCCCAAGTCTGGTGTTGAGTCCCTCAAGAGCGCGAGGCCTGGGTCGTGGCCTCCCAGTGGCTCACCGCCCCCCCCCCCCCAGCCCCAGGCGTGGCTGTTAGCTGCTGTGTGTGTCCCTCACGGAGACCTCGAGCCCGTTGGGGAGGGGACCCCCTGGGAAGTGTCCTCCTCCTCCTTACAACAAGGCACACAGTCGGTGCTCAATGTGCATTGTTGGAGTCCGGTATTGCACCTGCACGGCGCACACCTGCTCCCCAGGCATCAGGGTCCCTGCGAGTGATCCCAGGGCGTGTCCACCTCCAAGGAAACAGGAGGTCAGAGGCAGGTTGGTCCCCAGCTCCGCCACCAGAGTCTCCGGGACCTCCAGGACCCCCCTGCCCTGGGCTTGAGACTTGCTCTCCCCTGGTGCTCTCCTTGCACCCTCCCTCTGATCCCAGACAACGGCCTCCTGGGAGTCCGCACTCAGGCAGAGTCCATGGCTGCCGCAGGGCCTTTGTACGTGCTGTGTGCACTTGCCCAGCCCTCCCTGTCCTCCCCCACTCCCTTCCCTCTTGGCTCGTATGTCCACTTCTGAGCAGGCCTTCTCCCATGCCCCCCACCCCCTGCTCCAGTCTTCTTCCTGAGGCTGCGTGGCCTCTCATCTGTGCTTGTCACCCCTCTCATCACCAGACCCTGGAGACCTGATCTGAGCGGTTCCCGGCTTTCCAGGGGGCACCCAGAGCTGTGGACTCGGGCTGCAGGGGGAAAGCCGTGCCCGGAGACCTCGAGAGCCCAGGGGGAGGCCGATGTGGCCCAGACGAGCCTCTTGCCGCTGTGGGGGAGGCCAGGGGCCGCCTTCCCCGGGCTCCCTTCCCTGCTGCCTGGGAGGAAGGGAGAGGCAGGGGGGTAGGGTCTCCAGAGAGGGGCAGGGCAGATTGGAGCAGGACACGGGGGTGGGCAGGAGCAGGAGGATGGAGAGGGTCTCGGTCTCGGCTGGGGTGGGGGCTGCCGGGTCAGGCGGGCCCCCCCACCCCGGGCGGCCGGCAGGCGTTCGCGCACTGCCACGTGGACACGGCCACGCAGCTTTCCGCCTCCAGGCGTGCTCAGGAAACCAGCCCTCTCCTCCTCCTTTCCTGGGCGGCATCCCAGGGAGCTGGGGCTCGCGGCTGCGGGGGGCCAGGCGCTCCCTGGCCAAGGCGCTGAGCCTGTGTGGGTGCCGGGGGCGCGGCGCTGAGCCGGGGGCCGGCCCTTCTGCCCCACCCCGGGCTCTGCTCAGCCCCTGCCCGCGCCCTCTCTACTCTCCCCACGCTCCCAGCCCAGGGCGTGGGTGAGTTTGCTGCGAAGCCTGGGCTTGGGGGGTGCGGCCGGGCCCGTGGCCCATCCAGCCCCCGCACATTCCGAGGGTGGGCGTCCCTGGAAATCCCTAGAGGCCCTGGGGTTTCCTGAGCATCGGGCTGTGAGCACACCCTGGGCTGGGAGCCGGGGGTCCTCGGCCTGGGTGCCGCCTCCCCTCCCCAGGCCCCCGCCTGCCCCACTGGGGCTGGACCGGTCAGGCCTGAGAGCTACTGGGGGGGAGGGGGCTAGCCAGTGTGAGCGGTTTAAGCCACGGGCTCCGGACGCCAGCCACGTCCCAGCTGGGCCACGGCTCAGTGTGTGGCCTCGGGCAGAGGGCTCTCCTTGCCCCAGCCTCAGTTTCCCTGCCTACCAGGCGGGGGGATGAGCTGATGTTTGAGCCTGGCCCTTGCTAAGGGCTCGACGACTGAGAAGGTTGCTGCGTGGCCGGGGCCGCTCCTGCCAGCTCAGAGCTTCGGGGGTGCCCCTTCTTGGGGGCAGTCAGCGCTGGGCCCAGTGGCCCAGGGGACGCCCCTGCAGCCTCAGCCCCTCTGGGTGCACAGCGTGGTGGGTGCCCGGGTGGGTGGCAGGGACCCATGGGCAAGCTCGCTGGGTCACGCCAGGGCCCAGGGGCTCTGGCAGGAGGAGGGGTGCCGAGGCTGGCCCCCCACCCAGGGGTAAGGGGAGGCGGAGCGGGGCCGGGATGCCACCGCCAGCCCGCCCCGCCGGCTGACTCAGCTTGTGGGGAGCCCGGGAGGGGTGGCCCTGGCTCCTCCAGGCCCCCTGGCGAGGACACCGGCTGTGCCCTGAAGCCAGGGACGGGGGGCAGGCGACGCTGACGAAGCCGGTCAGAGCTGCGGGCGCTCCCGCCTCTTGGAATTAGACGTGGGCTCCTTCTGGCCGCCCACCCGGCCCCCTCCTCCCCGCCCCACCCCCTGGCGGGGTCCAACTCATCCGCCCCTGAGAATGTGCTCCGGGGAACTCTCTGGAACGGGAAAGAATCCTAAGTCTCTGTGAAGGTTTATTTAGGAAATACAGAAACCAGATGGACAAAATTAGCCGCGTTTAGGTTTTGTAACCGTTGTGACATATATTAAAAACTGCTTCAGATGCAGTTTTGATTCTCCTTTCAAGGGAAATGGAAATTTTTTTTTTGTACTCAGTATTTGAGGAAAATTCTAGGCAGGTCCCTCAGGAGGTCGTTCTAAGAGCGCTTTTGTTCCTTTCCTGAAAGGTCAGAAGAAGGAGCTGTTCGAATGAATGCAGTGGGCCTCCACCAGGCCGGCGCGGGGAGACGGAGGGGCTGGGGCGGGTTCGGGGACAGGGGCGGCTGTCACTTTCTCGCTGCTGCGCGAAGCAGCCCCCCGCGAGGCCGGCGTGGACCTGCCGGCTGCTGTCAGCTCCCACGCCCACCCCGAGCCGCCCGCCAGGTGGCCCAGCCAGCGGTGCAGGGAGCCCGGTGGGGCCCGGGTGCTCCTCGGACACCAGGTCACCTGCCGTGCAGCCTGCCGCGCCCTCGGCCTCTGCTCAGGCCTTGGGAAGCATGTGGCCTCTGCCAGGGCCAGCGGCCGGCCAGGAGAAGCTTTTCGAACAGGGCGCGCCTGCATGGCAAGCGGACCCTGCCTCCAGCCTGCCTGCCGCGGGCGCCTCCAACCCTAAGATGGCCAGAGTGCATGGCCGGGGGCAGGGCTGCTGGGCTGTGGCCTGGGTCCTGCAGGGCCCTCGCCTGCCCACGGCCTGTGTTAGATTCCCAGGACCTGCCTGGGCTTAAATCAGCAGACATTGTCTCACGCTTCTAGTGGGGAGACGTCCAAAATCAAGGTGTCGGGAAGCGGATTTGGCTCAACTGATAGAGCATCTGCCTTCAGGAGGTCCAGGGTTCAAACCCAGGGCCTCCTGATCTGTGTGGAGCTGGCCCATGTGCAGTGCTGATGCATGCAAGGAGTGCCATGCCATGCAGGGGTATCCCCTGTGTAGGGGACCCCCACGCGCAAGGAGTGCGCCTGTAAGGAGAGCCACCCCATGCGAAAAAAAGTGCAGCCTGCTCAGGAATGGGGCTGCACACACGGAGAGCTGACACAACAAGATGACACAACAAAAAGAGACACAGATTCCGGGTGCTGCTGGATAAAGCAAGCAGACACAGAAGAACACACAGTGAAAGGACACAGAGAGCAGACAAGGTGGGGGAAAGGGGGGAAAGGGGAGAGAAATAAATAAAAAGAAATCCTTAAAAAAACACACACAAAAAAAACGAAAAACAAAATCCAGGTGTTGGCAAGGTCCCGCTTCCTCTGAGGCTCTAAGGAAGGACGCTGCCTGGTCCCTGCCGGCTCGGGGGTTGCCAGCCGTCCTTGCATTCCTGGCCTGTGGCTGCATCTCTCCACTCTTGCCTCCGTGTGTCTGTGTGTCTGTGTCAGCTCTCCTCTCTCTTTAATGACACCAACCTTTGGAATCAAGGTCACCCAAACACTGCTGACCTCACCTTAAGTTGCCTCAGTATCTGCAAAGACCCTATTTCCAAATAAAGTCTAGTTCACAGGGGTCAGAGGCTGGGACTCGGACATGTCTTTCCAGGAGCGGAGCTCAGCTGCTCACTCAGCTCCACTCAGTGCAGGCAGGCTCTGCGGAGCCTCTAAGACGGCTGGAGCAGTGAACCCAGGGCGGGGGGGGGATGTTTGCAATCTTCAGAAGCCGAAGGCTGCCTTCCCTTCTCCTCCTCTGTGTGGGGAGACGCGGGAGGGGCTGTCTTGGCGCACGTCTGACCCCTGGACCCTGGGTGTTTTAGAGATGTGGCAAGTCCCTGAAGCTTCATGAGCTTTAACGTCCACCTCTTGCTCCTTTGACCCAATCACTGATGTGATGCGACAAGAGCTTTCTGGAAAAAGGCCGCCGGATGCCCGGGGTCTCTGTGGTCCACACCACGGTGCAGGGCAGGGGTTGACGTAGTCCTGGGGTGAAATCGCGAATGCGTGCTGTCCATCCCATGTGTGTGCAAACTGTTTCTGATGCTCTTCTCCGATGGGGCTAGAGAAGAGCGCGCCTGCCAACTCGCCAGCCCCACCCGTGTCCTGGAGGCCTTGATGTGCTCCAGTGGAGATACCGTGCCTGGCGTGGCGGCCAAGATGGGGCTGCTGCTGGGAGGAGCTCCCAGAACTCACGGTTGTCATCCAGAATCCATCCCACTCTGCAGGGGCCACTGCAGGGCCAAGCTGGGGAGCCGAATGGAGCCACAGTGGGGACCACCCCTCCACGTCCTTGGAACCTGAGGGTTGTGCTGACCTTTGCCTCTCCACCTGGGCTGTGATGTTGGTTCTGATTTACTGTCTTGACAGGGGGCGAAGGGAGATCCCAAGGCTTCCACTTGGCCTTTCTCACGATGATGGGTCTTGGCCCACTGACCGAGTGCCCAGTGTGGTGGCCATGCCCCTTCAGAACTGCCACGGGGGTCCTGGACCCAGTGGACCCATTAGAATCTGCACATTGCCTAGAGCCCCATTTCTTATGGGGACCCCAGAAGCCCCCAGTCTTAACGGGGGCCCATTGCACTGCTTTGGGTCTCTGGGTCTCAACGTCTACTCAGACCCTGTTTCAACCAGACTTGCAATGTCGAGGCATTTCTCTCCCCCATGCACGGAGCAATTGGCTGGCATTTCCCTTGGGAAGGGCTAGAAGTGTCGTCGCCCTGTACAGAGGCTGGGTGTTGCGGGGTCCCGCCTCCCGGCCCCCACCCACCTGCTCGGTCAACGGGTTCTAGTTTTGAAGGCTGGTTCTGGGCTGGGCAGGCAGATTGTGCCTTTTGTCAGGACAGCAGCTGTGCTCAGCCCTCCAGCCCCCACCTCGGCGCAGCTGGGTGGTCCCTGGAGGCTCCGGGGAGACAGTTGTCCTGTGTGCTCTGGGCGTCGGCCCCCCTGGCTGCTCTATAGCCTGGCTCGACACTGTGGGTGTTGGGGTCTGGCTTCTGGGGGCCGAGCACCATGCCCCGGACTCCTCCCGCCCCACGGCCGACAGCGGCCGAGCTCTGTAAGAGCCCCCCGCCCCAGCCTGTGCTGTCCGGGAGCTGCAGCTGGTGTGCTCACGGGCTGGTCCCTGCTCTGCTGCCCTTCCTGGATGGCTTGGCTTGCGGGGTCTCCCCGGGCATCAGTGCGCCCCCTTCCCCGAGCTTTGTCCTCCTTCCTCCCATCGGCCACGGCAACCCCGGCACCCTGACCTCGCTCCACGTGGGCCAGCGCTTCTCCCATCCTCCCGCAGCGAGTCCACGCCGCCTCGTGCCATCCTTGCTGGGCTACCAAATCCCTTCTCTCTGGGGAGTTCCCCCAGGTCAACGCCCTCCTCCCCCTATGATCAAGCACCCCCAGGCTCTCATCCCACGAGCACCCTGGTTTCTGCTGGCTCACGTTGCCTGAATCCTTCCACTCTTTGGGGTGCAGTCCTCTCCGGGAGGGACGTGGGGGCAGGTCTGGGGGTCTCACGGTGAGGCAGAGGGCTCTGCGCCATCTTCTGGGGTGCCAGGGTGGTGGTGGTATACATTTACGGGTGGGTGGGCTACGTCCGCAGGCCTGGAAGTTTTCGAGGAGTGTGGGGCATCGACACCCTCAGGGGCTTCTTTGGAATGCCCCATGTGCCGAGGGTCCTGCTTTATCCCCAAAGACCCCTGGCTTGGCTTTACCGACCAGCCTTGCTCAAGCCCCTGTCTCTGAACTCCGGCCACTGCCAGTTCGCTCGGGGCGTGGGCTGGCTCCTCCGCACAGAGGCCGCTGCTCATGTCTGGCGCTCACTGCCTGCCCCCCATCCTCGGGTGTTTGTTATCTTCCTCCAGAGCATCTTTCAATTACCCCCAGCCCCGCAGTCCTTAGAGCCACTTCCTGTCCGGTTGTCCCCAGGGCTCTCTCTGGTCAGAGATTTTGCAATTGAGACGTGAGTGCGTCACCTTCCACCCAGGGGGCCCTGCCGGCTCAGCCTGGCACCCCATTTCCCAGAGCGCCAGGAACAGCAGTATCGGGTGGAGTTTTCTGGGGTGGAGACCCCGCGGGGAGCCCTGGAGCAAGTGTCCTGCGCGGCGCTGCGACTACTGGACCTCCGTGCCCTGACATGCTCACCCACCGGGTGCCTGGGAAGGCGCGACCTCAAGGACGTGGCTCTCCGCAGCCGAGGCTGACCCCTGAGGAGCAGGCGGCGGGGGCTGCGTGCTGGCCACCCCACAGCCGGGCACGGGGCCGACCTGGAGGGCCCTGCGTGCTGCATCTCTGTGCCAACCTCAGCGGGTCCTGCCGGGTGCCAGGAGCCCCCCACTCTCTAAAAGGGAGCCTCTGCTCTCCCACTTCCCGGATACTGAAGCCGAAGTCGGACACGTGGAAAAGGCTCAGGGCGGGCCAGGCCAGCTGGTTTGCCCGTCTGTCTGTCTCCCACGGGGCTGGCAGCCCTGTGCAGGCAGGGCCTGGGTCTGCTTTATTTGCCGTGGCAGCTGGCTTGGCTGTACCTGGTTTGAGCGCCGGCTGTATGCCAGGCTCTGGTCATTTGCTGAGAGGTGGGTCAGGAGCACGAGGCGGACGTCCTCTCCCAGAAGGGACTCGTTGCTTAGATGCCCATCCAGCATGCCAGGGCCCGAGCAGCTGGCACCAGCTACGGATGGGCAGGGCACCCCACCGGGACCCCTCTGTCCCTGGGGGTGGAGGCTTCTTCTTTGGGTGCCTGTACGTCCGGCCACCCGGAGCAATGGGTCCAAGCCAGGAGCTCCATGCGGCTCACAGGACCTCGGGCGCCCTTTCCAACATCAGAGGGAAGGAAAATCCTCTTGGTGGAGTTTGCTCATGCAAAAGTGACCTTTCAGGCAATTTATAAAGCAGCAATAACATGTGACTTGGCCAGGAACCGGCTTCAGAAAGTGTCAGTGCAGGGGCAGGAGACAGTCCTGCTGACCCGGACGGGCTCCCCTGGGGCTCGTATGTCTGCTGGAGGGGGTGGGCCTCCCTGCCGGGCTCTGACTCACCCCGTGGACGGCGGGCCGGGTGCAAGCAGCCTCATGGTGTCTGGGTGGGTGGCACGGTCGTAACCCCTGCCCGTCCAAGGAGAATCATCCGTCGCTGGGACCTGATGTTGCCCTCGAGGCCAGGGTCCTCGTGATTGTGAGACCCTCAGAAGCCTGTTCCACCAGGGTTAACCCGGTCACCCCAAACCTCTTTGACTGGGGAATCCTTTTTTCCCCCAAACACCAGTTACTCTCATGTGTGCACCTGTGTCTTACAGAAAACATTTTGGTGGCACCCTTTACTGTCAAAAAGGACAAAATGGAAGGGCCGAGATGTGTGCTGTTGTCCATGGTTGATGCCATCTCACCCTCTCATTGCACACGGAAGGGGCCCCAATGCCCAAGTGATTCGCAGAACCACATCTACCCCCCGTGGTTTCAGAGAGCCAGGAGTAACGGACGTGGTGTGAGCAGCGGCTTTTGGCTAAGTGAGGGTAACGACAGGCGGAGGGCTGGCTTTGTGCTCTCTCTGTCTCTTTCAGTTCAAGGGTCTGAGGATCTGGAAACTTGGAAAAGGAAAGGAGTAAAATTCTCCCACCTGAGCAAAGGTGAACTCGCAAATCACAGATGGCTTAGAAAGCTGGGGCATGGGTTTGTGCTTTTAGGTTGGACATTCTTTCCCAGTAAAGGGCCATCAGGTTTCAGAAACCAGAGTGCTCTCCAACATTTAAATTTTGTGCTTTCTAGAGTGGTCCTTTACATTGCAGAACTTATTTTATCCAAAATGTTTCAGCACAGCGAACCTCCACCTGCCCCCATCCAACTTTGCTACCAAGGGTTTGACCATCTCATGAGGCAGTGTATTCTCTAGCACTGAGTAACAAGCTTACCACCAAATTTAGCCACTGAAAGCAACACGCATTTGCTATCTCACTGTTTTCATGGGTCAGGAGTCTGGGTGTGGTTTAGCTGCGTCTTCTGCCAGGCTGCTCCAATGAGGGGTTTCCTGTGGCTGTGGTGTCATTGTAGGCCCGACTGGGAAGGGAGATACTTCCAAGCCCACAAAGTTGATGGAAGAATTTGGGTTCTTATGGGTTGTTGGCTTGGGAGCTTCAGTTTCCTACCAGCTGTTGGCTGGAGTCTGCCTTTCAGCTCCTAATTGGGTTTGGATCCACTTTCAACTTCTTGTTACATGGGCCTCTCCAACATGGCAGCTTTCTGTGTCAAAGTCAGTGAGGGAAAGAACCTCACAGTAAGATGGATCTTACAGTCTTATGTAATCATGAAGGTGACATTTCACAACCTTTTCCATATTCTATTGATAAAGAATAAGTCACAAGTCCCACCTGTCCCAAGGGGAAAGGATTCCACAGGGGAACTGAGAGTCATCGAGGCCACCTTAGACTCTGTCCATCACATCCCAATGACTCACATCTCTCCCCCATGCAAACTAAAGCCATTCCTCCCCCAAGGGCCCCAAATCTCATCCCTTTACAGCATTTTCTCCGAGTCCAGAAACTCATCATCTAAATAAACTCCAAATGTGGATTAGGTTCCTTGGGTGGAACCACCCAACAGATCAATCTGTTGATCTGTTGATCTCTAAAACTTGAGAGACAAATGATCTATCCCAGCCTCCCCTTATCCAACATACCTTGGTGGATAAGCAGACAACAGGCACAGACACACCTATTAAAATAGGGGAAAATGTGAGGTCACTGGTCCATAGCAATTCTGAAATCCAGCTGAGCAAGTGTTTGTCATTCTCTGATTAGGTTGCAAGTCATGGGAATAATTCTCCATGGCTCTCAGCTCCAGCCTCTGAGCTCCTGGTTCTGCCCACTGAACATCCTTCCTTCCTCATGAAAGGTAGATCATGTTTGCTGCCCACTTCTGCCAGTAGAATTCTGGGGATCTGATAGGCTCTTTTCATTTTGTGCTCTTTGTCCATTTTATCTCAAGCTAGCAATGTGTTTGCTGAAATTTCCCTTTCAAAACTTTGGGGTCTTTTGTAAACTTCCCTGGGGTTCACTCCATTAGACAAAAGCCTTACACACGGACCTTTTCACAACAAGCTCTTCTCTACCTTGAGATGGTTGAGGGATGACACTCTTAAGCGTCCACATGTCTCTTTGTGTGACTAAATATTCTGACCCTTTGGTTGTTCTGAATTTTAGCAAAAGGTTGTAAAGTCACACTCTTGGCTTTTTCTCTAGGCCACACTTCCTAACTGTGCTCACACGCCATTTCCTAATTTTAGCATATTTTGCCATCTGGAAAGGCTGAGAATTTTTTTTTTTTCTTAGAAGGGACTTTTTTGGAACCCTTTATTGCAGTTATTATTTAAACAAAGTAAGAATTACAGGTAAAAATAAGTATACTGAGGCTTAAACAGAAAAAATAACCAACATAAAAATTGGTATTAAATTATATCAGTAGAGCCTCTTTAATAACTTTGGTAATTCTATTAATTCTAAATCCTCCCACAAAAGGGCATTACAATCTTTCAGTTTATTGCAAACACTTCTTACAAAAAGTCAGCCCTGATGTTGAAGCTATAATACAAATTATTAACTACTGGCACTATGTTATAAACGTACATTGAAGAACATCTTATTTAAATAAAGAGAAGGCAATATTTTATTGGGGAATAAGTCCAACAAACAGATTTTTTTCTCTCTCCATATCTACATCCTATAATATTTTTATGGGCTAATTTCCAAACAAATGCATATTTTCTAAAAATGATGAAAAGTAAGCTATGTTTTGCTCAGGAGTACTATTACACTCATACCATTCAGGTTATTTTACAACAGATACTAGCTGTCAAACTTCAGAAGGCAAAACGCTAAGCTGTGAGTTCAGTATGGTCCGGCTAGTTGTTTCTCCTTGCCCTGGAGGACCTGGGGGCATGGACTGTTGAGAGACCACCTTGCCGCCAGCACTGCTTTCTTCACTGTTGAATCCACCACGATAGAACATTCAAGTCCTTATGCTGCAAGGCCAAGCAGACATGCGCCCACAGAGCCACTGGATATCACCATGTTCTCTTTGATAATTCTGTTGCTTCTTCAATTATACTGTTGATTTCAGGGGCTGCTTTATTTGCTTGCTTCTTAATCTGTCTTCTTTGCTTTGTTTACACATTTTCAACTTCCAGTTGACTGTACATAGCCACTGTGACTGGGGTTCTGCAGGAGAATGCTAGTCACAGTGCATTCTCCCCTGTATTCTCTTCTGTACTGTAAGGGCTGCTCTAGGCCAAAGAAGTCTAAGGCCTCTTTTTCTTCTTCTCCTTCTCCAGGCACGTTTTTTCCATCCCCACTGTGATGGCTAAGCTAATGTGTCAACTCAGCCAGGTACTTGTGCTCAGTTGTTTCGTCAAGCAAGCACTGGGCTAATTGTAATACATGGACGTTTATGGACTTTAGTCACCAGTGACTTTACTGCATAGATAGCTGATTACATCTACAACAATTAGGTAGATTGCTGTCAGCAATGAGTGATGAGTTATCCAATCAGTTGAATGCCTTAAAATGGGAAGTGATTTCAGCATTCAGAGAGAACTTCCCAGCTCATCTTTGGACAGTCATTGTCTCCCAGAAACTCATCAAGGACCTTCACTGGACTTTCCTCGGAGCCCTGGTTGCACCTGCCTGCGGGACCTGGACTTGTGCATCCCCACGGTCACGTGAGAGACCCTTATAAAATCACACACTAATAACAGATACTACTGTTGACAGTTTCCCTAGATAACTGCACCTTCAATCCTGATTTACAAGTTCTAAGTTTAGTTAAGTCCTCAAAAGGGACACTATCTTCTGGGGACTTGATTTCCAGAGGCTTGGAAATTCCAGAATCAGTTTCTGGTTTCTTTGTGTCCAACAATTCAGTCCTCAGCTTCTCACACTCATCTAGCATTTTGCTATAAGCTGTGATGAGAAGACAAGCCACATTCTCCCAGTTTACTTTTAAGTTCTTCAGCTAAATGCCCGGGCTTGCCAGTTTCAAATTCTGCCTTCCATACAACATCAGAAGTCAGTCTTGCTAAGTTCCCTGTGACTTTAAAGCATGGATCACCTTTCTTCCAGTTTCTAATAATAGTTTCATCATTTACTTCTAAAGCATTGTAAAAAGTCTCTTTAGCATTCATATTGCTAACAACAGTCTCTTCAAAGTGATTTAGGCCTTTTCCATCAAGCATTTCACAATTCCTACAAAAAACATCCCATACCCATTTATAAAACTGTTCCAGCATTTTGGTAATTGCGAAAGCACGACCCCAATCTCCGGTACCAAATTCTGTATTAGTCAGCCAAAGGGGTGCTGATGCAAAATACTAGAAATCTGTTGGCTTTTATAAAGGATATTTATTTGGGGTAGATGCTTACAGTTACCAGTCCATAAAGCATAAGTTACTTCCCTCACCAAAGTCTATTGTCATGTGTTGGGGCAAGATGGCTGCCAATGTCTGCCAGGGTTTATACTTTCTGGGTTGCTCTCTTCCTGGGGCTTGCTTCTCTCTGGGCTCAGCTCCTCTGTTATCTCCACAAGGTCAGCTGAAGACTGTCAGGAGAGTGACTTGTTTTTCTTTCCTCATGACTAAGTTCCTTTGTGTGCCTACTTCCCGGGGCTCCAGCTCAAAAACTCCATCTAACTCTTCTGCCATGTCATTTTCTCTGTGAGTACCCACCCACCAAGAGGGTGGGGATACAATGTCCTACTGATGTGACCCGATCAAAGCCTTAATCTTTACTTAATCAAGTAAAAGTAAAACCTCTAAATCTGATACACTCTAATATGCCCAGAGGAAAAGACCATTTTACAAAAATAATCTAATATTTCTTTTTGAATTTTGTATTAGTCAGCTAAAGGGGTGCTGATGAAAAATACCAGAAATTGGTTGGTTTTTATAAAGGGTTTTTATTTGGGGTAGGAGCTTATAGATACCAAGCCATAAAGCATAAGTTACTTCCCTCACCCAAGTCTATTGTCACGTGTTGGAGCAAGATGACTGCCAACGTCTACAAGGGTTCAGGCTTCCTGGGTTCCTCCCTTCTTGCTTCTCTCTGGGTTCAGGGTTCCTCTCTTCCCAGGGCTTGCTTCTTCCTGGGCTCAGGGTTCCTCTCTTCCTGGGGCTGGCTTCTGTTTCCTCTATAAGCTTACTTCCCAGGGCTCCAGCTTAAGGCTTCAGCATCAAACTCCAACATTAAAACTTCAACATCAAAAACCTTCATCTCTGTCCTCTTCTATGCCTTTTATCTGTGAGTCCCCACCCCTTGGTGGGGTGACGTAGTCCAATCAAAGCCCAAGCATAACTTAATCACACCCAGGTACAGATCGGATTACAAACGTAATCCAATATCTATTTTTGAAATTCATAACCATATCAAACTGCTACACTCACCCTCTGAATTCCAAAAAGACATTACAATATTCAAAAAAACCTTAAATCAGTAACAATGCAAGTACTAAATCATATCACAATCAATTTAAAGAAATACAGTTTGTCTTGGGGCAAAGTCCAGTCTGCTACAGACCTCTGCAACTTATAAAATAATTTATCTGTTTCCAATACACAAATAGGCAAAGGATAAAATAAGGAGAAATTGGGAGGGAAACATGAGTCCTGGGTCCTCTACAGTTTAGTAAACCTGCAGGGCATCCTCCATTCGATTTCAGTCTGAGAGCCGCTCTTAAGATGGTGGTTTCTTCTCCTTGGGGTGCCTTTGGGAGCCCACCCTTCCCACAGGCTTGCCCAATGGCCATTTTCTTAGTTCCGCCCTCATCAAGCATCTGGGTATCGACCAAGCTCCAAAACTCACCCTCGAAGAGTGTTGGGGTGTTTGCCACACCTTACCCAATCGTTGGGTTAGAATCTTTTGGGTTAGAATTTTCAAAATCATCAGGTCTGGTTCCTTTTTGTTTAATGGTTGTCACCTCTATTTGTCTTTTTCTCCTTCGTTTTACCATCAGTGGCAAGAAGAAACCAAACTTTGCCTGGAAGACTACTTACCTAAATAACTAAGCTCAATATTTACATATTCTGCTTTCCACATACCTGCAGGTTACAATTTTGCTAAACTTTCTGCTATCACATAGGCTCCCCCTCCCTCCATTTTCCAACACGTCACCCCTTCCTTCGGAACCTGCCCTGGTAATCTTAAAGTAATCTTAAAGTCTGGATTTCTACTAATAGACTGTTCAAGGTGATTTAGGATTTCTCTACCATGCTCCTCAAAATTCTTCCTGTCTTGGCCCACTGCCTAGTTCCAAAGCCACGCCCATATTTCTAGGTAGTTGTTATGACAGACCCACTTGTGGGTACCAAATTGCGTATTGGTTATCTAGTAGTACGTGGCAATAGTAGCACGAACTTAGTGGCTTAGGACAACACAGGCTTGCCATCTCCGTTTCTGTGGGCCAGGAGAGTGGGCACAGCAGAGCTGGGGGGTCTGTGTTTCAGGGCCTCAAAGGCTGAGATCTGTAGGCTTTGGGAAGGGTCTGCTGAGAAACTCACATGGTTGTTGTCAGAATTCAGTTCCTTGTGGTTGTGGGACTGAGGCCTCAGTTTCCCCTAGGCTGTTGGCTGAAGTCTCCTCTCAGCTCCTTGCTCGTTGTTAGCCGGAGGCTGTCCTCAGCTTCTGGCCACGGGGGCCTCCCCAGTGGGCCACTGGCTTCATCAAAGCCAGCAAGTGAGAGCGTCTTCAGCAAGAGAGGGATTCGAGTCCTACGCAGCGTGATCCCAGGGAGCACGGGCCCCGCCGTCGTCAGGTTCTATCGGTAAAGCAGCTCCTCGGACCCGCCCCACTCGAGGGCAGGGGCTGGCCAAGGCAGGAGCTGCAGGAGTTGGGGGTGGTTGGGGTCCATCTAGAACTCTGCCTGCCACCTGAACTGGGCGTCCTCTCTTTCGCCCCCAGATCCATGCTCCCCCCTCCCTGTCCTGGCCCCTGGCCTGAGAGGCTGACCTGCAGGGAGGCGTTCATGGGCCCCCTTGGCTCTCTGGCTTCCTGTTGGGTTTGTCTGGTGAGAGGCCCTGGGAGAAGATCAAAGGGAAGACGTGAGGGAGAGGGTGTTACCTGCCGCTGGGGGTCGAATCCTGCCCCCCACAAAGACACGGTCAAGTCTCACGCGGTGTTTCGGTGCGGGGGCACCCATTTGTGAACAGCACCTTTGAAGACCCTGTCATTGTTTGTTAAGCGTGGACTCGTTTGTGAACAGGGTCTCCGGAGGTCCCGTCTAGATGGGGCGCGGTGAAACGGGGGCGGGTCTCCTCCCAAACGCCTGGAGGCTTAGCAGGCTGAGGAAATTTAGAGAAAGTCACAGCAGAAGACCAGGGAAACAGTCATGTGACGGACGCAGAGGCACCTCGGGGGGCTGCAAAGGGCGTGGCCGGGGGTGCAGGTGAGCGGCCTCTCTGTGCAGGTGAGCCTCTGGGGACGGTCACACCACCAGGGAGGGGCCGCACATGCGAGTGTGTAGGCTGGGACTCACACCCAGGAAAAGGAATTAAGGTCAAATTACATACCACAAAGTCCTTAGAGAGCCTGCCTTGCCCTCGCCCCCCAGCGACCTCGAGAGGTTTTCGGTCCCATCTGGACCTGTTCCCTGGGCTCACGGGAGAGCCGGCCTCACCCTGCGGTGGGCATTTTTCTCCCACGTGCCTGGTGGGTGCTGAGCGGGCGGGGCCTGGGGTCGATGTGATCCGCTGGAGGCGGCAGGAGCAGCACGTGTCCTCGCAGGGCAGGTGGCCCACTGGAAGGCCGCGCCGCCGGCCCCACGCTTATCTGCTCCGTGGGGACAAGGACCCTCGCCGCCTCGTCCCAGGACCATGAGCGCCGGGAAGGAGGTGGAAGCCCGGGCTCACGGGCAGTGCTGGCCCAGGGCATGGGGGACGGGGCGCGGCAGCCCGCCCGGGGAAGGGGGCGTCTTGTCTGCTGAAGGGGAACACACGCCTCCCACACCGTGGCAGCTCCTCTCCTGGGAACCTGGCGGAGCCCCCCCAGGTGTGTGCGGACGCGTCACAGAGCCTCGTCGGTGAGGGCGAAGCCCCGAGACGCCGCGGCTGCCCGTCGGCAGGAGAGCGGGGAGGCCAAGTGCCCAGTGTCCCCGCCGACAAGATAGAGAAGGGAAATAAATGCTCTACAGAGCCTCAGAAACGCCTGTGAATGCCAGCCAGCGCGTGCAAACGGTAAACAGCTGAAGAACAAGAAATGTCGGAGGCCATTCATATCAAGTTCAAAGACCGGCAGTGCCGAACGGGACCGGGGAAGTAAAACTGTCAAAAAACGGGGTACACAAGGCTGGAGAGAGAGAGAGAAATAGAGAGAGAGAGAGAGAGAGAGAGAGGACCGGGTACACAAAGCTAAGAGAGAGGGGGCGGGGTACACAATGTGGAGAGAGCATGCTCACCTCCACGGAGGGGGAGGGAGATGCACCCGAGGGCAACGCAGGGCTTGCGAAGCTGTTGGTGAAGGTTCGTTTCTTAACCTGGGGGTGGGTGGGTGAATGCTCCCTTCATTTTTATTTCAAAGGTACGTATGGCATCAAGGTGGCATAGAGCGTGGAGACCACGCCAGGGGCTGCGCTTTGCTCGTTGACTGCGATGTGGCCGCTTGACGCCCCCGGCAAGTCCCCGTGGAAGCGTCGCTGTTTGGTCATCTGGGAAGGGTTTGGCTGGTGCCCGCCCCAGTCCACCCTCTCCCTCCACAGCGTTTGGAGGTGGCTGGGAACCAGCTCCCTGGCCAGCCAGGGCATTTCCCAACGCTCCCACCCCACCTGGCACCTAGGGAGCCACGCCTGGGGCTGGGCGGTGGGAGGGGGCGGAAGTGGAGCTTGGCTGATGGTCCCAGGCTGTGCCCGCCTGCCTCCCCTGACGGGACCTGGCCTGGAGTACTCTCACCCCCACCCCCAGGCTAACTGGACTTTGCATGAGCAAGACGTTGCTTTATTTCCCTAAGCCGCTGGGGTTTGGGGTGATCTGGTCCAGCAGGGCGCCGGCCTGCCCCTCATTTTCATGAGGTTTCCAAGGGCAGCAGTTTAGTTGGCCAAATGAGTAGCTACATGATGTCTTCAGTTTTGTCTCTTGACTGGTAGAGCTTAGAACGCTTTCCCTCCTGTGTCTTTAAGAAGCTTCCAGAGCCCCCGTGGAGCGTCTGCCCCAGCCATCCCAGGAGAGCTCCCTGGGGCAGTCTTGAGACCAGGACTTGCGGGCAAGTAGCTCATTTGGGAGATGAACTCCAGGAGGCGTTGACAGGGACATGGGAAAATGAGGCTGTATCAGTCAGCCAAAGGGGTGCTGATGCAAAATACCAGAAATCGGTTGGTTTTTATAAAGGGTATTTATCTGGGGTAGGAGCTTACAGATACCAGGCCATAAAGCACAAGTTACTTTCCTCACCAAAGTCTATTTTCACGTTTGGAGCAAGATGGCTGCCAATGTCTGCGAGGGTTCAGGCTTCCTGGGTTCCTCTCTTCCTGGGGCTTGCTTCTCCTTCCTCTGTGTGCTCAACTCCTGGGGCTCCAGCTTAAGGCTTCAGCATCAAACTCCAACATCAAAAGCCCCCCACTCTGTCCTTTGCCATGCCTTTTATCTGTGAGTCTCCACCCACCAAGGGGTGGGACTCAACACCTTAATGATGTGGCCCAATCAAAGCCCTAATCATAACTCAATCCTGCCCAGGTACAGACCAGATTACAAACATAATCCAATATCTATTTTTGGAATTCATAACCACATCAAACTGCTACAGAGGCTGAGAAAGCAAGGAAGCGGGAGCAGGTGCCCCAGGGCAGGGGGTCCCCAGGGCTTCCAGGAATGGTAACTGCCAGGGCTCCCGGGCCTTCTCTGCACAGGAGGCTGAGCTCGACGCTGCCACAGAGAAAGCCCGGGGTGCCGAGGGCAGGGCCGGCTCGCCTGTCCGCCACCCCCGCACTGAGGCCCGAGCGGGCTGGGGGCAGACCCGAGGTCCCAGGAGCCGGAAGAGGCAGAGGCACGGCACGACTCCACCCCCGGGCCCATGCCCTGCGCCGCCTCGCTGTCTCCTGGCCCCTGGCCCTGGGGCTGTGGGCCTGCCCGCTGGTGACCAGCATGACCGCGTCTCCCACAACAGCGGGCACCCCTGGAGCTGGCCAGGCACCTGGGCAGCTTCAAAGCCGGGCGCCGCGGTCGTGGGAATGAATGTGGGAGGCCTCGTGAGCCTCCACCAGCCCAGGGCCCAGGCCCTGACGCGCGCCACGTGTCCCGGGAGGCCCTCCGACGTGGGTGTGCCGTGCGAGGCGAGGGGACTTAGCAGAGCACCCGAGCGTGGCCGGCCCCGCGGGCACGCCCCGCACGGCTCCACGGAGCTTCCCCGTTCTAGAGTCCATCATCTCGGTTCGTGGTCCCGCAGGCTGGAGCCTTCATCCGGGGGTAATAACCATGGAGTCATGAAATCATGGAAATCTTGGGACTGGGGAGGGGGCACCGAGAGACTTCTGCCCCATCTCAGTGTCCGGAGGGGCGGGCAAGGCCCAGCCGGGGGAGGGCGCGGCCTGGCGGGGGGAGGGCGCAGCCCTTCTGCTGCGGAACTGAGGCTGAGCCTTGCTGGGGGTCCTTTCCTGGGACCCCAGGGCCAGGCTGCCTGCCCGGGCCCCCCCTTACCCCGGCCAGGTGGCTGGGGCGGCATGGGCTCATGGGACCCGGGGTGGGCGTGGAGGGAGGGCTGAGCGGTCGAGCTGTCCTGGGGACACCGTGGGGGCTGTGTGTGGCCCCCCGGCTCTCAGGGCCCCTCTTCATCCAGGACTGGACCGGGTGCCCGTGTCCCTCACCTCCCTCCCCCTGCCTCTCTGCCAACGCATTCGAAGGTCGCGTGTCTCTGCGCAGACACAGCGCGTGCTCGGTGTGGACAATGCACGCAGTGCGGCCAGGTTCACCGCTGGAGGAAACGTGCCCCCAAATCTGACAGCCGGGCCTGGGGGGCGGGCAGTGCATGAGCCCACGGGGGCCTGCCTGGGGGTGGGTCCCCTCGAGTGGACGGAGCGGCCTGGCTGCGCCGCTATGAGGGTGTCGTGGGCTCTAAGGCTGGGAGCCCTCAGCCCTGCCCGGCCCCCCAGCCTCCGTGCCCCCTTCCCCAGCGGGCCCACGTGCGGTCAGCACAGGACAGGCGAGGGGGCTGGTCCTCGCCCCTCTCCAGCCCCCGCTCGGCTCTGCCCAGGGAGGTCAGGAAGCCGCGCCCGGGTCCTCGTGGGTCTGGGGTCTTGCTCTCTCTCTTTTCTGGGCCTCTCTTTTCAGCCGGTCACTGCTCTGGATTTCAGCACCCCAGGGCCGGCCGGGCTGGGGTGACGCCTCCAGATCCAGGCCCCCACTCTCACACCGGGTGGTATCGACCCGAAGCCCAGAAGACAAGGCCGCGAGCACGGACCCGCGCCTGCCTCTTCCCACACGCGTGTCCCTGCCCCGTGAGGAGGGACAATGGGCAGGGCCGGGCCAGGCGTTCCCAGGAGTCCCCGCACACCTCCTCCAAAGGCCGCGCGCGCCGGGAATGCTCGCTAGCCGGCTCGCAGGAGCCTCGCCGCCCCTCTGCTCGTGGGGAACCCGCGGGCGCCTCCCGCGCTGCTCCCGCGCGCTTCGTGCCCCCTCCTGTGCTCGTCCTGTGGTTTCTGAGGGTGGTCGGGGCGAGGGCTGCGAGACCCCGTCACAGAGGGACCCGGCTGCGCCCACTCCACCCTCAACCCCGTTTCCCGGAAGTGCCTGCTCTACTTCCTCCCTCCTTCCCGTGTGAGAGCCAGCCAGGCGGTGCCCCCTGACCTCAGGGGACCTGGAGTGACCCCGTCACACAGGAGTCACCCCTCTGCTGAGCAGCCGCCTCTGTCACAAGCTTAGTTCTCTGGAGCTTGCCCCGCAGCGCCTGCTTTGGGGGGATCTTAACTGTCTATGATCTCAGCCATTTCGTATTGACTTTTTTTGGTTGAATTTTCAGAATATCGGGAGCATCCACCCTACGCCTTCGGAACGCTGGCCTCCCACCTTTCATTCCAGGGCTAGCGGAGTGGCATGTGGAACGTTCCACCAAGTGAGCAAACCCCCCTGTTTCCCCACCAGCTGCCCCCCTGACCAGGCAGGGGGCTAGAGAAGCGGGAGGTGGGCATCTGAGAGAGCCACCCTTCCTCACAGTGGGGGCTGCTCTCCCAGGCTGGTGGGGTCTTGGCATTTGTGCTGCCCACAGGCCAAGACCCAGCTAAGTGGCTCCCAAGCCCAGGCAGAGCCTCAGAATCCTTCTTAACACAGGGCCCTGGGTGGCCAGCGCCTCTGGGTTGCCATTCCTGCTGCAAGGCCCCTCCCTGGGTGCCCCGTTCTAGACGTCTTCCCTGACGATTGCCAGGTCTCTCCTCCTCGGCTTCTCGCCGGGTGCTGGGCGGAGAGGCCCCGTCAAGGGCCTGCACTCGGTGGCGTCACAGACCGACTTGAAGAACACATGGCACAGGGCACCCGCTCTGTCCCATCAGGGTCCCCTGAAGGAAAGAAGCCGTGAGAAGGACCCCCGGGATGAGCGCTGCGGGGTGCAGAGACCTCCGTCCTCGGGTTCAAGGCCGGACCCCCGCCCCGGGCCTGCGCCTTCCTCGTGAGGTGGGGAGGGGGCGTCTATCCTGGTGGGCCTGGAAGGAAGGGGTCTTCTCTGCAGGAGCTTGGGGCAGCACCCGGCTTCAGCCCGAGGACCTGGGCAGGACTTCTCAACAGCTGGGGAGGGACGGGCAGGGCTCCTCTTCACCCAAGATCGAGGGGGCCGTGAGCCAGTGCCGCCGAGGACACGGCTCGGCCCTGGCTGGGACGCGCGCCCTCCTTGTGCCTGGTGTGGGGACAGCAGCTTGGGGTCAAAGCTCAGTGCCACCCCCGGGCCCTGGGCCAGTTGCCCTCCCCCGGAGCCTCCCCTCTGTGGGACGCGGGGGCGTCCATATAGAGATTGTTGGGTGGAGTCCGCTCACCTGCAACCCGGGCAGCCCCCGACAAGAGGCGCCGAGGGCCGCTGTGGCTTGACCCGTTGCGCTTCTGTGTGTCCCACACTGCTCTGCCCTGCTCTGTGCGCCCCTGGGTGGCCGAAGCACTTCTGCAGCTTCTCTGCTTTGGAATTCACCAGAAGATCCTTTCCAGAAGGGCGCTTATGTCTCATCGTTTCTTTTTACAAGTGCTGCAAAAATCGTGCCTGCCTCTTCCGTTGTCCCAGGCAGCAGCTTTTCTCCCTACATATGGTTTCCTGATTCTTCCGTCCTTTTTATCTTTATGCTTCCTGTGCTGGGGTTTCATTATAACTTGAGCAAAAACCAGAATCTTTCTGTGGCTAGAAATGTGGCCCCTGGGTCGTGCTCGAGAGGACTATATTGATTGAGCCCAGAGCCTGGTATACAGTGGGCGTATAACAAGGTTGTTCACAAACCTTGGGTGCCTAATATGTGTTGGGCACAGGGCAAATGTGTGGTGACTCCCTGGATGAGGTGGTGGCAGTGCAATGACCCGCGTCACCGCTCCAGGGTCCTTTGAGCCCGTCTTCACGGCCCCCTGCCCTCTAGGCCCCCACCCCTCAGCGCCAGCACAGCAAGAGCTGGGCAAGTGCTCGCCAAGCGAGCGAATTGGAGAACAAATCGTGGCTGACTTGTGTGAAATTCTGTAGGAGTTCCGTGAGACGGAGAAAACGGGCCATGGGTCGGGGTGGGGGGCTCGGGGAGGGTGCCCCACATCTGAGAACCGCCCCCGGGGACCTGGCTGAGGGCCGAGAGGAGAAGCGGACCCTGAGCAGGGCAGTGGACCATTTGGAGACATGGCCACGGCCCTTCCAGCTGGGGCCTCTGCCCCCGGCGAGCCCAGATGCGCCTGGGGAGAGGCTTCAACGTGCGCAGGAAGAAACTGTCCATACGTTGCAGAAAAGCCCGCGCACGCCCTCCGCAGCATCTGCTCCTGATTAGGTGTCAGTGAGTTCATCCCCGATGTTCCCTAAATGGACGCTGAGGATTACAGCATGGTCTGGGTTGCTGCAATCCTGTAAGATAAGCAGTCCAGTTGGGGTTTTGCACAGAATGCTTTGTGCTGCCAACACATTCCTGAGAGCGCAGGCGAAGCCGGAGCTCCTGGCGCGCGCTGCTCACCGTCATCGGGTGGGGAGGCCGCTGCGGCGCTCCCTACCCTGTTAAACCTTATTTCATTCACTCGGTCGTTCATTCGTGTAACAAACAGCTCCTGGCCGCGGCTAGAGTGCCCAGGACGTGCCGGCGAGAAAGCCAAGCCGCTTCCCCTGAGCATCTGGTGAGGGGAGAGGCTAGAAGTCAGCAGGCACTGCTGGCCGAGAGAAGGGCTGGGAAGGCTGGGTGCCCAGGACTGCACGGGGAAGCTCCGGGGCCAGAACTCACCCAGGGGGTCTGGGAGGGCCTCCCGGACAAGGTGCTGCGTGGGTCAAGCTGGTGGAGGACGAGAAGGAGCTCGCGAGGCGGGCAGCGGGGGCCGCGGCCTCCGGGGCAGGAGGCATGAGCTCAGCGAGGTCCCGGGCTCTGGGGAGGCTGGCTCGGAGAGTGTGGGCAGCGGGGAGGCCGTAGGGCCGGTGTGCTGCCCGGGGCAGGGCGCCCAGGTCCTGGAGGAGCCCCGAGGGTCTGATTCTCCCCAGAAGGAAGCACAGGGCAATGTGCAGAGGTGTTACCAACTTTAGAGCCCCAGGCCAAGGGCAGACGGAGCTCTAGATGCAGCTGAGGGCCGGGCTGTGGGGGGCTGCAGGTGCGCCCATGTGGTTACGCTCTCCTGGCTGCAGGCAGGTTCAGGGACCCCCGGCGAGAACTGGATGGTGGTGGAGCTAGGGCAGGGGGCGCGTGGCAGAGGGGAGGGGAAGGCCTCGTTCAGCTGGGCGCAGGTGCTTGGCGGCGGCCTGGCTGTGGGTGTCCTGGGCAGTCCTGGTTTCGCCTCTGCCCTCCTGCCTCTCGGCTGGTTGAGCTGCATCCTGGGCTTTCCCTTCTCCCAGGCTGACAGGTGCACCCAGACCATGCCCAGTGCTGTGGTGCGAGGAGGGCGGGCATGGGGGGGGCTCTCGTTTACCACGTGGTGAGTTCTGGAGACCGACAGGCCAGGCCCCTCCCCTGTCCTTTTCTTTCTGACCCCCCAAGCACCCTCCTTTCACGGACGGCCTGCGGGGCGCTCGCGGAAGGCCTTTGTCTGGCTCCCCCCTGGGCAGCCTCCCAGATAAGGATTGGGGTGCACATCAGTACTTTTGGAGGGGCTCCGAGGACACCCCACAAGGAAGGGGGGGGAGGGAACAATGCTCCCGCTTCCCCGAGCGGGCCTCCGCCTGTCGTGGGGCTCGGCCTCTGGGGTTCTCCGAGAGGCCCCACAAGCCGCTGAGCTGTCCCCTGCGGGGCGGGGGTCTGGGGGTTTTAGGAGGCCGCGGTGTCTCTGGCCTCCTGGTTGAAGGGCTGAGCAGCTCCCGTGGCCGGGCAGCGCCCTCGGGGGAAGACACGGGAATGGGGGGCACGTGTGGGCGCCGTTTGTGGGTGAGCCCGGGGCAAGCCGAGTGCACGGGGTGGCGCGCGCAGCCCAGCCCCTGCGTTGCCCAAATTGGCTTCAGCCCCTCATGAGTCCATGCTGTCCTGTCCTTGAGTCGTCAAGGTGCAGGCTCATGCAATCTCCCCTGCCCCCTCTAAGCTGCGGCCCCCGTTGCTTAGCTCCAGTCGACACCGACGCTGACGGCTCGCTCCTCCGCCTTCGCCCTCGACGGCTCCTCTGTGGGCCCAGGCCGTGCTGGTGGGGGGCTGGGTCTCTCCTGCCTGGGACAGGAGACCCTAGGCTCAGAGGCCACCCCAGGCAGCCCCGGGAGTGCACCTCCTGCCCTCGCTGTGGAGCGGCGAGCCCAGATCCGCAGGGCACTCGGGGCCAGGCGAGGCGGGAGAGGGGCACGGCTCTCTGCGCATCACCTGCCGCGCTCTGGGCCCAGTGTCCTCACGGCAGCCGGGGCTTCCCGTTCCTTGGAGGAAGGGTTCTGTCGTTGAAATCAGAACCTGGATTCCTGCAGAGCAGAAAGTGGTGGGGTTGGGTCCCTGGGCGTGAGAGTGAGAAAGGTGACCCTCCGTCCACCCCTTGGTCTCTGGACCCATGGGCTCTAGCTCCTGGGGACATAGCAATGTCTAATGGCCATTGTTCAAAACAGGTTTCCTGTCTCGAAGGACCAGGCCACGTCTCCATAGCTCCACGCTGAGGCTTTAGCTAAGCCCCTGGTGCTGGACCACCAGCTGGAGGGAGGCCGCTGAGCCCCTGAGGAGCAGCTCCTCCGCCTGGGTGGGCTTCACATCCCTGCCCCCAAGAGAGTTGCCGGGGGGTGGGGGGGAGGCCACCAGTCCAAAGGGGCCACACTCAACAGTCCGTGCACCTGCCTCATCCCCACCTGGTCTGCCATCTTCTAATCGTGCCCCGTCCGGGCCCCTGACCATCCCCCCATTCTACTGCCCAGGAGTCAGTGTAGAGCCCGATCCCCAACACAGAGCGGCCGCCAAGTTTCCTGCATGAAGCTCCGGCTCTCAGGGCCACGTTCACGTGGGGCTGCGGCCTGGAGGCAGCCAGTGGGACACGTGGGGGAGTGTTTCTCAGGATCCCATGAAGTGTGAATGGGAAAGAGACGCCAAGTGGCCCTGCTGTGGAGTATGTAGGATGGACTGAATAACAGCTGTGGTTTTGCCATTTTACTGAATGGTGTAAACCCACAACTATTTTTTACTGCTTGGCAACACATTTTTTAATTTAATTTTGCAATAGGCCCAGTGGCAATAAACCCAAAAATGAAAGTCATGGTCAATAAAATATTGGATTTTTATTTTCTTTTTCTCAAGAAAGTTGATGCCACTTAACTTAGATAAATGCATGTCGACATTCACTATCTAAAATGGGGCTGTGGTGAAAATTGCTGCATGTGAATGAACATTCGAGGCACCGATCTTCTGAAGGAACAGGGACGATTTCAAATGTTAGGGGTCATTTTAAGAAGACCTGAAGACAGCGATCTCGCATGCACAGCTGCAGAAGATGCATTTCCATGACTCTGAAGCATTTCATTTTATTTAGATGACATGTCCATTCTTCTAAATTCACTTTATTGGGTTTTTATTTCAAGACTTCTTGTATATAATCAAAAGAAGTTTTCAAACCATTAAATGATGGCAGTTTAGTTCAGTGTCATCAGGTGCTTGAAGTAGAAAATCAGTTAAATTAATTTCAATAATGTTTTGATCTTTTTTTTCCAACTGATGGGATCAAAGTAAAGCATCTGGAAGTTCCCTTTATCAAATATGAAACATCTGGCATTATCTTCAATGCTATTGTAAATTCAGTCAGAATAGTTCAACATTGAAATTTTATTTGTTTTGATGGCAATTACAAGAAGACAAATTTTAGGGCCTCCCAGATTATGGTAAAAAATAGAATTCCTGCCTAAATTAAGAGATCCATTATTGAGAACAGGTTGTGGAGCACAGAAAATTCTTAATTGCATTTAAACAAACCTGATATTCAACAGAAGTTGAGCTGTCTAAGTCTACAAATATTCTCTTACATACACAGAGTAACTGAACCCCAACTTTTGCATCAAAGGCGATGTGTTGAAAAAAGAAACAATTTTTAGTGGGTCTGTTATTAATGAGAATTTAGAAATATTTGAACCATTGAAGAGCTGCCTTCTAAATTGACCAAGTATTCTATGATGATACTGAACGTTTTTGAGAATGAGTCTCTAAATTTTGGCTGCATTTTATTTAAAATCATTGGGAGGTTTTTAAATCAAACTATTTGACAAATGGGTTACTAAAAAACTTGAGCTTTTGAAGCTAGGAATTGTAATCGCGGAAAGCAAAGTTTGCAAGGGTGGATCCACTGAAGCTCGTTCTTGTGAAAGCAAGAGAGGAGGTGGAGGAAATTTACCTACAAGAGCTCAGACAGGGAACAGCAGCTAATGCCAACGTTGCGTAACTGGGCTGTGGAATTTCTTTACTTGTGGGAAGCCTCTTTTGATGGTGCTTTTTTTAATTTAATTGGATAAAATTAAATTCTGAACCTAAATGGCACAAAATCAAGACAGCCATCCAAAAGAATGATATGCAGAGACCATGTATCTGGGTTTTTTCCTACAGATATATTTGTTGAAGAGAGGCACTCGGTGGAGACACCTGTGGGGATATTTGGGCTGAAATAGTCACACGTTTAAGCAAAAAGACAACAAAACTAAACAAAAACATCCTACACACAAAAAACCATATTGTGACTTTCTTCCCAGTAGCACAATCTGCTCGGAGCTTGTAGGGCTCCTCACTGTCTATGGAAATCATGTTTTTTCACATAAAAATGCTGTGGGCTACAGAGAAATGTTTATTGGGGACGGCAAGAAACTCAAATTAATTAACATAAATTTGAATAAGACTTGCAGGCAATATCATGGTTATGTTCTGCGTTAGGCAGGGTTCTGCAGAGAAACAACCAACAGAACCAACTCTGTGTGTGTGTGTGTGTGTCCTAAATGGGATTTGCATCTTCTTTTTATCTGTCATCTATCTATCTATCTATCTATCTATCTATCTATCTATCTATCTATCTATCTATCTATCTACCTACCTATCTACCAACCATCTATCTATATCATCTATCTGCAACTATATTAAGAGATTTAGTTTAAGGAATTGACTCATCTAACATTGGGGGATGGCAAGCCCAGACTCCATAGTTCCGGCTGCAAGCTGGAAACTCCAATAAAGATAATGTTGACGTTTTTAGTCTGAGCTCCCCAGAGGAAGTTGGCTGGCTGGAAATTCCAGCAAGAGCTCAGGCTGAAGCTGAGGCAGAAATTTTTCTGACCTCCAACTGATTGGATGAGGAGACTCCCGACATGACTGATGCTGATCTCCTTTGTCGATTGTAGATGCAAATTCCATCCACAAAATACTCTCACACTAACAAGCAAGGGCTTGAACAAAAAACTAGAGACCGTAACCTAGCCAAACTGACTCATGAATTTAGTATCACTCACAGGTACCAAGAATGAGTCCTATAAAGATGTTATTTCATTTTGCTTTAATGTATGCAGATATTTTGGTGTTGTATATATTATTAATTAGTAGACTTCATTTTTTTAGTGTAGCTTTATATTTACAGAACAATCTAACATACAGTATAGAGAATTCTATATACCTACCCTACTCCCACCCCCCACCCCTGAACACAATTTCCCTCATTGACGTTTTGCAACAGTATGGCACATTTGTTACAATTAATCAACCAATATTGAGACATTCTTACTATCTATCCTCCGTAGCTTACATTAAGGTCCATTCTCTGTAGTGTATAATTCTAGAGATTTTGACAAATGCATAATGTCATGTATCCACTGTTGGCAGTGTCGCACAGAGGAGTTTCGCCGTCCTGGGCGCCACCTCTTCGTCCTGCCCTCCCTCCTTGAACCCTTGGCAACCACTGATCTTTTTGTGGTTTCTGTGGTTTGGGCTTTTCCACAATGCCATAGAGTTGGAATCCTATAGTATGCAGTGTGGAGCCTTTTCAGACTGACTTCTTTTGCTTGGCATTGTGTTCTTCCACGGCTTTTTTGTGCCCTGATAGCCCGTTCCTTTTTATTGCTGAATGATGTTTCATTTATGCATTGAAGGACATCCTACTTGCTCCCAGTTTGTGGTGATTATGAATAAAGTTTTTATCAACATTTGTGTGCAAGTTTTTGTGTAGTTATAAGTTTTCAACTCCGTTGGGTAAACACTTAGGAGCATGGTTGCTTGATTGTGTGGTAAGACTATGTCTAGTTTTTTAAGGAACTGTCAAACTGTCTTCCAAAGTGGCCATTCCATTTCGCATTCCCCCAGCAGTGAATGGGTGTTCCTGCAGCTCCACACTTTTGCCAGCATTTGGTGGTGTCTGTGTTTTGGATTTCAGCCATTCCAACAGGTGTGTAGTTGTGTCTTGATTTAATTCTTAATGACATTAATTCCTAATGACATATGATGTTGAGCATCTTTTTGTATTCCTATTTACCATTTGTATATCTTTTTAGGTGAGGTGTCTGTTCAGATCTTTTGCTCATTTTTTTCTTTAATTTCTTTTTTTTTAACAATCTCTCTTTTTTTAATGTTACATTAAAAAAATACAAGAGGTTCCCACATACTCCCATCCCCCTCACCCCGCTCTTCCCACATCAACAATCTCTTTCATCATTGTGCAACATTCGTTGCATTTGGTGAACTCATTTTGGAGCACTGCTGCACTGCATGGATTATAGTTTACATTGCAGTTTACACTCTCCCCCAGTACATTCAGTGGGTCACGGCAGGATATATAACGTCCTGCATCTGTCCCTGCAATATCATTTAGGACAGCTCCAACATCCAAAAATACCCCCACATCACATCTCTTCCCTCTCCCTGCCCTCAGCAACTACCGTGGCCACTTTCTCCATGTCAATGCTACAATTTCTTCCATTACTACTCACAATAGTTCCATATTAGAATATCACTAAGTCCATTCTAATCCATATTTAATTCCTCCATCCTGTCCACTCCAGCTCTATATCTAGAAGGGACTTAGATTCCACATGGATGCTGGATGCAATTCTGCTTGCAGTTGTAGGCACTCTCGGTTCCCTGGTGTGGTGGTTGACCTTCTTCACTCCACTCCACTCCAGCTCTATATCTAGAAGGTCCACTCCAGCTCTATATCTAGAAGGGACTTAGATTCCACATGGATGCTGGATGCAATTCTGCTTGCAGTTGTAGGCACTCTCGGTTCCCTGGTGTGGTGGTTGACCTTCTTCACCTCAATGTTAGCTGGCCTGGGTAAGACCAAAGAACCAGAGGGTAGGAGTTGCAAGTCTGCTGAAGCTCAGGGCCCAGCTGGCACATGGACAGTCCAGAGGTTCAAGTCTCCTGAGTATACACCAACCCCAGTGCCAACCTTGCTCATTTTTAAATTGGATTTTTTACTTATTGTTGAGCTTTAAGAGTTCTTTGCGTATTTTACATACAAGTCCTTGATCAGTGCATGTTTTGCAAATATTTTCTCCCAGTCTGCAACTTGTCTCTCCGTTATTTAAGACCTCTCCTGGAGCAGAAGTTTTTTAAAATCTTAATGAAGTCTAACTTACTAATTTTTTCTTTCATGGATTGTACTTTTGGTATTGTATCCTAAAGCACTGGACCAAACCAGAACCCATGGAGATTTCCTCCTTGTGTTATCTTTTAGACGGTTTATAGTTTTGAGTTTTACATTTATATCTATGATCCAATTTGAGTTAATTTTTGTGAAAGGTATGAGGACTGGGTCTAGATACAATTTTTGCATCTGCAGATACATTTTCCTAACTTCAGAAAGAATGTTTATTTTGAGAATAGTTATTTTGAAAAGAACTATAATATTTCATAGAACTTTCCTTATAATACAACTGATGTGTTGATACAATAGGCATTTCCAGCCTTTATGATTTCGATTGCAGTGAGGGTCCTGTCCCTTCGGCAGGGTCCTGGCGTGGGGTCTGAGCGGGGTGGTCCCTCGGCTGGGGGGGAGCCGGGTGCTGTCCTGTCTCCCTCTCTGTTGTCTTTGTAGCACCCCCAGGTCGACCTCACCTCTCTTTCCTTCTCGGTGGAGCCTCCACCTCTGGGCTGTCAGCTCCGTGAGGACAGCCCTGCCCGGGACTGGGGACCGGGACAAACTCCAGTGCACATTTGGCAGGGAGGACGGGATGCCGGTGTGCATGTGGGAATACGGGAAGGCAGGCTGAGCTCTCGGCAGGGCCCTCCCCTCCCCACCGCCCCCCTGGCCCCCGCCTCCTGTGGGCCCCTGACCTCGCTCACACGTCCATCTGGGACCCTCCATGGCCCCCAGCCCAGGTGGGGTCTCCCCTGCCTGACCCCGGGTCCCAGGAAGCTTTCACCCCTGAAATGCCTGACTCTGCCTGGGGTGTGGGTGGGCCTCATGGGTGCGGTGCCGCTGGGGAGGGCTTTTCCTCCTGTCCCCCCCCAGGCCCCCATCCCTGCGGGACAGCTTGGACCAATCCACCCGTCAGCGCGGTGCACAGGGGGGACTGCTGAGCGCCCCCCCTTTCCTCGGGCACGAGGCAACTTCTGCCCCATCCCCTCCTGCCCCTCACAAAGCTCAGGCTTCTCGTTCGTGTCTGCTCCCAGACTCCGGGAGAAGGAAGGGACGAGTGGGGGTCTGTCCCTCCGGTCCCCCATGTGGCCTTCTCGGAGCTCTGTCCAGGCTGCCCGCGCAGGCCGCGGCCGGCGGGAGGGCTTCGCGCAGGCACCCCGGGGTGTCCCTGGCCACCCGGGCAGCTCCACCTCATCTGTTCCTACGGGCGCAGGTCAAAGGGGGGCGTGAGCCCCGGAAGGAACAGGAGGGCGGAGGCCGCCGCGCGATGGTGGGTGGGCACGGGCGGCCCGTGGGCTCTGCTCCCCGCTGGTCCTGCCTGCCTCCCTGGCCTTGGGCAGGGCTCCCTTGGGGGGCGCACAGCTGCCTGGAGGGGAGTGGTGGTGAACGTGGCGTCCGCAGCCCTCGCTGGCCGTCCGTGCAGGCCGGGGCCCACTCCCCGGGGGCCGGGCGCCGGGCAGGCCGGGCCCCGCGCGGTATCTGTCCCCGTGTTATGACAGAACAAACCGTCAGGGCGAGGGAGGCGCAGCAAGCTCCGCCGCCTGCCCACCCGACCTGGGGAGGGGGCTGCACCCCGGGCCGTTCAGGGGGCCGGATGGGACCTCACTGAAGTTAAGCCCCCGGCCCGAGGCCCTGAGCTGCTGGGACGGGGCCCTGGGCTTCCTGACCCTGGCCCAGCGCTGTTGCTGCTAAGAGCAGCCTAGGGAGGCGACAGGGGGCAGGTGCGCCGGCGCTCCTTCCCCCTCCACAGCTGAGGGCGCTCCTCCCCACGCAGCGGGAGGCAGCCTCTGGAACCTTCCACGCCCAGCACCCGGACGGGCGTACCCACCTGCTGGGAACTGGTGGGGGCTGTGACATCTGTCAGAGGCCCTTGCACCTCTGACAAGGGGAGGACGTGCAGAGTCGCTGGTCTCTCAGGGCTACAAGAACCCACAGTCCACTGTAGGGCGGCCACGCCCAGCCCCTCACCCTGGAAGCCCCTTCCCACGCCCAGACTCGCCCTGCCTGCTCACCCGCCCTCCCGCACCTCCTCACTGCTTCAAGACAGGGAGTTAACCTGGTCCACCAGTTCATGCAAGGGGACAAGGGCCTTCGAAGGCCCTCGCTGCCTCAGTTTCCCCACCATTGAGGATGGGGAGAGGAACCCTTCATTTCAGACCCTCGGCGTAGCTCCCCAGATGGAACCAGCCCGTGCCCTGCGCTCTCAGCCACCGCGGCCCTGCCCGCCCTCGCCGTCCAGCCCAGGGCAGCTGGTCTCCCCTGCTCCCTCGTCCTTGTCCCTGCTGGCCTGGGCTGGCTCTCCCTGGGGGGCGAGTTCAGGAGCCCAGGCTGGCGGGCACCAACCCCAGCTGTGTGTTTGTGAGCAGAGGCTCCGGGCCCACGTCTGCCCGGCGGGGAGGAGGGCGGCTCCATGCTGGGAAGGGCAGCAAGGGGCCCCGATCACTCGACGTGCACATGGCGGGCTCCCTCCAGACAGCTAAAATTTTGTTTGCATTTATGTTCATGAGGGAGATTGGCCTGTCATGACTGTTTCCTATATTGTATTTATCAGGTTTAGGTGTTACGTTGTCCCTTTTTTGATTATCTGTGAAAGATGGGAACTCACTGGAGAACATTCCAAGGCCTGGGATTTTATTTGTGGGAAGAATTTTTACTAGTGTTTCAATTTCTTCAGTGGTTATAGACTATTTAGGTTTTCTATCTTATCTTTCTACTTTTAGGTTATAATTTTCCAGGAAGATGTCCATTTTGTCTAAATTTTAACATGATGTAAAATTTATATCTTATTATAATATTGCCATATCATAATATGTCAAGTGAGTTTATTTTTTCTGTATCTAATATTAGTGATTTGTACCTCATCCCTTTTTCTTGTGATTAACCTTTCCAGAGGTTTTAAAATTTTATTATTTATTATATTCAAGATACCAACTTCGGTTCTTTTTTATTCTCTCTATTGTGTATGCTTCTATTTCATTAAGTTTTTATGCTTTTCGTTTATTTATTCATTATTTCACTTATTTCTTCTGCTTTCTTTGGATATATTTTGCTAGGGTTTTCCCCTTCCTTCTTGAGATTGAGATTTAGCTTAGGAATTTTTAATCTTTTTTCTAATATATGTGCTTATGACTAAAACCTTCCTCAATGTACTGCTTTCCCTACAGGTTTCATATGTGGTATTTTTATTATTCATTAAAAGCATTTTATAAGTTTCATTAATTTTTCTTGAAAAGTAGGTTATTTTGAAGTGTTCCTGAACTTGTAAACATATCAGGATTTCTTAGTCATCTTGCATTGGGTCAGAAAATACTTTTTGATTATTTCAATTATGTGAAAAATTTTTTCTTAAAGATTTATTTATTTTTTATTTATCTCCCATTCCCCCCCACCCCGTTGTCTTCTCTCTGTGTCCATTCGCTGAGTGTTCTTCTGTGACTGCTTCTATCCTTATTAGTGGCACCAGGAATCTGTGTTTCTTTTTGTTGCATCATCTTGCTGTGTCAGTTCTCTGTGTGTGCGGTGCCATTCCTGGGCAGGCTGCAATTTCTCTCGCGCTGGGCGGCTCTCCTTACGGGGCACACTCCTTGCGTGTGGGGCTCCCCTACGCGGGGGACACCCCTGTGTGGCAGGGCACTCCTTGCGCGCATCAGCACTGCGCATGGGCCAGCTCCACACGGGTCAAGGAGGCCCGGGGTTTGAACCGTGGACCTCCCATGTGGTAGGCGGACGCCCTATCCACTGGGCCAAGTCTGCTTCCCTATGTGAAAGTTTTTGAGACTTGCCATAAATCTTAGGATACAGTCAATTTGCCTAAATGTTCCACATGTGCTTGAAAAGAATGTGTATTCTACAGTTGTTGAGTGCACTGATACACATATCGTGATCAAGTCAGGTTGCTGATTATTTTGCTTAACTCCTCTCTTTTATCACATCTCTCTCAAAATCTTCCACTGTGATTATGGATTTGCCTATTTCTTTCTAGAGGTTTTGACTTTTACCTTTAATTTTGCAACTGTGCTTTACATTCAAACTGTTTAACAATAACCCACAATAAAATACAATTTACAAAAATGATGGGGTGGGGCATGGGGGATGGGGTGTATGGGAACCTCTTATTTTTTAAATTTTTTTTAATGTAATATTCTTTGTGATCTATTAGCTTTAATTAAAAAAGTGTAAAAATAAATAAATACATTCAAACTAATTTTTTCTCTTCCAGAAAATTGACTGTTTTATCATTATGAGGTAACTATTTCTAGTATTGCATTTTGACTTAAAATCTGTTTTGTCCAGCTTCCTTTAGTTTGTTTTTCATGAAGTATCTTTTTTTATACTTTTGCATTCAAGCTTTGTGTATTTTTATGCTTATTTTATGTATTTCCTGTAAACATCTTACTCTTCGATTTTTCAAAAAATCACTGTTAATCTTTGTCTTTTAACTGGAGCATTTAGTCTGTATATGAGATGATATAATATAATATATTTGCCTTCATATTTACATACTTTTACTTATTATTTTACTTGTTTATCAGATCCATATTCCTTTTCTCTGCTTTGTCTTCTTTTGGATTTAGGTGTTTTTTATTTGCGTTTTTCACTCTACTAGTTTATAAGTTATATAGTATGTCTCATCTTTTAGTGGTTCACCTTGAAATTATGATACAATCTTTAACTTAGCAAAATCCAAAGTTATTCAAGGCCCTTACTGCCTCGTAGACACTGCAAAGATCATAGAAGTGTTCAACCTCATATTTTCTCTGCTTTAGGTATTTTATAGGTATTTTAATACTATCCTGGCTTATTTTAACCTGCAAGTTTTTATTATTTCTATACAGTCATTGCTCATGTAGATTCATCCCTGAAGATTTCCTTTAGAGATATTCTGTTTTGTTGATCTCAGTTTTTATTTTTCTAAAAATGCCTTTATTTCACCTTCATTCTTGGAAAGTATCGTAGCTTGGTGTTTTCTTCCAGCTCATTGACACTGCCATTTCATGGGCTGCTGGTTCATACCTGCCTTTGAAAAGTCCAACGCCAGCCTGTCAGTCTTAAGCTGAATCTTTCTCTGGCTGCTTTAAAGATATTTCTTGGTTTCTGCAGTGTCACCAGTGTGCGTCTAAAAGGGGGCTCCTTTTTATTTACCTGCGTGGGGTTCACTGGACTTCTTCACTGTAGCTCAGTGTCTTTCCCCAGTTCTGTAAAATTCTGTTGTGATCTCCTGAAATACTGTTCTGTTCTCCTTTTTCTCTTCTTGCCTTTTGGACTTGAATTATACTGTTTGACTTTCTTACGCTCTTCTGTCTTGAAACTTCTCATATTTCCCATGCTTTGTCTCTCTGCGGCATTCTCTATAATTTCTTCTGACCTATCTTTTAATTCTCCTTCAGTTGAGCTGAATATACTGTTTAGAATACAAACTCCATAAATATTTTTAATTATCATGTTTATTTCTAGATACATATATATTACCAAATCCATGTACTTTTTATAGTTTCCTATTAACAGCAGACTTTTCAATCCTTGTTTTTATTTTAAACTTACTTAACAGAAGTGCAGCTGTTTAGTAACACGCATGTATGAATGTTCTGTTTCTGCCCCGCTCAGCCCTGAGGTGGCTGCCCCTGGGGTCCCCTGAGGGTGTTGTGTGGCTTTGCTTCCGGTTCACCTTCATCCCAAGAGGCTGCCTCTTTCTCTGCGAGGAGGGGTCCCCCACTGACTCCCCTCTTTGAGTGGGCCCTGGACTTGGCTCTCTCGGCCCTCCCCGAGGCCACTGAAACCAACAGCCCTTTCTGTTTCGCAGACGTTCTCAACCAGGGCCCTTGCCAGCGCCACTCACCAACCCGCGTGCCCGCTCCCCTTGACCTTTTGGCCTGCTGACCTTAATTATTTGCTTAAAAACTGTATTTCCAGCATGTTTATTTCTCAGTGAGAGCCTGTCACTTTATCAGTAACGTGAGTTCTCGCCTCCCCCGTCCCACCCGGCACCACCCGCACGCCCTCCGGCCGCCCTCACAGCCCTTCCTTGTGCCCTGACACCAGAGATCTTTATTTTATTTTTATTTTTTTTTAAATTTTATTTTACTTATTCATTTAAAAAATATATTACATTAAAAAAATATGAGGTCCCCATTCACCCCCACCGCCCCCACCCCACCACTCCCCCCACAGTAACACTCTACCCCATCATCATGACACATCCATTGCATCTGGTGAGTACATCTCCAAGCATCGCTGCACCCCATGTCCTGTGGTCCACACCATAGCCCACACTCTCCCACGTTCCATCCAGTGGGCCATGGGAGGACATAAAACGTCCAGCAATTGTCCCTGCAGCACCACTCAGGACAACTCCAAGTCCTGAAAATGCCTCCACATCTCATCTCTTCCTCCCATTCCCTGCACCCAGCAGCCACCATGGCCACTTTTTCCACACCAGTGCCACATTTTCTCGATTATTAACCACAATAGTTCATGAATAGAATATCATTAAGTCCACTCTAATCCTTACTGTATTCCTCCTTCCTGTGGACCTTGGCTTGGTTGTGTCCACTCCACATCTATGTCAAGAGGGGGCTTAGATTCCACACGGATCCTGAATGCACTCCTCCTGCTTTCAGCTGTAGGCACTCTAGCTCCATGGTGTGGGGGTTGACCTTCTTCACCTCCATGTTAGCTGAGTGGGGTAAGTTCAATAATGAGAGATCTTTAAACCCCAGTCCTGACCCCTGGAGCGCGCTCCCCTGAAGCCCTGCCGCGCCCGACGCCATCCGACCCCTCGCCGCGCCCGCAGGTCCCCCCATGACTGTCACATCCTCTGCTGCGGGGCTCTGGCTGCCCGTGGCTTCTTGTTCCACTAGCACGGCAAGGTCACGCCCTCCTCCAGACCATCCCCCAGGCCTGGAATGTTCTTTGCCTGGAGCTCTGCAAGCTGGTTCCATTTCACCTCCCCCCAGAGGCCATCCCTGACCACTTTGCTGAAAACTGCTCCCCTCCCCGCTGCTTGTCCCTGCTTTTAAAAATACATATCGCTGCCGTCAGAAATTTGCTTTCTGAAAACAGTACCACTCGGCGCCATCTGAAATTGGATTAGCTGTTCCTTGTGTCCCTGCTGGTCTAGCTCCCTACTGAGAGTGCAGGCTCGCTGGCTCTCAGGGCCCAGCACCGACCTGCATGTAGCAGGTGCTCAGATAGCACCCACTGGGTGCTCAGGGGAGGCGGGGAGGTGTGGATGGAACACGGCAGCCTCCAGTTTCCAAATGGACTTCGGGGGGAGGCAGGTGGGGACTGGGGGTGTCTTGACTTGGTGTTTAACTGTGACTCAACCCTGGTTCTCTCTTGTTAAGCAAAATTATTTAAAGTGTGAAAGTGAGAAAAAGGTGTCATGCCAGGGCCCTGGTTAGCAGGGATTATTTACTTATCTCTAGAAATGTACCTGGTTTGACCTGCTATTATATTTACTATTAATTAAGGGTCCAGAATTTGTGAAGTTATTTGTTAACTTATAGATTTAGGTCTGGTTGAAAAGATAACCCCAAAGGTTACAGTTTTGTTGCCTTGTGGGGCACTAGCCTTGCCTGTAACGCAGAGGACTTAGTTAGGAATGCTTTCCCCACTCCTCCTGGTGCTCCGTGAACTGGCTTTACTGGTTTCTGTGCTAGTGAGCCAGTCAATCTCTGATACGTATTCATTTTACATTTGTATGAGAGGCATACTTTTTTTATTTTAAAAAATTTTTTATCCCCCCCCTTGCTATGTATTCTTCTGTGTCTGTATTTATTTTTATTTATTCCCCTCCCCTTTGCGGCTTGCTTGCTGTCTGCTCTCTGTGTCCATTCACTGTGCGCTCCTCTGCGTTTTTGCTTTGCTCGTTTACTTTTTTGTTGCGTCACCTTGCTGAGTCGGCCCTCCGTGGTGCTTGTGGGCCGGTGGCTGAGAGGCATACTTTAAACTTTCTGAAAATTTTATTCTGACTCCCTGAAAGAACGGTGGCCATCCCGGAGCTCTTTGCAGAGCCGTGGACTGACCCTGGAGTCTGCGCTCCGGTCAGGGCGAGTGCCCGCTGAGCTGTGGGGCGGGACGAGGGCCCTGGCCCCACATTTATCGATGGGACCATCACACAATTAATCTAAGCTCTTAAAAGGGGTGAACGAGTCCAGGCAGAGCGCCTGACCTCCGATCCAGCCTTAGGCGGCACGGGAGCTGGAGAATACCGACAGTAACCGGCTCTTAGTCCCTGCATACCCCACTGGCACGGGAGAGACCCCTGTGAAACCAGGCCCTGGAGCGGCCCACTGGCCCCCACCCACGGGCAGGCCTTTTCCGGGGCCTGCTCTGGGCTCCAGGCCCCCGCCCTGGCTTTTCTGAGAGGCTGCCTTGTGCCAGCCTCCGTCTGCCTGGCACCCCCCACCTCTCCGGTGCCTGAGGGCTCCCCGTTTCCCAGCTGCCCCCCACCTGGCCGGCCCTGCCTGCCCAGGAGAGAACGGAGTGAGGAAAGCCCGTCCTGACCGGGTCCCACCATCCGGACCTCTGGGTGCTCGCCCGTCCCCAGCCAGCTCATCTGCCTCATCCCACGGCGCGGGGAGCGGCGATCCGGGCTGGGGCTGGGTGGGGCCTGGCAGGAGCCGGGAGGCCGTGGCGCCCCGGCCGGGAGACCCCCGTGGTGTCCTGGGGAAGCCCAGCGGCCTGCGCTCGGCCGTGGCATTTCCTGGGAAGCCCCAGCAAACAAGGCGGCCGCGCCGGGACCCCCTGGCGGCTGGGACCCCCTGGCGGCCGAACACGGGCCAGTGGGGAACGACTGCAGCGCCTCTGGCCATCTCAGGGCTCATGTGGGGGGGGGCTGTGTGCACGGCCCCCCCAGGGGCCAGCTGGCCGGCTCGAGGCCGCCGGCTGTTTCCACTTAGCCGCCTCCCCGGCCAGGTGATGTCATCGCCGCTCCTGGCCCCGCGGGCGCTGGCTGCCGGCCACCTCTGACAGCTTGACGGGGAGCCCCGGGCGTGTGGGGGTGGCCGCCCGCGGGAGGGGGGACCGGGGGTCTGCGGGCCAGCCCGCGACAGGCAGCAGGGGGCCTCCAGGTCCGGCAGGATGTGAGGGGCGCATCCTCCCAGGGCCCGAGACAATGCGCCCCGGAAGGAGCAGCCCCCCCGGAGTGCGGACTGGGGCAGTGGGAGGCGCTGCCTTCTTTCCTGCCCTTTCCCGCGCCGTCCTGCGGTGCGGTCCCACCCGACGGCCAGTGCTGGGTCCCCTTGGGGTGGGAAGCCGTGGTGACCCCCGGGGGGATGTGTGATGCCCCTGCTGCCCGGTGGTCCTTGCGAACACGGGGGACAGGGCTGAGCACCCCGGCATCGTCAGGCGCCAGTGCGCAAGCTGCGGGGGCGGGCTGGGCTGTCAGAGCCCCCCAGGGCACGGGGAAGAACCCACCTTCAGGGAGCACCTACCTCGGGAGAGCAGGTGACCACGTTAACTTCCCCTCCCCGCACCCCGTAAGGGGACACGGGCTGCTCTCCCCCTTTACAGCCGAGGAAACAGGCACAGCGACAAAATGCAGCGAGCAGGAGCCTAAGGCTCGCTCCTGCTGACCCCAAAGTCCGCCTGGGACCCCGCATGCCCACTCCTGCTTCTTTCTTTCCATCCCACCCTTACCAGCTTTGGGGGTGCTGGAAGAAACCCCGGACACAGGGTCCCAAGGCCTGGCCCCGTCCACGCTGCAGCCTTGGGGACACTCCAGGAACTGTGGTCTCGTCTCCTTACAGAGGGATGGGGTGGTGGCACCTTCCCCGGGGGACCCCACGTGACCCCACACGAGGCCCTGGGGGAGGAAGGGGCAGGGGGCCGGGCGTCGCGCAGGTCCATCGTCCCCCGACGAGCCTGGGCCTGTGGGGACACCCACGGGAAGGTGCCAAGGTTGCGGTCTGGTTTGGGGGGCGTGAGCGTGGGCCGTGGAGGGGAGGACGGCCCTTGCGCCAGGACCCAGCGGGGCCCCCTGTGGGCCTGCCCGGGAAATACGAGGCACCCCTCCCTCTGCTGCTGCCCCTCCTTGCTCTTCTAGGGGGGCCGGAGCTTCGTCGATGCTCTCGGGGCTGCCCCTGGGTGTCCCCAGAACTTCTCCGGGGCTCTTCTGGGGAGGTTGAGTGCGCTAGTTTGCCGAAATGCGATATGCCAGGAATGGGTCAGCTTTTACGATGGGAGTTCATTTGTTAGCAAAGGGAACAGTCCCGAGGTGGGAAATGTCCAAACCCAGGCCCCATCGGGCGCCGCGTGCTCCCCGAAGCCCGGTGCTGGCCGTGCTGGGCTCCTCTGCCACCCGGCAAGGCCCGTGGGGCACCCGCTGGCGCTCCCTTCTCTCCCAGTTTGCACTGCATCAGCTTCTGGCTTCCTCTGACCTTCTCTCTCCTTCTCTCTGCGTTCATCCGCCTACAAAGGACTCTGCGAGGAGCTGACGACGCGCCCTGGGCCGGGCCTGCTGAAGCAGCCTCGTGCGCAGCTCCGCCGGGGCAGGCTGCCTCCGCCGCCAGGGGCGGCTTGGGGAACAGGAGTCGCCGGGGTCCGACAGTCTCGCAGCGCCGCAGAGTGGTTCTAGGGTGGCCGTCTCGGGTGGGGTGGCGGCCCCCTTGGGCCAGGCTTGGGGGCTGACCCTCCACCTCACTCCCCAGGTAAGGCGCTGGCCCCCGTGCGCCTGTGCTCTCTGCGGTGCTCACTGCCCCCGTGCTGCCCCCGCGCAGGCGGTTCTGTTCCGGGGGCGGTCTCACCCGGGAGCTCACGTGGCTCTCCGGCTCTCGGTTAATGTATTTCATGGGCAGTCCCCTCGGCCATCGAGGAATTCTTGTCCACGTCATTTTAAAAGTGTACGGAGTATTGCCTCGGGCAGACCAATCCCAGACTGGCCATTCCACATTGCTGAACATTTAGGATTTGGGATTTTTCATTCTTCTAAATAATACTGCAAAGAATATCTTTGAATACAGAGCTCCCTCACTCACCTGCTTTCCGCCTTCAGGTGGACAGATTTACAGGATTCCATCCCATACTTGCCTTTTAATTGGACACAATGGAACTCGGGAGCCTGGCTGAACTGGATTAACGGTGACCCTTGCTTCAACTTCCCGGCTTTGATACTCACAAATGCCGCACAGAGAGGCTCAGCTAAAGAATTCTGCCTGTTTTCCCCTGGAAGGGGTAAAATATTCCCCCCATGTCCCCAGACCTGCTGACTTAGCTCAACGTCACCTCGGTCCTTGGGCTGCTCTCTCCACTCTGTCCCTGCCTCATCCCCGGTCAGGACCGAGGCAAAGCACGAGGGATTTGGGGGCAGCTCTGGGTCTGAATCTTGCCTTTCCTTTGGGTGAGGAAGGTAACTTCCCCGAGCTTCCGTGCCCGCCCCTGGAAATGGGAGCACCCTGGACGGTGTGAGTGCAGGAGCCTGCGTACCTGACACCCCACCCCCACCAAGGGACCACACGCCGTGGTTTCCCGAAGGCCCGGCCGGCAGGAGGGCCCACGCCTGCTGGGGAGCTCGTCCAGAAGTCCGACAGGTGAGGCAGGTGAGGGGAGAGCTTCCATGTCCAGAGGGAAGCCCTGCAGAGGGGCAGCTCCTCCCGCAGGTAAGTCCAGCAGGGAGAGGACGAAGGCCCTTTGGGGCTGCCCCTTCGCGTCCTGAGAACTCTGTGCGGGGAGGTGGCCGAGGGACAGGCACTGTGGACGGAACCGGGCACAGGGTCTCTGCCTTAACCAACTCCTCAAATCGCTGCTCCAGACCTGCCCCTGCTCCCCTGGCCTCCCCAGGCTCCCCCTTCCCACATTCCTTGGATGGACAACGAAGGCCCAGGCTGTGGTTCTCAGCCCGTCAGAACCGACATCCCCTTTTGCTAACAGGTAGTTTGTACAGCCCGTTATTATCCAAAAGTGAAATTCATAACCGATATAGCGGTTCTTGCACGTAATTCCAACATTCTTGTACGTAAGTCCATGTACTGCTTATGGTAGGTCGAAGTACGTACCCTGGAAAGAGACCTGTCGTCAGTCTTAATCCACCCTGTGGGAGTGAGCCCATGGGGACAGGACCACCAAGGGTGTTGTTTTAGTTAAGGTGTGGCCGGCGGAATGAGGGTGGGATTTACAAAGCCACATGGAGGAGAAGCTGGGAGTCATCGAAGCCTGGACGTGGAAGAAGAGGACGTCACCACGTGACGGAAAAGCCCAGGCCCGAGGTGCGCCGACAGCCGGCCCCGGAACGCCACGGTCTTTGGGGAGAAAACCTTGCCCATGCCTTGATTTGAAACTCTCCTGCCCTCAGAACCGTGAGCCCGTAAATTCCCGTTGCGTGTGCTGCCCCAGGGTTGGTGTTTGTGGTGGCAGCTGGGAAACTAGGACGCGGCCCTGATGAGTGTGCGGGGGAAACTCAGGAAAGCTATTTAGAGCCGGATAGGAATTTCAGGGTGTAAACGTTTGGACCCCGCGGCACCCTAGTCGTAACAAAGTTGCCATCTGCCCTGGGTGCCTGGATGCGCTGGCCACATGAGTGGGGGCTCCATGCAAGTCCACGGGGGCTGCAGGAGGTGACTCAAGTACGTGGGTGGAGATGCGTTTTGGTAAAGTTCTGGAAACATAAAGAAACGAATCTTTCCTTTTTCACGTGGCAGCTGCATCCCTGCAAATTTCAGTATAAACTGGTGCAAACACTGCACAGGCAGAGCGGAGCTGGTTCCAGGCATGGATAAGCGATGGTCACCCCCACACCGCCGGCTCCCAGGGCTTGGAACCCACAGCCCGAGGCACCCCTGAACGCAGGTCTGCCACTTCCCCCCAGGGGAGGCTGCTGTGATTTTGTGGACACTTTCACTCACTCTCTTTGCTCAGACTCCTGCAACAGCTTCAGTCCAGATTCTGCTTTTTTTTTTTTTTTTAAATGAAGACATGCTGGTTTTCATTATAAAAGTGATGGAGTCACTGCAGAAATTTTAGACCATTCAGAGAAGCACAAAGAAGAGGAGAGAAGCACCCGCCACCCAGACAAGTCCTGTCAACTTCTCCTTTGCCTCCTGAGTGTCCACTTCCACTCCTGCGTGGAAACCGTGGCACGTGGGTGTGGGGTGATGTGCGCCTCTTTAGCTGTGATCGTAGCACTTAGGGTGCATATAGTTTTGATCCCAGATTTTAAAACTTTACACCCTAACATGGCATCCTCTTTAATGACTCTAGAATATTTCATCATGGACCATCTGATCATTTAGTGGTTGCTTTCCCCTTTCTATTTGGGTTGCTCCCAATACCTCAATAAATCAGGAGGAAAATTTTCACATGGGCAACTTTGTCCTAGATTTATTTCCTTCTTGCTTGAGAAACAGAGGGGGGCGCTGGGGACCAGCTGGGCAGGGGCCTGACGTGACCCTGGTGGGAGACATCCAGTGGGGAGCGGGTGGCTAGGTGGGGTCGGCCTGGGGGTGAAGATGGAAGCTGGTTGATGGTCACAAGGGAAAGCCTCGCTGCCACCGTGGTTTCCCAGGAGCTGCATCGCAGACACCAGGATGGCCAGCTGTCAGCTCACGTAAGGGAAGCGCCTCCTTTCTTGGCACCTAACTGGAAATGGAGAGGTCCTCGGGTGCCATGAAATTGTTTCTATTTATAGAAATAAAATTTAGGGGAGGACTAGAACAGATACACGTCAGTATTGCAGGGTGGTGGCAATGTGGAGAAGCGTGGGGAAAATAAAATTGATGTAACCTATGGGCTATAGTTAACAGCAATACTGTAATTTTCTTGCATCAATGCCAAAGATGTACTGGGTTGATAATGGGGGAGGTATGGAAAAAGTGTGCCAAATGTTCGCTATGGACCATGGTTGGTGGTAATAGGCTGATAATATTATCTTGTAATCTGTAACAAATATTCCACCATGGTGTGGTGTGTTGGTGAATGGGTGTTATATGGAAGTTCTACATACGTGCATGAGTTTTTGTAAGTTCGTAACCTCTGTAAAAAATATATATTTTTAAAAATAGGGTGGGTTGTGGAGGGGGAATACACCAAATATAAGATACGAACTATAGTTCGTAGTAGCTCTTGCAGAGTTTGTAACAAATGTTTCACAACAATGCAAGGTGTTGGTGGTGCGGTGATGTGTGGATCTCTGTATGATGTTATGCATGTTTATTTTGGAAGTTCACAACTTGTACTATACACTCATTTTTTGTGTATGTTCAAGTATGAATGATATGCTTCAATTAAAAAAAAAACTAACAAAAAAAAAAATAAACAAAAAATAAACAAAAAAAAACCTTGGGAGAGTCCAAGGTTGACCCTAATTGTGGAAAACTTACATAAGACTAAAGGTAGAGATAAAACCTTGAAAATCCTCTAAGACGGCAACAACCCTCAGCTTTTTGGCGAACGCCCTTGCAGAGCTTTCTCCACGCTGGTGCACCCCTGAGAGACCCGGGACAGGTAGGCGTGCAGGGTGCTGTCAAGCATAAAGCCTCGGAAATGGTGGTGACCAAATGTGACAACAGGCTTGGGATACGGATCCCCGTGCAGGGTGCGTTAGAGTCCTTTCGCGATGCGTTCTGCACGTTGTCCCGCGGCCGCAGCGCGCGGCTCACGGCCCTGTGCAGAGCTGCATTGAACGCCGTGCATCTACACCTCCTTCCGTCAGGCTCCCATCCTTCCATGGCGGTCCGTGTCTTTTGTGTACCCCAGAAGGAGGAGCACGTAGGGGGAGGTCAATATGTTAAAACAACAAAAAAGGTCTGGAAATGTACGTGATATATTTTTATGTCCATCTTGTAGTTACATCTTTTTTAAAATAAAAAATTTTAACTGTGGGGAAACGGAGGCCCAGAGAGGCGAGCCCACCTGCCGGGTCCCGCAGCGAGGCCTCGAGAGGCTGGGGCTGGAACCCGGGCCTCCCGCCCGTGCCCAGGGCCCTCTGCTCCTCCCGGCTGGAGCCCGTGGCCCTCAGGGGATGCCGGTGGGAGGGCAGGCCTCTGGGATCGTGGCGCTTGGGCTCCCCAGGCAAGGCGGCGCACACTCCTCCCACCGCGGACCCTGCCGCACACGGGGACGTCCAAGGAAGCTGCTGGGCGTGGAGAACCGAGGCTCGCTCTTGGCCCCTGAAACTGGAAAACCTAATTGCTGAGGGCCCCGCGCTGAGGCTGCCCAGGGCGCCCCAAACGCCCCTGCACTGACGCCCACCCAGCATCGAGGAGGCGCTGCCGGCTGTCCTTGGAGGGAGACCCCCCTTTTGAACATGCCTCGAGAAGTACCCCTGCGCGAGCTGGCCTTGCAGAGCTCGTTACTTCCTTGCTGCTGTCGGGGCTGCCCCAGACCTTGCAGAATCAGGGAAAGAAGGCGCCGCTCTGTCCTTGAAGTGCCCCTGACCTGGTCGGGGAGCGGGGGAAACGACAGCTTCTGAGCAGACCCGGAGAAAACCAACTAGCCCGGCCGGTGCCCGCCTGGGACAGGCCTGCTTCTCACATGCGCTCCCCGCCGCCCTCCCTTGATCGGAGCCGCGGGTGAGCCACACACAGGCTCAGAGATGCCCAGGACCTGCCCCAGGTCACACAGCAGCGAGCGGGGGGCTGGGCCCCGGTCCAGGTCGCCCTGGCTCCTGGGCGATGGTCTTGGCCCCCTGCTGGGCCTGTGGTTGTACGGGGTGGGCGGGTGAGAGCCCCTCGTGGGGGTGCTTTGTGTGCCCCTGCCCCTCCTGCTCCTGCTCTGGCTGCTGCAGGAACGGGGCGGGGGCTGCTCGGGGCCGACTCCCACCGCTGAGGTCAGCGCTCCCGGCGCTAAGCAACCGAGACACAAACCTGGGCTGGCCGGGCCTCCCCGGGGCCTCTGGCCGGGCCGCCCCCAGGGCAGGGGCTTCTCCCCAGAGGGCTGGCCCTGGGACGGCTCCGGCCCTGCCCCGCCCCGGGGGGCGTGGGGGCAGCTCTGTGCTGGGTGCCTCCCCCAGTGGGGCCTGCACACAGGCCCGGGCCCCTGAACGCCTCCCCCATCCGGGCATTTCCAAACGAAAATGGTCCCAGCCGGGATAATCGGCGCGAGCACGTCTAGTCGGTTTTGTTTGTTCCTGTGACATTTTCCCCAAGACCCCTTTTCTCACACTTCCTCCGTGCTGTGGGCCGGCCTTGGCCTTTCCTGCCCTCGCTGGCCTCCCGAGCCCCTGCCCGGGGCTCCTCGGTGACCCCGGCGGCTCCTGAGGTGAAGGGCTGGAGAGGGGGCGCGCCCCCCGATCTCTCCCTGAGGTGGTTTTACCTGAACGCTCAGTGCCGGCCTGGTCTGACCTCCCCCCGGGCCTCGCCCCTCCACAGCCTTAATTCTGAAAGTTTTCCAGCTTCGATACTGCGAACAAATGTGGATAATAATCACAGTAAAAACAGAAGCGCGGCCGCCCGGAAGGCTCACCCGGACCCCTCCACCGTCCTCAGGCCTGCTCGGGGCTCCCTCCTGTGGGGCGGGGGTGGGCTGCCCCCACAGCCGCCCTCTTCAGAGCCGAGGCCCTGCTCCCGCCTGGCCCCTCTGCAGGCCTGGGGACGGGGCGTGTGGGAGGTCCAGTGAGGTGCCCCCTGGACAGATGCACTCTCCGCTCAATCCCCTTCCTGAGGGTGAGAGCCTGTTGTCAAGAGGACCTTCTAGAACCTTCTGAAGAGGTGGCCAGGTGAACCGGGGCAGATGCTAACCCTCATTGGAGGCCTGGTAGGAGGAGAGGCTGGAGCCAGACACGAACCAAGCCACAGGGAGAAGCGGGAAGTCAGCAAACCAGGAGAGCAAGATGGCCGTGGGCCGGGAGCAGACACCCGCCACGCAACCGCAGGGATGGGGGCCAGCCAGCGCCGGAAGCGGCGGACTTGGGGGAGAAAGCATTTCCTTGCTGACGGCCTCTGAAACGGGAGACAGCAAATTCCTGCCGTTGAGCCAAGGCTGTGTGGCGCTTCCACAGCAGCCCTGGAAATGGAGACGGGGTAACCACTCCCTGCTGCTGGAGCCCCGAGGTGCGGCCTCTCCTCCTCGGCTCCCCTAAACTCTGCCCACGAGGTGTAGACCGTCCCTTCACGAACGGCCTCTGCGGCCGCCCTGACCGGGCCTCTGCCCAGAGCCTCCTGATATCTCCATGCGTCTCCTCCACCTCCTCTTGTTTTTCCTTCTCTTTTCTGGAAGCTGCAAACATCGTGGTGTTCCCCCCAAATGCTTCTGTGATCCTCCCCTAAAAATAAGGCTGGTTCCTCCCAAACCCCCATCCCATATGGCACAACGGCCTTCTGAGAGGAAACAGGGGCCCTCCCACGACCTCTTCCGCACTGTGATTCATTTCCTCACTTGTTCAAAGGGCCCTTGATGGAACATGACTTCACACCTTGCAGGTAGTTAAGCCTCTAACCTGTTTTAAGGAGGTTGGTCCCCACCCTTCCATTTTCCCCACACGGCGACTCGTTAGCTTTTAAGGGGAGAGCAAGCGGTGGCCTTGCCGCTGTCCCACTTGCCTGGTGGTCTCCTCACGGTGCCCTTCGCTTCGCTCCTCGTTCCCGTCTAGTCTCTGTCAAGAGAAAGCCAGCGCCGAAGGCGGAGTAGGGGTGAGTTAGCCACGCCCGGTGAGAGCGAATCAGGAGGGACGCAGACACCTCCTTGGGCACCAGGTTGGGGTTCCTTGGGACAAACTGAAGGTGGAAGATACCTTCAGCAAACCTTCACCATGAGCCTCTGCTGGGCCAGTGACTGGAAAACACTGACCAAGCAGGTGTTTCCCAAAGTTCCTTTCTGGCCATGCTCAAGGGAAGCCATGGTGCCACTGAGGAGGCTGAAGTGTGTGTGGGGTGGGGTATGGTTTGGAGAAACCACCCCTCACATCTGGGAGCAAACACTTCCCACATCTAGAAACAAAGACCCCTCATGTCTGGGAAGCTTCCTCTGACCACCAGGCCTGTGGGAGAACCAATGGAGTGCTTGTATTTCCTCCTCATGACTTCCCTGAGATGGGGCCAGGAATATCTCCAGCTTGCAGAGGAGGAGTCTGAGGTGTAGAAAGGTGAAGCAACTCACTCACTACCAGCCCTTTGGACCAGAATCAGGGCTGCTGCCTCAGGGCTCTGCTAGAACACCTGAGCTCGACATATCCCAAAGCCTTCAGTGAAGCCCAGCACCCACATGGTCACTGAGCACCTCAATCTCCTTCCTTGATCCAAGTCCCCAAATTGTGGAGGACATGGACACTGTCCATTTGCTTCTGGCTTATTTGACCTTCTAGCTTATAGAGCCTGAGCTTGGTCTGGGGTCAGGGTGTTGAAAGTGTATGTGTGTTGGGGGGGTGAGAACAGAGGGGGAGGTAGGAAACATGAGGGAGGTGGGGAAGTTGGAGAAAGTGGAAAAGGTAGTGGAGGTCGCAATGGTGGTGAAGGTAGTAGAGGTGGTGAAGGTGGTGATGGTGGAGAAGGTGGTGATGGTGGAGAAGGTGGTGATGGTGGAGAAGGTGGTAGAGGTGGTGAAGGTGGTAAAGGTGGTGGAGATAATAGAGGTGGTGGAGGTGGAGATGGTGGGGAAGGTGGTGGAGGTGGTGAAGGTGATGGAGGTGGTGAAGGTGCCAATGGTGGAGAAGGTGGTAGAGGTGGAGAAGGTGGTGGAGGTAGTGAAGGTGGAGAAGCTGATAAAAGTGGTGGAGAAAGTGGGTGGAGGTGGTGAAGGTGATGGAGGTGGTGATGGTGGCAATGGTGGAGAAGGTGGTGGAGGTGGTGGAGGTGGAGCAGGTGGTGCAGGTAGCCATGTGGAGAAGGTGTGGCTGAGAAGGTGGAGGTGGAGAAGGTGAAGAAGGCGGCAATGGTTTTGGGAGGTAGTGGAGGTAGCAATGGGCTGGGACATTTCTGTTGGGCCTAGGGGTCCCCTGAACCTCCAAGAACACAGACATCTGAGTGCTGCTGTTTGGACAGGTAGGCAGTAGGAATGAAGGGGTCATAGTTAAAACAAAGCCTTGAAGTGCGAGGGGTTTCTGAGTCCCTTCCATCCTGAGGTGTCTCCCGCCCACTCCCTTCCCCCCCTGCTCTGGTGAGGTTGGGGCCAGCTTGAGTTCAAACACGCTGCGGGAGAAGGCGAGCCAGGGCCTCCCGTCCATGGCCTCTCGCCACAAAACAGCAGAGAACAACAGCCTTAGACCGGCTGGCCAGATGGCAAACCTGAGCGCAGAGGAGGACGAAATCACCGTGTTCGAATCCAACCTTGACATGCAGCCAGTGTCGCTCAGATGTTTCCACTCAGGGTTTGGCAGAGATGCTGCAAAGGAGAACAACAATGGCAAAGCAAGTCTGCTCACTGCCTTGGAGCTGCAGCAGGAGGTGGTGCTCTGCCCGCCAGAGCTGCCACCACATGGCCGGAGGCAGTGCCCCTCTGCCTGGGCTTGGCACACGACGAGCCTGCAGAGGACGCGGAAGGGCCGGGCGCATACCCTCAGACTCCTCCAGGGCTGTGGGCTCCTGGCTGTCTCCTCCTGGTGCTTGCCAGTTTGTATTACACAGAGCCCGTGTGAGAGCCAAAGAACAAAACTTTTGAGTGTAACCCGGGGAAACGGAGGAGCCACAGTCTGCAGCAGCTCCGGGGCTGTCTGCCGCCCGGGAGGGGTCCTTGGAGCACAGAAGCGGTGAGAACTCAGGGCTGTGCACGGAGAGACGTGCTTCCGTGCCCGAATGCAGAAAAAGGAGGATGGACACATTGAGCCTGGCCCCCGTTGGGGCAATTGTAGACCTTACAAGATTGAAAGAGCCCATACTTCACCTTCTATTTCAGGTATTTCACTTATGGGGAACCTGCCTCAATCCAAGAGGATTTAGGCGACTTGCAGGAAATATATTCAGTCAAATATCAAAGGATGAATGCATTAAAAAACCCAGGGCCAGGGAAAATTTCCGTTGGAATGGGGGGAGAACTGGATGGCAGCTCTGTGTCTCACTGCCTCCCCGGCTGAGGAAATGAAGTTGGGTTTGCTCCTCACACTGTTAGCTGCTGAAGGGAAAAGGAAACGATTCATTCATATTCATCCTAAAAATATAAATGGAGCCCCTCCTGTGTGCCAGGCAGGGCCTGCGCACGATGCTGAGAAGACCCCACAGCTTCTTGCCCTCGGGAGTGCAAGCAGTACCTAGGTGAACCCCTCAGAAGGGGTCCGTGGTCAGTGCTGGACTCTCCAGGGGCCTCACACAACCTCATGGAGAGGACTGACCCAGAAGGATGCACCACAGAGCAGGTGAGCAAGAGGAGCTTCATAACCTGGGGATGAATGAAGAAGTTCAAGTCAAATGAAGACTGTGATAATTAGGCTAACATGTCAACTCAGCCAGGTAATTGTGCCCACGTGTGTGGTCAAGCAAGCACGGGTCTAATTTCATTGACCTTAATTATCAGCGAGTTGGTTGCATAGATGGATAATTACATCTACCATCAATGGGAGATTGCCTTCAGTGATGAGTGAAGTCTCACCTTATCAGTTGAAGGCCTTAGAAGGAGAAGTGATGCCAGCATTTAGAGAGAGAATTTCTGTCTCTACTTCTAACAGACAGCATCTCCTAGGGAACTCATCGAGGACCTTCATTGGAGCCCCTGGTTTGTAGCCTGTCCTCTGGAATTTGGACTTGTGTATCCCCATGGTCATGTGAGATGATTTTATAGAATCTCATGCTATTTACAGATATCTCTTGTCAGTTCTGTTTCCCTAAAGAGCCCTAACTAATATAGCTTGGTACTGGGAGTGGTTCTTGAGAAACAGAATTGTAAAAGTGGGATTTCTGAATTGGTTCTGGGCTTTTTGCAATTGGCTCTCCATTCTGATTAGATTCAAGGGCACTAATGACTCTGCTTCCAATAATCAAGAGGCCACTGACAGTGCATGGTGTGAGTTGGCAATAGAGATACACAAAATATCAAGATTGGATACTACATCCATGCTTGTAAGAGGCAAGGCTCTGGGTGAGAGTGTTTTTTAACACCTTAGCAATGTTTTATGGAGTTGAAAGATACAATGATGGGAAGTGGATGTGGCTCAACTGATAGAGCACCCACCTACCATATAGGAGGACCAGGGTTCAAACCCAGGGCCTCCTGGCCTTTGCTCATGTGCAGTGCTGCCATGTGCTGCAAGGAGTGCCATGCCACACAGGGGTGTCCCCCGTGTAGGGGAGTCCCAAGCACAAGGAGTGTGCCCCTCAAGGAGAGCCTCCCTGTGTGAAAGGTGCAGTCCACCCAGGAGTGGTGCTGCACACAAGGAGAGCTGACACAAAATGATGACACAACAGAAAAGAGACACAGATTCCCAGTGTTGCTGAGAATGAAAGCAGACATAGAAGAACACAGAAGAGAGCAGACAATGGGGACAGGGGGAGAGAAATTTAAAAATAAATAAATAAATCTTTTTTAAAAAAAAGATACAATGATATTGGCTGGCTCTTCCTAAATAGACTGAATATCTCCTGAGAGCCTCTGTGTTGCTCAAATGTGGTCAGCATGTAAATGCGTTGCCTTCCCCCCAGTGTGGGACATGACTCTCGGGGATGAGCCTCCCTGGCACCGAGGGATTACTACCAACTACCAGCTGATGATGTAACTAGAAAATGATCTTGAATAAAAGGGTCAACTCAGACCAGCAGAATATCTCAGTCTACATATAATACCAGGAGTTAAAATGCTTTCTGACCTGAATCAAGAGGGAAATGGAAAGGACAAATGAGTTTATATGGCTATGAGTCTCCAAAAAAGAGCCAGGAGGTTATCAGAGGAGTTGCCCTTATGCACACCTCAGCAGATCCCAGAGACAGATAAAGTAGATACAACCCCGGGTTTTGGTTCTTCTGAGGGCTACAGAGACCCACAGGTTCTATGGTCATGGCAGATGGAGTTCAGTGCCATGTCAATTGGCCCTTCTTTGGAGTTTGTGTTTCTGTGTGATGGAGCTGGACTCAGATGTGATCTTTTTTCACAAGCCTCTCCTGTTACTTTTATCAGAACTGTAGTTGGTACTGGGGTTTAATATATACCCAGGGGATCTGAATCTCTGGACTGACCATATGATAGCCAGGCCTACAGACTTCAGTCCTACACTCTGGTTTATTGGATTTACCCCCACTCAGCTAACATGGAGGTGAAGAAGGTCAACCACCACACCATGGAGCCTAGAGTGCCTACAACTGAAAGCGGGAGGATTGCATCCAGTATCTATGTGGAATCTAAGCCCCCTCTTGATATAGATGTGGAGTGGACACAACCATTCCAAGGTCCACAGGATGGAGGAATAGCATATGGATTAGAATGGACTTACTGATATTCTATTCATGAACTATTGTGATTAGTAATCAAAGAAAATGTGGCATTGGTGTGGAGAAAGTGGCCATGGTGGCTGCTGGGTGTGGGGAATGGGAGGAAGAGATGAGATGTGGAGGCATTTTCGGGACTTGGAGTTGTCCTGGGTGATGCTGCAGGGACAGTTACCAGACATTGTATGTCCTCCCATGGCCCACTGGATGGAACATGGGAGAATGTGGGCTATAATGTGGACCATTGACCATGAGGTGCAGTGGTGCTCAGAGATGTATTCACCAAATGCAATGAATGTCTCATGATGATGGAGGAGATTGTTGCTATGGGGGGAGGAGTAGGGTGAGGGGGTGGGGGGTATATGGGGATCTCATATTTTTTGAATGTAATATTAAAAAAATAAATAAAGACCAAAAAAAGATATCCCTTCTAAAGTGAAGGATAGTAGAATATCAGTAAGTCCACTCTAGTCCATATTTTATTCCTCCATTCTGTCCCTAATGATAGTGCAGGGTCAGATGCTGGACATTATATATCCTGCCATAACCCACTGAATGTGCTGGGGGAGAGTGTGAACTACAGGGTAAACTATTATCTGTGTGGTGCAGCAGTGCTCCAAAATGTGTTCACCGAGTGCAATGAGTGTGCCACAATGAGGGGGGAGGTTGTTGGTGTGGGAGGAATGGGGGGTGAGGGGGTGGGGGGTATATAGGAACCTCTTATATTTTTTAATGTAACATCTTTTTTGTGATATATAAATCTTCAAAAAATACAATTTACAAAAATAATGTGGTGGGGGGTGGGGAGTGGGTTATATAGGAACCTCTTATGTTTTGTGTTTTTTTATGTTTTTTAATGTAACATTCCTTGTGGTCTATTAACTTTAATTAAAAATAAAATAAAATAAAGGATAAGCTGTTGCATCTGGCCCCTCCTAAGACTAATAAAATAGGCACAATGATTAGCTGGTCTCTTTGGATTTTGGAAACAGCACATTCCTCACTTGGGTGTGCTACTCCAGCCCATTTACCTAGTGACCAGAAAAGCTGCCAGTTGAGAGTGAGGACTGGAACAAGAGGAGGCTCCGTGACAGGTCCAGTCTGTTGCAAGCTGCTCTGCCACTTGAGCCATATGATCTAGCAAATCCAATTATGAGGGAAGTGTCCGTGGCAAATAGAGATGCCAGCTGGAACCTTTGGCTGGCCCCTGAAGGAGAATCATAGCACGGCGCTTAGGATTTTGGAGCAAAGTCTTGCCATCCTCTGCAGATAACTACTCTCCTTTTGAAAACAGCTTTTGGCCTGCTACTGGGCCTTAGAAGAGACTGAACCCTTACCCCTTACCCATGGGCCACCAAGTTACCATGAAATCTGAGCTGCCTATCATAAGCTGGGTATTGTCTGACCCACCGAGCCATGAAGTTGCGTGTGCACAGCAGCACTCCAGAATAAAGTGGACGTGGTATGTGCAAGACAGGGCTCGAGTGGGTCCTGAAGGCACAAGTAAGTCACATAAAGAAGTGGCCCAAATGCCCATGGTCACCACCCCTGCCACATTACCTTCCCTTTCCCAGCCCACAACTATGGCATCTTGGGGTTCCTTACAATCAGTTGCCTGAGGAAGAGAAAACTGGGGCCTGGTTTACAGATGGTTCTGCATGATATGAAGGTACCACCCAAAGGTGGACAGCTGCAGCACTGCAGCCCCTTTCTGGGACCTCCCTGAATGGCCAGTGGAGAGGGCGAATCCTCCCAGTGGGCAGAACTTCGAGCAGTGCACCTGGTTGTTCATTTTGCTTAGAAGGAGAAATGACTGGAGGTGAATTTGTACACTGATTCATGGGCTGTTGCCAGTGGTTTGGCTGGATGGTCAGGGTCTTGGAAGGAACATGATTGGAAAATTGGTGACAAAGAGGTCTGGGGAAGAAGTGTGTGGATAGACCTTTCTGAGTGGGCAAAAAGCATGAAAATATTTGTGTCACATGTGAATGCTCACCAGAGGGTGACTTCTGCAGGGGAAGATTTTAATAATCAAGTGGAAAATGTGACCTTTTCTGTGTGTACCAGTTAGCCTCTTTCCCCAGCCACTCCTGTCATTGCCCAGTGGGCTCATGAGCAAAGTGGCCGTGGAGGTAGGAATGGAAGTCATGCACGGGCTCAGCAACACGGGTGTCCCCTCACCAAGGCTGACTTGGCTACAGCCACTGCTGAGTGCACAATCTGCCAGCAGCAGAGACCCACACTCAGCCCCCGATATGGCACATTCCTCCAGGTGACCAGCCTGCTACCTGAACCTCGTGGCAGGTTGATTACATTGAACCACTTCCATCATGGAAGGGGCAGTGACTTGTTCTAACTGGAATAGACACATACTCTGGATATGGGTTTGCCATCCCTGCATGCAATGCTTCTTCCAAAACTACCATTTGTGACTTACAGAATGACTTATCCACGGTCATGGCATTCCACACGGCATTTCTTCTGATCAAAGAACCCACTTAATTCCAAATGATGTGTGGGAATGGGCACATGCCCATGGAATTCACTGATCTTACCAAGTTCCCCATCAGCCAAAGCAGCTGGATTGATAGTACGGTGGAATGGCCTTTTGAAGACTCAATTATGTCACCAAATAGGTGGCAATAACTTGCAGGTCTGGGCAATATTCTCTAGGAGGCTGTGTATGCTCTAAATCCACCCTATGGTGCTTTTCTCTGATAGCCAGGATTCATGGGTCCAGGAATCAAGGGGTGGAAATGGGAGTGCACCACTCACTATTACCCCTAGTGACCCACTACGACAATTTTTGCTTCCTGTCCCTGCAACCTTAAGCTCTGCTGGTCTTGAGGTCTTAGTTCCGAAAGGAAGAGTGCTGTCACCAGGGAACACAACCATGATTCCATTGAACAGGAAGGTAAGACTGCCACCTGCCCACATTGGGCTCCTCATGCCTCTGAATCAACAGGGAAAGAAGGGAATTCCTGTCCTGGCTGGGGTGATTGATCCTGACTATCAAGGGGAAATAGAGCTGCACCTACACAATGGAGGTAAAGAAGAGTTTGCCTGGGATACAGGAGATCCCCTAGGGCATCTCTTAGTACTACCATGCCCTGTGATTAATGGAAAATTGCAACAACCCAATCCAAGCAGGACCAACAATGGCCCAGAATTTTCAGGAATGAAGGTTTGGGTCACCCACCAGGCAAAGAACCATTGCCCGCTGAAGTGCTTGCTGAGGGTAAAGGGAGCATGGAATGCGTAGTGGAAGAAGGAAGAGATAAATACAAACTCCGACCATGTGAGCAGTTACAGAAATGGGGACAGTAATGGTTGTGAATATTTCTTCCTTGTTTTGTTATGAGTATGTTTGTTTATGTACATAAAACAAATATCTTTGTTTTCTTTCCTGTCATGTCCCCTTATCACATGACACAGTTGCTATTTACTTTCTTTTTTTTAAAGATTTATTTTATTTATTTCTTTGCCCGCCCCCCCTGCCCCATTCACTCTGTTGTCTGTTCTCTGTGTCCATTCACTATGTGTTCTTCTGTATCTGCTTGTATTCTCTTATTAGGTGGCTCCAGGAACTGATCCTGGGACCTTCCAGAGTGGGAGAAAAGTGATTACTCTCTTGCGCCACCTCGGCTCCCTGTTCTGCTACATCTTCTTATTTTCTCTCCTCTGTGTCTCTTGTTGCACATCTTGCTGCGCCAGCTCTCTGCGTTGGCGGGCACTCCTGCACAGGGCGGCATTCCCATGCAGGGCGGCTCTCCTGCACGGGGCCATATTCCCGCATGGACTGGCACTCTGGCGGGCCAGCTTGCCACGTGGGCCAGCTTGCGCTCATTGGGAGGCCCTGGCCATCGAACCCTGGACCTCCTATATGGGAGGAGGGAACCCAACTGCTTAAGCCACATCCATTTCTTGTATTTACTTTCATGTCGTATTTAAGGATGTCAAGTCTAAGAGTGACTATTACCCAAGGACTTGCACCCTGTTCTGGAGGGATTTAGTGCATTTCTGGTTATATACAGGACAACTGAGTAGACAACTGAGTATTGTTAGAGACAAATCAATCAATTAATCAATCAATTAATCAATCAATCAATTTATCTGTTATTTTTATTTAGAGATTAAGTATGGCTTCAGTTTATGTGTATGGCGGCCAGGTTGACAAGGGGTGGGCTGTGATGATTTGGCTAATGTGTCAGTTCAGCCAAGTAATGGTGCCCAGTTGTTTGGTCAAGCAAGCCCTGGGCTAATTGTAACACGAGGGCATTTCAGGGACTTTAATCCTCAGTGAGTTGATTGCAGCGATGGCTGGTCACCTCTACAATCACCTGAGGAGGTGGCCATCAGCCACGGGTGACGTCTCATCTGAGCAGTCGAAGGCCTTGAAAGGAGAAGTGATTCCAGCATTCAGGGGAGAATCCCCGTGTCCGCGCCGACAGCCAGCGTCTCCTGGGCGCTCAGCGAGGGCCTTCGTCACGGTCCCCGGCTTGCAGCCTGCCCTATGGCACGTGGACACGTACAAACCCTCGGGCGCGGGAGGCGGTTTTATAAAATCTCATCACATTGACAGGTGCTCCCGCTGCCCTCGAGAGCCCCGACTAACGCACCGACCGCTTGGCCACATACCGTGTGCCTGAGAGAGCAAGGGGCCCAGAGAGAAGGGAGCAACCAAGTAGGCCGCTGAGGCGCCGGAAGCTCCCTGAGGGGGAAACTGAGGCAGACACACCAGCTGAGGAAGGGCTGCATGTGTGAGAGGGGCTGGCGAGGCCAGAGGAGTCACTTCGCAGTGAGGACACCTGGGTACAGGCTGAGGGACTAGAACCATTGGTTGGCAGTGTGGAGAGAGGGCATGGAAGGCCCCGGAAAATCGGGATGCCCAGGGGAGCCGGGGCTGGGGGCCTGCCCTGGGGGGGGAACGAGGGCTACCAACCACAACAGCGCCTGCTCTGCCGCGTCGTCACGCAGACCACCCGGCCTGCTGAAGAAAACGTTTTTATGAAGAAGGGCCCCCGTTTTGTGGATAGGGAAACTGAGGCGCACAGAGACGAAATCACTTACCTATGGTCTCCCAGCTGCTCGGGGCCAGTGCTGGCATTTGAACTGCTCCCGCCCGCTGTGGACGTCTCCGTGCTCAGCTCTTCCGCGGCAGGGCTCGCCGACAGCCGTCGCTCTGGTGGGTGCCCGCCTGAGACCCCCGCACCTTCAGCAACGCCCCCAGCGCCCATTTGAAAGCCCTCTTCGCTCCACGACCCTGAGCCGTTCTTGGAGAAATCACAACAAACCTGCTTTCAGAGGCATAACAGAGCAAACCAAGGGAATTCGGTGCAGGGGGAGGGCAGCCAGCGCGGAGCGCCCAGTGAGGGGGCTCGCCGCGCCCGCAGGGCTCCTCGGGGTGTTGGCCGAAACCAGGAACCCGGGACGAGAGACAGGAGACGAGCCCCGGCCCCTCCTGAGTGGAGAGCCTGGAGGGAGCTGGTTCTGAAGGGGCTACACCCTCCACGGAAGAGACGCCTATTTTGCCAACTGCCTCCCTGAGATGCAATCCGCACACCCCACAGCTCACCCATTTAGGGTGCACGTTCCAGTGGCTTTTAGCACCGCCCAGGGTGGGGCAACCATCGCCGCAATCTAATTTTAGAACGTTTTTGTCCGCCCCCCCCCAACCCCTATCCACACTCACTGCCCACTCACTGCCCACTCCTGACAGGCCACTTCCCCTGGGCCTGGCGGCCACTAAGCTGGTTTCTGACTCTATAGATTGGCCTCTTCTGGACTTTTCATCTAAATGGAGTCATACACTCTGTGGCCTTTTGTGTCTGGCATCTTTCGCTTAGCATGATGTTTTCAAGGTTCATCCATGTTGTAGCATAAACTTGTACATCATTCCTTTTTTTGCGTGTGTGTGTTTTATTTTTTTAAATTTTTTTCAGATTGGTTTATTTATTTTTATTTATTTATTTATTTTATTTAGCTCCCCTCCCCCCCCACCCCAGTTGTCTGTTCTCTGTGTCTATTTGCTGCGTGTTCTTCCTTGTCCGCTTCTGTTGTTGTCAGCGGCACGGGAATCTGTATTTCTATTTGTTGCGTCATCTTGTGTCATCTCTCCGTGTGTGCAGCGCTGTTCTTGGGCAGGCTGCACTTTCTTTCGTGCTGGGCGGATCTCCTTACGGGGCGCACTCTTTGTGTGTGGGGCTCCCGTACGTGGGGGACACCCCTGCGTGGCAGGGCACTCCTTGCGCGCATCTGTACTGCACGTGGGCCAGCTCCACACGGGTCGGGAGGCCCGGTGTTTGAACCGTGGACCTCCCATGTGGTAGACGGACGCCCTAACTGCTGTGGCAAGTCCACTTCCCACATCATTCCTTTTCATACCAAATAATATTCCATTGTATTCCATGTTTCATTTAGCCCTTCCTCTGTTGATGGATGTTCGGGTTGTTTCCACTTTTTGGCTATTATGAATAATGCTGTTGATGAACATCTGTGTATAAGTTTTTGTGTGGATGTATGTTTTCCTTTCTCTTGGGCATGTACATACCTAGGGGTGGAAGTGCTGTGTCACATAGTAACCCCATGTTTAACGCGCCGAGGAACTGCCAAACTCTTTTCCAAAGAGGCTGCATGGTTTCACATTCCCACCAGCGATGTATGAGGGTTCTGGTTCTTCCACGTCCTCACCAACACTTGCTACTGTCTGCCCCTTTCATTACAGCCCTTCCAGAGGCTGCGAAGGGGTGCGAGGAGGCATCTCATTGTGGCTTTGATTTGCATTACCTTGATGTCTAATTATATGGAGCATCTTTTCACGTGCTTTTTTGTCACTTGTATATTTTACGTGGAGAGATGTCTAGTCAGATCTTTTGCCCATTTTTAATTGGGCTATTTATCTTTTTATTTTTGTGTTGTAAGAGTTCTTTATATATTATGGATGCAAGTTCATTATCAGGTATGTGATTTGAAATTACTCCCTCCCATTCTGTGGATTTTCTTTTCACTTTGCTGGTGATAGTATTTACAGCACGAAAGCTTTTATTTTCTATTGTAGTCAAATAATCTGTATTTTCTTTTGCTGCTTGTGCTGGCATATTTTTTTAATTAAAAAAAATCTCTTGACCTTGAAAATTTATAACCATAGGTTTTCCCTCCTAGAGGCCTGCTGTTCAAATCCACACCTCTATTGTTTACAAAACCCTTACCTTGGGAAAGAAGTTCAAGGTATCCAAGACTGTTCACACTTACAAATGCAGGTGCTCTCTTTAAGAACACACTCCACACAAGCTGCTCAGTGTTCCCCAAGATTACAACTGGCCAAAAGTGAACCACAGTCTAAATTTATAGAACACACATGGAAGCAGAGAAAACAAGGAATGTTTTAGATATTGGAATTGTCAGATACCAAAAATAAAATAAAAACAAATATTCATGAAATATTTGAAGAAATGAGATTGAATAAAATATGAGAAAATAGCAAACTTTACTGAGGGATTTTGAAAATACTTAAATTAGATCATCTAGGAAGAGGAAAAAAATTTTAAATTAAAAACTCTTTGGGTAGTTTAAATAGCAGATGAAACAGAACTGAGAGGGAATTAGTGATCTAGAAGGGGGATCTGAAAAATCTTCTAGAGAAAAGCAGAGAGAGACAAAGAATTGGAAAACATGAAAGAGGAGTTCAGAGGCAGTTAAGTGTTTCAGAAGCTGAAGTAGTTATCTATGGCTGCATAACAAATGACTCCCAGAATTATTGGTTTAAAACCACAGTAATCATTTCTTATTTCTCATTGCTTCTGTGGGTAGGAATTTGGGGGCATCTCGATTGTGCAGGCAGGCTCGGGGGTCTCATGAGATTGCAGTCAGAGGTCGGTGGAGTTCTAGTTATCTCAGAGTGTCACAGGTGCCGAGGGCCCACCCACTGTGGATGAATTGGAGCTGATTGCTCGCTGGGGGACGCCATCCCTTTGTACCTGGCCTCTCCACGGGGCGGTTGAGTCTCCACATACAGGCATGATGGCAGGTTTCTCCAGAGGCAGAGAACCAAGAGAGCCAGGTGGAAGCTGCAATGCCTCTTGGGATCTCCCCTGGGATGTCACATGCTGTCACGCCTGCCATAGCCTGTTGGCCGTACAAGGTCAGCGTTGGTGGGTTGTGGGGGTGCAGCCATCTTGGAGGCAGCCCACCTCAGAAGGAGAGAATGGGGAAAATGGAAGAGAGGCAGTAATTAAAGGGATAAAGGCTGAGGATTTTCTAAAACTGAGGAAAGATGTGCATCCTCAGATTCCAGAAGTTTGGTAGAGCCAAACAGGGTAATTAAGAGCAACCACTTCTTGCTTGTACTAAATGCAAAGAGAAGGACCTATAACCCTCCAGAAAGGAAAGGCAGATTTCCTATCAAAGAATACTAAAGCCTACCAGAAATGGGCTGGCTTTTACAATGGAAAACTGATCAGGGGTAAAAGCTCAGTTCAAAGGCCACGGAATGCCCAAATCAAGGCATCAGCAGAGAAGCTCTCTCGGGGCCCAGCCATGCGGCAAAGCAAGATGGCCGCCGACCTCTGCTGAGGTCCCTGCCTTCCCCTCCGGAATCTTCTGTCTCCTGGAGCTCAGCTGTGGGATTGTCTCTTACCGGGCCTCCTGTGTCCGTCTTGGCTGCTCCACTTTCATCCTGAGCTCAGCTGTGAGTTATCAGGCATACGGCTCATCTCTCCCTGGACTCAGCTCTTTGAGGGCTTCTTTCCTTGAGCTCAGCTGTGGGTGAACCTAGAGCCCTTTCTCTCACATGGTCAGATCAAATCTGGCAGCTCCCTGTTCCTGTGTGTCTCCAATTGTATCAGCTCCAGTAAGAAAGCGGAGACTCAATCTGAGTCACGCCTCACACCTGACATAGTCCAAAGAGTTACACATCCACGAGAATGGATTAGTTCAAACACATAATCTTTCCCTTTTTAGCATTCACAAAAGAACTTCAAATGGCCACCCTTTTCAATAGCAACATGGAAAGCCCAAAACAAAATAAAATGTCTTCAAAGTGCTCCAAAAAGGACTGTCAACTCTGTGTTCCAGGTCAATGTCACTTAAACAGTGGTAGATAAAGAACTCTTCTGTCAAAAACTGAGAGTATCACTTACTGATCCTCCTTGTAGTACTTGCAAAGAACATAATTTAGTTGGAAAGAAAATGATCCCAGAAGAGAGAATAAGATGGCAGGGCAAAGGTATGCAGAGCAATTGTTTAAATTTACTCACATATATGCCCAAAAACTATATGACTAAGGAAGCCCTTAGGAGGGGAAACAGTGCAGGAAAGAAGGAGGCTGGGCAAAGGTGGCTTCGGTCTGATTCTGAAGGGCAACTTAAGAGGGTAAGTTGTACTTTATTGCTAACCCAACCTCAGCAAAGGAGCTGGGCTTTCACACATCCCCACTCCTTAGGCATGGGTCAAGAAAGAGCAGCTAACAGTTTGTTCTAGAATCTTTGGCTCTTCTAGTCTGGAGGCAAAAATGGGTCCAGTGTCCCAACAGCAGCTCTAAAAATAAAAGAGAGCCAGTGATGTTGCTGTTGGAAGCCAAAACATGCGCAAGGAATGATAAGTAGAAGAGATCTGGCTGAGTATCAATATTGTCCACCATGACCATATAAAACGATCTTATGTGAAGATTTAAAAAAGGAACTGAAATATCAGCTTGGAATATCAAGGAAGATGGGAGTTGGTAGCAGGGGTTAAAATATTTTAAGCTATTGTTTTATGTTTGTATTGAAGTATAGTTTAAGAGAAAAGTAGAGGAAAGGATTTAATTTAGGCTTAAGTGTGAATTTAAGTTAAACTCCAAGGGTCACTGAAAAAAGCAAATAAGATTTGAGTATTCACCTGCTAAAATAGCAGAGGGGAAAAATAGAATTGAAGAGAACCAATCCTTAAAAAGGCAAGAAAGGATGGTAGCAGGGAGGAATATGGGCAAATAGGATCAATAGAAAGCACAAAATAAGACAGTTGGAGCAATTTAAAATGTATCAGTAATCACAATAAATGTAAAAGGACTAAATTCACCAGTTAAAAGATAGTGATAGGCTGGAAAATGTGTAACAGTCAGGTATGTGCTGTTTACATAAGACATTCCTTATTAGGAAAGAGAATAAAGTCAGGGGCATCAAGGACTCAGATCCTTTAGAGATGATGTGTTGGGTCACTCCACCAGGTGAAGCTATGGCAGAGGTTTTAAGGGGGACATAGAACGTGTGGCAGAAGGAAGAAGCTAGGATTATCAACTTGGGCCTAGGCCAGTTTGAAACAGGGCTGTAGCAACTCTGCTTTGAGTTTCATAATTGTTTTGGAATGGGGTCAACTATATCAAAGGGTCCCCTTGCCCTCTGACTTCTGGTTGAACTCATGCAATGGACAGGGGGCCAAAGAAAGGAGGGAGGCAGTAAGGCCAGGGTGTGTATTTCCCTGGCCCTCCCTGGGAGGTCGACTCAGGCTGGCTGTACCTCTGGACTCATCACAAGGGGGGATCTGGAAGTGCTACTCCTTTCTTCCCTTGTGTCCTGGGAGGATAATCCCCAGTTACTACCCTGTCCCTGGGGTGCCCTCCCCACATACCATCACAGGTAATGCATCTATAAATAAGCCCTCCTTGAATTATCTTGACTTGAGTGAGCCGTCCATTTCCTGTTGGGGCCCTGCCTGATACAACCAGGAAATCAGAGGCCCCACATTTTGCAGACTGGACATACCAGACTTTGAGCCCTGAGGCAGGGCTCTCTCTCTTAGATTTACTGATATGGCCCCATCCCCAAGCTGAGTGCCCAGGGCTCAGGGGATTTTTTTTTTAATAAATGAAGGAAAGATTTCACTATTCAGGTTAGGTCCCAGGTGCTCTAAGTTTGTTGCAGAGGCAGATCCCTGGTCCAGGTCCTGATTACAGAAAAGACCAGCCTCTCTTTTAGGGATCTCCCATCTATAAAACAAATCAAACTGTCACGTAGGGACTGGGAACTGTCCCAAGAGGAGGTAGAGGTTCATTCTGGAGGAAGGCAGCAGAGCCCCAAGCTGGGCTCACCTGGGCAGGTGACTCTGCTTCTCTGAGTCCTGGCTCCTCCACTGTAAAATAGGACACGGTCAGCCTCACTGCGATAGCCAAGTTCTTGGTCTTGTAAAGAGGGCTTCCCCTGCCTGGCACACAGGGGGAGGCGCTGGGATGGTAGCACCTGCTTATGCTGGGTGGGATGGCAGCAAGTGCTCGGCCTGGGGAGGCTCCTGGTCAGATGGGGCTGACTCTCTGCTCCCTGACAGAACGTTAAGGAGGACTCTTCCCGTGTCTTGGGATTTGGGTGGAAGCACAGAAGCCGGCTGGCCGCTCCGTTGTGCCTCACCTACCCCAGGGTGTGTGCAGAGGGCTGCAGGGCCTGCTGGAAGAGGCTGGTGGTGAGGACGTCCCTGGGGAGCTGGGCCCCCACGTCCCCTGGAGCTGGGGAACGGGATGCTCCTTTCTCACATCAGGTCAGGTGAAGGGGCTGCAGGGAACCACCACAGAGCTGGACTTGTGACTCTGGGAGGCAGGTGGCGGGTCCCAATTGCATTAGGGATCGCAGCATGCTCTGGCTCCTCTATGTGCATTCCCTGCACTCAGCATAGCACAAGGATGCTCAAGAAATATTTTCTGAGTAAAGAAATAGCAAAACAGTTATTTCCAGAGAAACGCTTGCCTACATAAAAGGAACGATGGAAGAGAAAGTTCCTAATGATATTGTTTCTAAGACCCCCAAGTGGAAGCCATCCAAATGCCCAGCAACAGGTGTCTGGGCCAATAGACCGTGCTGTATCCATGCAGTAGACTATTGTGAGGCAGTTCAAATCGTGAACGGCAGGTACATGCATCAACATGGACAAATCTAAAAACATAATTGAAGGAGAAAAGCTAGTTGGAGAAGGATGCGTATGGCTAACTTCCATTGCGTGAATGCTGTACTTTGCTCATACATGCACATGTGAACAGTGCGATGGCAGGCAGATTGCATCCCTTTCCTATTGCAGCGGAAGCAAACGACCACAGAACGAGCTGCTTAAAACAACACACATTGATTCCTTCTGGTTCTGGAGCTCTCCCTGGGTGAAATTCAAGGTGCTGGTGGAGCCGTGTTCCTAGCAGAGGCTCCAGGGGACCTCCCTTCCGTGCCTTCTCCAGCATTGCAAGGCCACCTGCATCCCCTGGCTCCTGGCCTCCTCCTCCATCCTCAAAGCCGGCAGAGCGGCATCCACACATCTCCCTCTGCTTCCGTCGTCCCCTCCTTCTCTACTCTGCCCTTCCTGCCTCCCGTTTGTAAGGACCCTTGGGATGACCCTGGGTCCCCCCAAATAATCCAGCACCCTCTCGTCATCTCAATAGCCACCTGCCAAGTCCCCTTTTGCACGTAAGGCACCCTCGTCACAGGTTCTGGGAATTAGGACAAGGTCATCTGGTGGCCGCTATTCTGTCTGGAACCAGGCGAAGGATAAACGTGGCATATCAGGAGAGCGGTGGCATCAGTGGGGGAGGGGGGCCAGAGTTAGGGAGGCGCACAGAGGGGCTTCCCTCTGCTGGCTCTGGGATGTTTTGTTTATCATACTGACCTTTTAAAGACTGGCGCTGGGACTGGCAAGGTCGGTGTGTAAATGCCAGCTGGGCAGGGGGAGGGGCCGTCATTCTGGGCCGTGTTTCTGCGGAACTGGGCGTCCCTGTGGGGTTGTACCACCGGCCTCTTCTGGGGTGGCCCTCCCTGTGCGCCCCCCCCCCTCTGCTGGCGTTCTCTTTCCCTAATCTCCGTCCTGGGGTCTGTTTCTGGGGAAACTGGAACTTCAGGGAAACTTAGCAAAGGCTGAGGCTTGGTAAAGCTGAGTCCTCCCCTCTACACCTGCGCTGCCCAAGACGGCGGCCGCCCACCTCCTGCGTCTATTTAAATGTGCCCTAATTCAGATCAAATAAAGCTTCAGGTCTGTGGGTCTCTAGCCACACTCCGAGTGCCCTGTGGGCACACGTGGCGAGCGGCGACCTATCGGGTGGGTGGAACGTCCCATCTGGCAGGAAGCTCTACGCAGCTCAGTAAAGTGGGGGGTATTTGAAATATTTTATACCTTCAAAAATGCTTTCAAAAGCCCCAAATAAGTAACCAAGCAAGTTTGTGAGAGCCCTGGGTGGAGCAGAGCCGGCTGGGTGGGTGCGGGGTGCTGCCGGCTCGGGTCTCGGCCGCTCAGCCTGGAGAGCGGTCCCCAAGCTGGGCGGGCCTGGGGACGTGGACGCGGCAGCGCTGGGTGGGGCCGGGACGCGCCGGGCTTGCACGCCCGTGTTCTTGGAGCGGGGTCCTCCTTCGAGGGCCAGAGCTGGGAGCACAGGCCAGGAATCCCTGGGCTGAGCCTTCACAGATGTCTGCACGGCGCCGAGAGCACCCAGGAGAACAGGGAGGGGCGGGCACGGCCGCCGCTGTCCACTCCTCGCCGGCCGACACTCAGGCGCTGGGGAGGCACAGGTTCCCCCGGCCACCTCTCCATCCGGGCCTGGGGTCAAGGGCGGCTTCTCGCAGAGCACCTGCCGTCCGATGGGCAGTGGGGACCGGGCCCTGGTGTCCCCCAGGTCTTGGGTCCTTCATTTGGGAAATAAGCGGGTGCTCTGGGCTGCGCCCTCCTCCTGCCGTGCCTGGGCCCTCCCTTTGGTGTCTTTTACTTTAGCCAGCCTGCGCCTCTCCTGTTTCGGAGCCCTTTACAAGCGTCGGCTCCTCCACTCCGTGCACCGGCGCTGGGAGGCGAGGGCCCGCGTGGTGTCTGCTTTACAGATGAGGAAACCGAGGCAGGGAGGCGAGGTGCCAGCGGGGGCGCCTGGCTCGAGAGTCCGTGCGCCCTACCCCGGCACGGTGCTGCTCTGGGGTGGGGGGCCTGGGCGCCTGCCTGGTCAGGGCTGGACCATCTGCCCTCAGTGGGACGAAGGTCCGAGCCGTCACCCTTCCACGTGGCTGGCGCTGAGGATGTGGCGGCGCCGGTGAGGCCCCCCGGGCCCCCGCCGGCGTGGTCCCTGAGTGTGTGGGGTGTGCCTGGGGCGGTGCCTCGCGCCTCTGGGACCCCAGCAGCCCAGGCCTGGGCCGACGCCCCCCCCAGCCTGGCCTCACTGTCACAAGGCCCCTGTGGACTGTCACCTATCAGAGGTTTCCTTGAAGGCCGGAGAAAATAAAAAGCCATCGAGCTTAGCACTGGGGCAGACGTCCTCTCCGTCCAAACGCGGAGTGTCAGCAGCTCATCTGATGCTTCTCCGTCCCCCTCTCCTGTGGAGGGGACACAGTCCACCTCCTGCAGCGGACTGTTTTAGCAACGCCCGCGGCGCATTGCGACGTGATTTCCACTGGACTGAGGGCCCCCCGGCCCGTTCTCGCCCAGCTCCCCGGGAAGCTCTGCGTTGGATTATTACCCGGAGAGAGTGATCGGCGGGGGACTTCGCTCCCTGATGCCAGAATGTTAGGCTGCAGATGATTAGACAAGTAGTGTGAGAATAAAGAAAAACAAGGGGTGCCAGGTACGGCCAGGGGCCAGCTCTCCACGCTTGAACTCTCCTTCCCCAGATCGCTCGAGGCCAGTCACGTGGACACGAAAACGCCATCTTCCAGGAAATTAATGAAAACCGCCTTCAGGAGGCAGCTGTTCTCGGGCGTGACCTTCCCGAAGAGAGCAGTGGGCCCAGGGGCGAACGGGGGAGCGGGTCGGCCTGCACCCCACTCTGTCTGTGGAGGGCCTCGGCTCGCTCTTCCGTTTGCCAGGCACCTGCGAGGGTGCTGCCAGGTGGGCAAGCCATGTTCGCCCAGGCAGGGAGCGACAATCCCTCCACTCGGTCTCCCGAGAGCGGGGCGGCAGAGGGCTGGCCTGCTTCTACAGGACTTGGGGGATCCCGCGGGGGTCCCAGCCCAGGGTTTGGCTCTGGGGCCACGCCAGCACCCCTCGGAGGGGCTCCCACGTGTGCCCAGCGTCGGGTCCTTACATTAGCCGTCCTGGGCTCGCGCTGCCAATGAGGCCGCGCGTTCTTGGCAGGGCTTCCCTGTGAGGGCCGCGGGGACTGGGCTAAACGTCCAAGATGCTGGCCTTAGAGTGGCTGCAGCGTAATGGCCTTAGCCGCGGCCAAGCATTTTATAAGCCCCGCATTGTTCCATGCCTACGACAATCTGTGCAACCGGGTCCGTTATTAATTGCCTCCAGTTTACAGAAGGGGAAACCAATGGTCAGAGAGGGGCAGGACGTGCCTACCCCCGGTTGCCCAACGAGGAGGGGGTTCCCCGAGTCTGGGCTCCTAACCACTAGGCTCCACTCGGGGCTGGGGTGTCAGGGAGGCGGGTGCCAGCTCGGGGCCGGGGAAGGCTGAATAAGAGCCCGCACGTGGAGCGGCTGCCTCCCGGTGAAATCACCGCCGGGCCCCGAGCAGGCCCTCGAGGGAGGGGGGCGCGCGAGCTCCTTGGCGCGGCGCGGCGGAGGTGGAGGCGGCCGTGCCAGGGCTTTGCAGAACGCCGGCTCCGCGGCTGCCCGGCTCCCTCGTTGTCTCGGCTCCACGCTGACTTGAGGAGCAAGAGGTATTTTCCATGTTTGTTAAAGTCATCGACATGGGAGCCACACAGATGGAAATCAAATATTTACCATTTGGAAGGAAATCCCAACTGGAGCAAAAAGTACTCTAAGCAGAGGATGTGGGGGGTGGGTCCAGATGCACACAGCTGCCGTCCAGCTGCGGCCGTGGGAGAAGGGCTGGCCGCGGGGGCCGGGGCCTGAAGCCGGGGGTGCACTGTCCTCGTCCGGGCATGCAGGCCCTTGTGAGACCCTCGCTCTGGCCAGGCTGGGGCCCCGGGCTGCCCAGATCCCTTCTCTCCACCCAGCGCGGCCAGCGTCGGGCCTGCAGGAGTGGGCGCCTTGGGTGCTCTCTGAGCCCCTTCCTGGACCTCCCCTCTGCCACCCCCCACCCACCCATAGGCCGTCCTCCAGCCCCTCTCCTCCCTGTCCCGCGGGGGACTCTCGCTGTCCCTCAATGGCGTGGCTGTGACCAGCTGTCCTCCATTCCCCCCCCCCGACTTGTTGTGGAGATGCCCGAGGGATTGGGGTCGCCCAGAAGGCTCAGGGAGACCCCTGATCTGACCAGCCCTTAGCTGGCAAACCGCGGACCGAGCGTGACAGGAGGATCCCCCCCTGGATGGGGCAGCCGAGGCCAGCCCCGCCTGGAGGCTGTCCTGTCCCCCCACCGCCCACTGCCCCAACTCGGGTTTTCCTGAGGGGTTCAGTGGTGACGCACAGTGTGGCCACGGTGGACTGGGACCCTGCTGGCAGCGGTCTCCTCATCCGTGGCCTGGTGGGTACACGTCTGCTCCTCCTTTCCCAGAGGGGCCCCCAGGGCTGGGGTGGGCCTTCCTCTGGGTGAGGGTCCTCGATGCAGTGCCTCTCTGGGCGCGCGGACACGGCGGGGAGGACGGCCCCGTCGTCAGGGGAGCGAGTCTGGCTTCGGTGGACGCCCCGACCAGACCCTGAGGTCGGGGATGGCCGGGTGACGTGCTCCAGGAGAAGGGTGCCCAGGAAAGGGCCCAGCGACCCCAGCGTCCCGCTCGGGGCCGAGGCCATCACTTCCCAGGCTCTGCCCCTTGCCCGGGTGAGCTCCAGGCCGCCCTCGAGGAGCCGCTGCTTCGGTGGAGACCCCCCAGCTCAGCTGCGGGACAAGCCCCTGTTGACCTTCTGGTTCAGCTGGAGGGAAAATCATCCTTGAGTCTCAGCCAAGGGTGTGGGGGACGTGGCGGCCGGGAGCGGCTCCAGAGCAGCGGAGAGGCGCGGACCCCTCCCAGCCCGCAGGACTTGCTGCGATCGCTTCCCGGAAGTGGCTGAGTGGGGCCGGTCGCCTCGGGGAGCCGAGCTCTGTGCAGGCAACAAGGGTCCAGGGGCGCCCCTGGTCGTGGGCTGCCTGGTCCGCAGCCGGAGGGCCCGCGGTCCAGGGGGGCCGTCCACGGACAGGCTCAGCAGCGCCCCAGGAGCTCGGGCACGAAGGCGCCAGGCCAGGACCCCGCGGCCCCGGGACAGCGCCCGTGGGCTGTGGACACGCTCGCCCCGAGTCTGCCCGCCGGTGCCGGCCGCCCCCGCTTGCTGAGTGTGCACTGAGAGCCGCCCACCCCTCAGCCTGCTGCACCTCGTCCAGATGAACCGTGAACCAGGGCACGTGCCCGCCAGGACGGTAAAAGTGCCGGTGGCCGCTCGCGGCCATTGCCACGGGCCGGACACTGGGCCACTCGCCCCTCGGTGACCCATGCGAAGGTGAGCCGGCCCCTGCTTGCGGCCGGGGTACGTCTGGTGTACGCCAGCCTCTGTGTTGAGGAGCGGGAATTCCTCCCAGGTCGATGGCCCTGGCCTCGAGGGCAGCCTGTACCCCACGCCTGGAGCAACGTTGAAGACGGCAGAGTTTTCCCCTTTCCGAGTGACCGGGCGCTAAGCATTCCCCTGAGGGCATCTTGGCCACTTCTGTAAAAACAAGAGAATGCACGCTGGCGGAATCCCTCGTTTTGACTTTGAAGGGCGTGTGCATCGTAACCGTGGGCCGATGTGATAAACCTCCACGAGACACAGGCTGGCTCCCACCTTAGCAACCCAGATGGCCTTTGCTTTCACACCCTGGCAATGCCAGGACTGGAAAGGTTTTCCAGTTTTGTCTGAATAGTAGGTAAAAAAACAATTCGAGTCGGGTTGTGCATCTTTTTATATAATTGCAGTCTACTTGTTTTCTTTCCTTGCGATGGTCTGCCTTTTTCGTCTTATTGATTTGTACAAGCTCTTGGTATATTAAGGAATTAAAGTCTTGGTCTATCCTGTAGCAATTTTTTTTTCAGATCACATACACATACACACACATAATTCATATATGCACTCAAACATTGCATATGTTGATATATGTATATTTATATACACACACATACGTTTGTGTGCATGTATGTGCTACACAGAACCTTCACATTTATGTAATCCAATCTATCATAAGAGGTTCCCATAGAACCCACTCCCCACCCCATCATTTTGGTAAATTGTATTTTTTTGAAGATATATACATCAAACACACAAAAATATTACATTAAAAACATAAGAGGTTCCCGTATACCCCCACTCCTCCCACATCAACAGCCTCCCTCATCACTGTGGCACATGCATCACACTCGCTGAACACATTTTGGGGCACTGCTGCCCCATATAGATAATAGTTTACCCTGTAGTTCACACTCTCCCCCAGTTCATTCAGTGGGTTATGGCAGGATATGTAATGTTCAGCATCTGTCCCTGCAATATCATTTAGGACAACTCCAAGTCCTGAAAATGCCCCCACATCACATCTCTTCTTCCCTCTGCCTGCCCTCAGCAACTACTGAGGCCACTTTCTCCACCTCAATGCTACAGTTTCTTCCATTACTAGTCACAGTAGTTTTATAGTAGAATATCAGTAAGTCCACTCTAATCCATATTCTGTTCTTTCATTCTGTGGACCCTTTCTTTTCTGTACTGCCCACAGAGCTCACCCGACTCCAAGGCTGCACTGTAAAGCCACAATTCTTCCCTCCTTTTTAAAGGCTCCTTTCATCACACTTAAAACTCTCCTGGAATTTGCTTTGGTGCAAAGAGGGAGTATGACTTCCGTTACCCCTTAAGCTTCCCCTCCCCCAAATTACTAGCCACGTGTCCGGCCAGTTTGTAGGGACCCCTGGCTTCTCCCCCCACCTTGTCCCTCCGAAGCCCCTGCGCGTCCTGGGTGTGGGCAGGTAGCTCTGGCCAGTCCCCTCCGCGTGCTGGAAGCTCCGCCGCTGTAGGAAGCTGTGTGAAGTGCTACTCAGTCCACTTCACTGTCGTAACAGGGTTTTCCAGACTATCTCACGAATTAATTCTTCAGTTTGAACTAAATCATTTTGTCAAGACTCCACCCCTCCACCGCAGTGAGCACTACTGGTATTTTAATCAGTGGGACTGAATCGAATCAGCAGATCATTTTAGGAAGAAATGACACTTGCATTAATGAACATCTTTGTTCCCATGTGGTAGAGTTTTAGAGTTGTCTTCATGTAGCTCCTGCACGTTTCTTCTTAAATATACCCGGTTATTTTAAGCTTTTTATCATTTTGTAAGTGGGGTCCACCTCTCTCTTTCTGGGTTCTTGCTGGCTTTTGCCTCTTCCTGGGAGAGCTGGACATTCATTTTGCAAGCGGGGCCCTGGGCACCTCTTCCGGCTTGGTCCTTCACGGTTTTCAAAGCGCCCCCTGCATTTGCACCTGGATTTCCCACCCTCCTGCAAAGGGTGGTACTTGGGGTTGGGGGAGGGGTGGGACGCCAGTGCCCTGGATGACTCAGCTGAGCGGGGAGCACAGCGGGGGTCCCTCATCTTTGAACCCGAGACCAGTGTTCCCATGTCACATTAATAAAGGAACAGGGAAAGTGGACGGAAGGAAAGGCACGCACTGCCCCGGCAGCTGCAGGGAGGCCGGGCGTGTAATCAGCACAGCCCTCTAATACCCAAGACTCGCCCCCAGCTCGCTGCAGTCAGCCTGAAAATACCAGGGGCGTGAGTCACGGATGGGCGCTGCTCGTCCCTGACGGTGGGGGGCGGGGCTGGGAGAGCAAAGGGACGGCACTGTGCCCCCCCAGCCCCCAGCACGGGCCTCGTGGGGGGGCGCAGGACCTTCCACCCCTGGGCTTCTCGGATGGGGAGCTCCTGGGAGCACCCCGCCTGACGCGGTGGGGCTGGCCGGCCCCAGCGTCCAGTGATGGGCCTCTCCCCCGTGCACGCCCCCCAGCGCTGCCTCCTGCTCTCTGGCCCCCTCGTCCCCAGGAGGACACCCCCAGGCTGCTTCCCACGGTTCTCAGAACGGGCTCTCCTGGCAGATGTTCTCAGCTGGACGAGGCAGGCTTTCACCTGGGAACAGCTCCGAGCCAGTTCTCGTCTTGTAGGAGAAGGCTTTGGTGTGACTGCGGGGCTGAGGATGCGTGAGCCACTGCCACGCCCCGCGACCTGGACGGCTCGCATTCAGCAAGAGAAACCAGGCACGAAATTCGGGGAGCGAGGGTGCAAAGGCTGACTCCCAGAGGGCCGGAAGGCTGGGGAGGAGAGAAGAGAGTGATGAATGGTGGAGGGCATTTGGGCAGCCAGTCCCACTTGGTGTCTTGCCTGAGTGCTGGCTGCTGTGTGTGTACTTGGAGATAATTCCCTGAGGGGGCTGCTCTGGCAGTTTGGGCCGCTTTCTGTAAGGGTGCGATGCAGCCTGTTTTCGAAAGTTTCAAAAAAATGTCAATGTGCATTTTACTTAAATCCCTTTTTCCAAGTCATAAATTCTAAGCTGGAGAACATCTGGATTTCCAGGGCTCAGGAAATTGCAGGCCACGTTTGGAATAACAACGACCCGACTGTCATGTCCATCAGAGATGGAAACCAAGAGAGAAAACCGTTCTCCAATGGTTGGCCCAACGGCAGGGCCATTTCTGTTCCTTGAAAAGCCCCAAAAGATTATTTTTAGCATCTGAAACTCATCGTTCCCCTCCTGAATGTGAACTTCATGTTGCAGGGAAACGAGCATGAGTGTTTTTCCTGCAGGGAGCCAAAGCTTAGCTGAAGTCGTAAAGAAATGCATGCAGCCTCACCCGGAGAGAAGAAACGCTCATCATTCAGTCTGGGCTGAAATTTCGTTCTGACCATCGAGTGGCATGGTGGTTTGGCCTGATTACAGAGCCGGGACCACAGCTGGCCCAGGCGAATGTCCCTCCCGACTCAGGGAGGCTTTCAGGTGGGCAGGCCCCACGGCCGGAGCCCTGGGGACCCTCCTCCGGACAGTGGCCCCTCTGCTGGGCAACCTGGGCCGTCTCCGGTTGCAGGGAGAGCAGTGGAGCCTCATTCATCATATCCCCCAACTACGGGGAAGAGATTTGGTTGACAGGGAAAACTGCAACGTGTGCGCCTTCTGGTGGGTTCTGCATTCTTTCCCAGTGAAGTATAGTGTCTGGAAAACCAGAATATATGGTCAGCATTCTTCCTATAAACAGAGCAATTGTACATTGTGAAAGGGGGTTGCCGTGGTTACCCTTCCCCCATCCATACGGCTCCAGCGTGCTGCCTACGTGGCACTGGGCGGTTCAGTGACGGGCCTGACATGTGGCTTCCTTCTCCATTTCCATCCCAGGCCAAGTAGGACTGCGGCTGCTTCTGATGTGACAGCAGGCCTTGGCATTTCCTTAGCCACATGAAATCGTATGTGTGAGTGCAGGATACGAAAGAGGCTGAAATGGGGGTGTTCAAGTGGTGCCTGGGGGCATGGGACCAGGAGCCTGGCTGCATGCCCCCCGCCTCTCAACCTACACCCCCAGTGAAGCTCCTGAGGTTCTTGGTGGACCCCTTAGGGCTTCAGAGAGTACAGTTTGGAAACTACCAAATTGTTCAGTTCTTCGTGGAGGATCTCTTTCTCCCTTCCTTGGTGTGACAATGTAGAAAATTCATCTCCAGCCTGTGTAAATCCAGGCTTACCTGACTTTGCATTTGAGATTCATTCCAGCATGCAAGTCACCCAAAGTGTGTACACAGGATTCTTTCCTTATTGCTTTTCAGTAGAATCTCAGATGTTTTCCTAAAGGAGCAGAAGTTTGGCTCCAAGCCATCTGGAAAATCCCAGGCAAGAATTTCGTTCTCACTCCGAGAAGCAGTTTGCCTTCTTCCAACGCAAGTTTATGTGCAGGTAATTCTTCCTTCAAATGGAGTCAATGAACAGTCAATCCCCATGACTTTTCTGTGCAACTAATTAAAAACATACTCACTGCTGATCAAAATATGTTACACAGACAAGCCTTCCATTCACTGGGAATGAGCTATGACTGTGGAACTTTAGAAGGGTAGAAGTCCTACACTTGGGCCATGCTCTTGGTACTCGACTGGCCCCAATCATTGGACAAAGGGCCCTGCGAACTTGCAGAGAGAGGCCTAATCAAATGTCCCAGGGTCCCTCTGGATATAGCACCGCTAATGTGGGATTGGGTTCTTGCTACTGAGGTGTGTTAAAACAGGATCTCTGGAAGCAGAAGTGGAGGTGGAGATTTATATACTGATGGCTTAACGGGAAGTACTTTGGGGAAGAGCTAAAAGGGGGCAAAGGGAGAAGCTGAGCTGAGACGCCGTCATAACAGGGAGCTTAGTCCATCCCGTGGGGAGATCTAGTGTTGGGATGGCCTTTGGGTGTCCCACATCCAGGTAAAGGTGTCGAGTCTGAATTCCCATGCAATTTGTCATCCATGTGGGCTGGCCCTGGGTGGAGGCATGGCCTTGAACAGTGCCAGAGAGAAACTCAGCTGTGAGCCATCGGTAGACCATGCTCCAGGCAGGGGGCAAGAGAACCTTGATCTTGAAAGGTGCTCTGAGTAGCACACCACCGCCTCCACTACAGTCCACCCCTCATGTCGCTCATGTGCACTTACTTCCTCAGGTGTGCCCACCCTATCTGAGAAAACGGCTCCTCTAGGATTTGTTGCCTGGGGAAACTTCAAAGAATAGCTTATGCCGCCCCACTGCAGCTGGTCTCACGTCTCTCCCCTCTTTAGGTTCCTTCCACCCTTCCACCCTTGGCCGCTGGACTAGGCTCAAGTCTGGCGAGTGGCCCAGACCCTCACTCCTGAAGGGCCAGCACTGCTGAGTGCTCTTTCTGCTCACTGTACCATCAAGGGTCATTAAGGGAGTCAGCAGGTGGATTCCTACCTGCCCCATCTTGTAAGAGAAGCCCTCCTCTTGCTGGAGCTTGGGGCCAACGGCCAGTAGTCACCCCTGCTAGAACGGCCATGTGGTTTTAGCCTCTGGGCATGAGGAGTGGTGGGAGGCAGTCACAGAGGGAAGTTCAATGGGACTCTTATTGGGACCTGGTGAAAGCACTTCTCTCTGGAACCTTGACTTGTAGGATCACAGGGCCTAGAGTTATGGGGAAAGGAGGGACAGCTCCCCTGGCCAGCCTTTAGGAATGATAGAAGTGGTACTGGCCTGTCTTCTGCCCCTGGTTCCTGGGCCCATGTGGTCAACCTGTTGTGGACACAGCCCCTTCTACTGTCATTGATCTAGGGTGTATGCTGTCCTGGAGGAGGGCCCATTCTCCCAAGGTCTCATTTCCAAGCTGGTGCCTCAGCTGTACCTTCAGAAGGTCCAGTCATCGCTCCATCAGGTCAGAAGCTTCTGGGTGTGTGGCACATGGAGGGACCAGGGAATCCAGTGGTGGATGGAGCCGGCACATCCTGGTTTGTGGGAGCTGATTGAACACACATCTCCTCATCTCCATACCCAGTGATGTCATGTTTGGGGCTTAAAATCTGCCAAGGTGGAAGTTATTTACACTGGAAATTGGCAAATGCTACAAAGTAGGGTCCTGGCCTCACTCTCAGGGACATCTTATTGGTTGCTTGACATTGGCCAAGGGTGTATTTACAACATTTCCATATACAAAGCAGGGAAGTTGTTTGCCCCCTTGCCCCCACCCACCAGAATGCCGGTTGTAAAGCATTTACCAGCACAGTGCTGGATGAATGTCATGGTCATGTGCCCATAGCAGCTCTTCCTGTGCTGAGCAGGAGTGTGTGTGTGTATTGTGCATACATGTATGTGTATGTGTGAATGTATGCGTATGTGTCTGTTCACATATGCACCTGTGTCTACCTGTGTGTGCATGTTTGCGTGTGTGAGAATGTGTGTTTGTGCATACACGTACATCACTGCATTCACCCTCAACACAACCCCGTACTCTAGTCATGTCCACTTTACTCATGAGACACTCAGGTGTTAAAAGGGCAGTTAATTTCTCAAAGTAATGCGGTAAGGGTGTGGTGGAGTCAAGAATCGAACCCAGGCATTCCTGCTCGAGCACCCACCTTCTCAAATCCTCACTGATTCTGCGTGTGCCCTGTTGTCTCCCTCTGGCGTAATCAGGTTCTGTTGCTTGAACCCCAACCCCCTGACTACAGGTGTCCACAGAAGCTACTCTCCACAATCCCTCATCTTCTGGCAATTTGTTTTTGGCCTCTTAGGGAGTATTTGGGAAATACGAAGCATTAGACCTTCTTCTTGGTTCTGCCTTGCTCAGGTGACCGGAAGTCAGGAAACCCCCGTTTCTGCTTGGGATTTCCTCCAGGCCAGGGGTTGCCGTTCCACGCCAGCCCAGGGCTGGGGGTGGCGCAGGGACCTGTGCAGGGAACGGGGTCCCCATCTAGAACCATTCCCTTTGGGGAAAGTTTCCCTCCAGAGACCTTGAGGGTGGTTTGGGGGGAGGAAATCAGCTCCGCTTTGGACGGAAGCTACAGGAAATGGGCAGCATACACTTGGAGAGCCGGGACCATGGAAATAATTTTCAAAATGTCATCTGACTTTTGATAGTTTTTTTCAAAAGCACTGGGTGGCGGGGGGAGATTTTATTGAACTTCCTTACCCCTATTTCAGTGCACAAATTGTTTGGTTTGGAACTCCACACTGGATGGCAGGGGTCGGTGGGCACTGCCAGTCGGGGGCCTCTGCACGTGTGTGGGCTTCTCCTGGTCTTCGGGAACCCTCTGGCTCTCCCTTGGGGGCTCACGGAGGACCCCCCCGAGCTGGCCTTCAGAGGCGTGTCCCACTGCATTTCTGGCTGAGAGATTTCTTTTGCATCTCGCTGCTTACCAGGCGTTTGGAATATTCATTAAACTGCCAGGCCAAGTTGTTAATTCTTTTCCCACCATTATGAAAGAAGGTTTCTGTCTGATGACAATGATTCTCCTTGTGAGTCATGGGCCCTCCTCTCTTGGGGGCAGAATGCTGTCCTGGCCAAGGGACCCCCTCCTCCTCTGCTTCTGCAACCCGCCTGCTCTCCTGCATCTGCTCGACCCTCGGAGCTGCCCCTTGCGTCCCACATTTGTCTTTACTTTCTCTTCCGGGCCAGGCTCCATGCAGAAGTGGGCTTTTGGAGATGGCCTTGCTCTAGCCCCTGCTGTAGGGGTCAAAGGGCGGAGGGCAAGGAGCTGGGCATGGACGCACCCCATACCTCAAAGCAAAAGCCAGAGGCAGTCCCTGTCAGCGGGGGGCCCCTCTCCCATCCCTGGGGATCTCCTCTGCACACCCTATCCCCCAGATGTGTCGGGTGCAGCGATCCGAGGGGTGAGTGTCTCCTCGGAACTAGCCTGGCTTCTTGCCCTGCCACTTGCTGGTTGCACACGTCTTGGGATCTCCACCCCCAAATGATGGGTGCCTTCAGTCCCTTCCTCCATAGCACTGGCACCCACATCGTCACAGCAACGCTGGCACCTGGACTGTCTCCCTGGCTGTGTTTCGAGTCATCGTCAAGAGCAGATGTCCCTGGCACTGCCCAGGGCTGGAGCTCCGAGCCTGCAGGAGGGGAATGGGGTCTAGCCCCACCCAGCGAGGCACAAGGGAGGAGGGGGGCAGGACTTGGGAGGTGGCAGTGACCTGGGGGTGGCCCAGGGCAGCCCTCTCTGTCCAGACTGGCTCTGCCTTGTTAAGATGCCTCCCGCTGTCCCCTGGAACTCAGCCTTCCGTCTCTTAGCCTTGCTGGCGTTCTGGACCACTGTGGCTATCTGAGGCAAGTCCCGCCCCTCCTGTGCTCCAGCTTCAGCTAAATCGTAGAGAGTTGGACCAAATCAGGGATGGCAAAGAGAATTTGTTCCTTGTCGATCCTGATCCATTACTACTGGTGGCCTTAGGGCTACATTGAGAAGGATTCTGAGGCAGAGTCTCAATTCCACAAAGGAGAACAAGATTGATTAGCAATGTCTGTCATGGGACCGAGAAGGGAGAGGGCGAGATACATGCCTGTTTTGGGCCGTGCTTGGACTAATGATGCTTAATCACCACCGTCTGTGGACATTTCCACTTTCACTCCAATTTCCTTACCCTAACAGCTCTATTACGAAGACACATTGATGGTCTTCATTTGAGAGTTGAGGAAACCAAGATTTAGAGGAGTGACATGACTTTCTCCAGGCCTCAGCCTTCAGTGGCAGAATTGGTTTTCAAATGGCGCATGAGGTTAGTTAGAACTGGGAGTCCCATGCTCAGCGGCTCCATCCATCTGGGGGAAACAGAAGGTTGAGTCACTGAACTTTTGGGTCTTAGCTCCTCCTCAACCCCGTCACCCCAAGCGGAGATTCCAGGGGTCCCAGGAGCCCATCTGCAGAAGCTGCCATGGGGAGGTAAGGCATCCTATCGGGAGAGCGTGTTTGACTTCTGCCTGGAAGGAGACAAGGGATGAAGGCTCCAGAATGCCTGCCACTGCTCGGCCACCAACCCCCAAAGCCTCTCTCTGTTGCATCAGCCTTCCTAGGTCCCGCCCGGCAACTGCTGCCAGCAAGCCAGGATCACATCTGGGGCAAATGCGTACATCCCTAGCAGTCCTTTGAAATGAAAATGTAAACAGCCTCTGGTCTGACAGGATCACTCTCTTGTGGAGTTACCACTCTATCGACACAGATTCATCAAGCCGAGACACCTTCAAGTGGATCTGGAGCTTTCTTTTTCGTACATGCTGTCCTTTACTGCACAGAAGTTTTGTCTGATTCATTCCTCAATCCTCACAAATCTTGGCACGGGGTAGGTATGCAGAAAAATGATTCTGATGGTTGATTTATTTTCCCTCGTAGTAGGAGCCGAAGCCATGGTAAAACAACCTAACAACAAAGCTGATAAAGGATGTAATTTAGTCTCTTAATTGACAGGGTGGTGAATCCTGTCTTGTTCTTCATTCTGGGGAGTCCAGTCTCCCATGGAAAATGGACCAAAGATGGGCCATTCAACCAGCAGCCCCTGCCAGGCTGGGGTCTCCCTGCCCCCTACCCTCTACACCAAACCTGCTGGAGACCCGACCTCTCCTCCTGACTCTGCCCCAGCAGAGAAGGGCTCTAAATCAGCCGGCCTTCGGGGATGATTAAATAAAGCACTTTATTAACATTGAGTCACAGTCTAAAAATGTGCTCACAGCGTAGTTGTGGCCACTGAGCCTGGCCCGGCGGGACCAGCCCCGAGACTCAGCCGGGCCTCTCCACGTGGGGCTTCCCTTTCCACGCACTGCCGCCGGTGCCTTCCTGCCGACCTGCGCAGTGGCCCTCCTGACGGAGGCTCAGCGTCTCCCCCTCCGTCTGATTTTCCTTCCCAGCCTTTAGCCTGGGGGCTTTGGCCCGAGATACTGGAGTAGAGGGGGACCAAAGGAGGACACATCTGGAGAGGAATCAGTGTTCAGAGGAGAAAGGAAATTGCTCTTAGATGAATGAAATGGCAAGAGAAGGCGGAGGGCTGGATGCCCAAGGTCAATGAAGGAGGCGAGGCCTGCTTGCCCATGGTCAATGGAGGGAGGAGGCCTGGACGTCCAAGGTCAATGGAGGGGTCGAGGCCTGGATGCCCAAGGTCAATGGAGGGAGGAGGCCTGGATGTCCAAGGTCAATGGAGGGAGGAGGCCTGGATGTCCAAGGTCAATGGAAGGGCCGAGGCCTGGATGCCCAAGGTCAATGGGGGGGTCGAGACTTGCTGTCCAAAGTCAATGAAGGGGTCGAGGCCTGGGTGCCCAGGGTCAATGGAGGGAAGAGACTTGGATGTTCAAGGTCAGTGGAGGGGAGAGGACTCGCTGTTCAAGGTCAATGGAGGGGTCAAGGCCTCGATGCCAAGGTCAATGGAGGGAGGAGGCCTGGATGCCCAAGGTCAATGGAAGGGCCAAGGCCTGGATGCCCAAGGTCAATGGGGGAGAAGGCCTGGATGCCCAAGGTCAATGGAGAGGTCAAGGTCTGGATATCCAAAGTAATGGAGGGAGGAGGCCTGGATGTCCAAGGTCAATGGAGGGGAGAACTGGGGTAGGGCTGGAAGCTCTACCCCAAAACTCCCCACTCAGCCACGCAGTGCCTTGATCCTCAAACATGGGGGAAACAAATGCCCATTTGCTGGGAGGGGTGTCCCTCCTTCCCCCCTCCCTGGGAATCAGCTTCGTCCTCCAGGGGTTGGCCAAGGTGGACGCCATCAGCAAGTCTCCCCACGGGCTGTGCAGCATGGACCCATCCTCCCAGGTCACATCAGCCCCTTGCGATGACCTATAAGCAGCCCCGTTTGCCCGACTGAGTCCCGGCTGCACACCCAGCCCCACTGCGAGCCTCCCTGTGGTCTTTAGCTCCCTGATGCTATCCCATGAGCTGATGGGCAACTGAGGGCCTGCTCCCGCCTGCCCCCGTGTCCATCTGTCTGCCCGTGGAGCCCGCTCTTCCTCAGGGCCGGTGGCACCGCAAGCTCAAGGTCACCGTTGGAAAGGTGGGTCTGTGCTTCAGAAGTGCAGTTCCATGGCCTAACTTTGCCAAGCACCCTGACCAAGGACATGTCCCCCTCAGTTGGGCCAGCCTCCTGGAGCTTTTCTTTCAGGCAAGCAGGCCGGCCAATGGCTGGGAGTGGCCGAGAGGTATCCCTGAGGCCGCTGGGACATGTTGGCGGAGAGGAGGGCAGGGAGAGCTCTGCGGTCAGTGGTCGTACACCCAGTAGTTGGCCGGGGCCCCCAGCTTGGCCTGCGGGCAGGGCGTGGCCACAGAAGGACTAGTGGCCAGCTGCACGTGCAAGAGGCGTTTCTTGAGTGCCCGCCGCACTCCGGCCCGTGCTGGCCGCTGACCCAGGACGAGGGTCGGGCCTGGCAAGGGCTGGCTCCCCTCCACCCTTTCCTTCCTGTCCACAAACTCACGGCGAGCCGGGGCAGTGGAGGAAGGAGCGTGCGTGGGTTCTCAGCCAGTGCCCGGACAGCCACGGCAGCCCGGGGGGCGCGAGGGACGAGTGGACAGCCAGGTCTGTGTGTCGCACTTCCCTACCCTTGACCCAGAGACTCTGGGCCCCTTTAAGACCTTGGCGCAACCCGCAGAGTCCCAGCTCCGCCAGATGCAGTCAAGTCCTTGAGGGAATTTCCTATGCCGCTCTCGGAAGGTTCTAGGTCTTCACTGAGAAATGTGCCTGCAGCAAACACATCTCACGACATTGACCGTGACGAGGATGTCCCTGCGGGCACTCGCTCCACAAGTTAGCCTGCTGACCAGGTCTCTCTCTTTACACCTCCTTACCCGAGGGGAGGGGCTGTGGAAAGGAGGCCATGGACCTGCTCAGGGGTTCGGCGAAGCTGGGGGCACGGGGCGCCTGAGCCTGACCCTGAGCGGGGACACAGAGCCAGGTGAGCCCCGCAGGCCCTGCAGAGCTGCGGGAAGGTGGCGAGGCCGCGCTGACCGGGGCCCCAGGGGGCGAATGCAGCGCGGGAGGGGGTGGGTGCGGGACGCGGGCTTTTGGGAGTGGCTGGGGCACAAAGAGAGGGAGGGTCAGTGGTGGAGATGCTCGTCTAGGGTGCGAGATGAGTTCTGAGAAGGGATGGGGGGTCCAAGCCCAGCCCCTGCCCTGGGCCCAGAGGAGGCGGTGGGGGAGGACGGGGGCTTGGAGGGGTGCTCAAGCCTTCCTTGCCTCCTCTGCAGGCGCCGGGACCTAGAGGAGACCGGGTTCCCTGGCCGCCTGCCCCCTAGCTGCAGGCTCGGGCAGGCCCCCGCCCCTGGTTTCTGGGCCAGCCGTGGGGACCCTCCCTGGGCTGAGCCGGCTGGACACCCCCATGCCCAGCCTCCTGCACCTGTGTCTCCAGGCTCTGGCCTTGGGGACCCGCGGGATGGGGTCCCAGCCCACCGTGGGCCCAGTGGACCTTCCTGGGCTCTGCCAGGACAGCAGAAGAGAGCTCGGCTCGGCCAGAAGCCAGGTGACCTCTGTCTTCCGAGGACAGGCTGCAGCTGCGGAAAGTGCCCTCTGGGGTCTGGATCAAAAGCTCGCCTGCGAAGGGCGCGCGCTCGGGCTCGGGGCATCTGGAAACCAGACGGGGAGCGGGCTGAGCTCATCCTCGCACAGGGCCAGCAGCCCTCCCCGAGGCGGCCCGGGCCAGCTGGGCCGGGCTGGAGCCCAGGGCGGGGCCCCGTCACCCAGAGGAGCCCCCCGGGGAGGGTGGTCCATAGGGGCCTGAGTGGGTCAGAGCAGCCCTGACGACAGGGTGGGGGTCCAGCGGCCACGACAGGGTCCTTCACCAGGACTCGGGGTCGTGGCTGCTTTGAATGCAAGAAAACTCAGAGACGCCAGGGCAGGTGCCCGGGCAGGTTGGAGGGAGAGCTGGGCGAGGCCAGAGGGAGGCCGGAGCTGGAAGTCCGGAGGCCTTGCAACCCGGCTCACCGCCACTAGGCTGTGCTGCCATGGGCAGCTCGCCTGCCCTCTCCGGGCCCTGTTTTCCGTACTGATGAATCCGCGGTGCCGCTTGGTGGCCATTGTCTGTGCAGAGGCTTCTTTCTAGGCCAGCATCTGTGACTGCACAGAAGAAGGGCCGGGTGAGGGACGTGGCTTGTCGGTGGGTAAATGCTTTGGAAGGCTTTGAAGGAAATAGTTGGAGCATCCCAAGAATTTTCTCTCTTAACCGCAGAACCAGTCGGGATGGGCAGGACATTCTGAAACCCTTTGATTCCTCACTCACCACGTTCTAGAAGGAAGGCGCTCGGAGCCAGCTAGGGCTGCAGCTGAAACCTGACCCTTTTGCTCTCAGATGGGGATACTGAGGTCCACAGGGGCGGGGACTGGCCCGGGGTCCCCGAGCGCCATTGGGCGGCTCCGATATCACGGCGCGAGTGGCCCGGTCCTGGCCGAACCCGGCCGCCCTCTCTGCGCACCCCGGGGGTGTGCTCCTCCCCCAAAGGGCTCGCGGCCTCTTAGGGCGACGTGGAAGTCCGCGCAGACTGCGGCCAGCCGGGAGCCCGGTGGGAGCGTGGACCGTGTTCCCAGCCCGTGCCGGGAGCTTGTGGGGCTCAGGAGCAGGCCCGGCCGGGTCCTACCCCCCACCTGCAAGAGTAGGTGGCCTCACGCAGTTGGGGGCCACGGGCAGAGGTGGGGCAGGGGCTCCAGGGCGCCCAGCCTGGGAGGGGCAGGGGCATGGCCGAGCAGCAGCCGCCACCCGCCGGAGCACTGGCCGCCCCAGGGCCACTCTGAGTCCCGCCGAGGCTGGGCAGCTCTCACCATCCCATTTTATAGACACGGAGACCCAGGAGGGGCCGGCACTGCCGTCCCGAGGTTTGCCCGGCCGGGCAGGGGCAGAGCAGCTTGGAGTCTCCGTCTGTCGGCTGAGCTCCACGCCCCGGGGTGGGGAGCGGACTCCTGCCTCCCATTCGGGGCGCTGGCCGGCTGACGTGCCAAGGAGCCGGCTGGGAGATCAGGGCCATGAGTCAGGAGCCGGGAGCAGTCGGGCAAGCGGAGCTGGGGCTCGGGCTCGGCACCCACCAGAAAGCATGGGCTGGGGGCAGGGCGCCCACCGACGAGGCCTGGGGCGCACATTGCGAGGGGAGATCCATCGGCGAGGTTGGGTGGGAGCCGGGTGCGCGGCCGAGGCGCCTGACCGTGACTTCTTTGCGTGCTGCATCCCCCGCCCAGATGGCCCAGCTGTGTCTATACATCGTGTGCAACGGGGCCTGCAAGGACGCAGAGCCTTCCAAGAATTCGGGGGCTCGGGAGCCCCCCAGGGTGAGAATGTTCTAATAGGGCAGGAAGCGAGCGGGAGGGGCTGCTCACGCACTTGATTAAGAGGTCCCCGCGGCCCAGCCGTCTGCTTTCTGGAAGAAGCGCTCAGCTTGCAGATGTGTGCTGCAGAGCGGCCAGGGCCGACGGCCTGGGGCAGCCCGGAGGCCCACGGGTAGACTCTTCCCCGCCTCCTAATGCCCGAGGCCAGGCTGGCCCCCAGCTCAGCCGCCGTATGCAGTCGGGCCCCTGGCGCCTGAGGTCTGTTTCGCCCCGGCGAGCGAGTTGCCGTTTTCCCGGGTGTGGGAGATTCAGGTCTCCATGTGCTGCATGAGGTCATGCGAGAGAAGGCCGGAGACACTTGGCTCAAGCCCTTGCAACGTGGCTTCTTGGCCCGAGCCGGCATGTCCTCCCGGCCTGGCCTCGCGGGCGGTGGGAAGTTAGCAAAACCCGCGCAGGGAGGCTTGGGGCCCGGGGGTGATGTCAGAGTGCGGGGCCTACGACCGCGGGCAGCCCTGCAGTCCCTCAGCTCTATGAGGAGGGGTGACGACTGTTCCCGCAGGGGCTGACCACCCTGGGAAGGAGCTGCTGTCCCGCTGATGTCCACGCTCGCCGGCTGCAGTGAGGGTGCTGGAGGGAGCAGCCTCCCACGTCTGCCCGGAGCCCAGCGTGGCCGCAGGGAGGCCCGAGGCATGGGGCTGCAGTCTGGGGTCAGGTCCTCAGTGACGGAGGGGCAGGCTGAGCTCAAAGAGAAAAAGCCTCCGGCGAGCACGTCCCCAAGCGCCTGGACTTGACCTGGTGATGGAGCAGAGCCGTGGGGGCTGGCGGCCAGTGCAGGCGGCATTGGCACGGCTGTGACCTCGGTAATAAGAGCAGGTGCTTATTTCGCAGGAATGGCCCAGCAGGCACTGTTGTAAGTGCATGTTCTGTTTTACCTCGGGGACTCCTCACACAGACCTACTACCAGGGACTTCTGTTGTCTTCGTTTTGCATCTGGAGAAACTGAGGCACAGCTACCAAATGGCAGAGACAGGTTGAACCCAGGCGCTGCCTTCGTGGGCTCTTACCCTCCCTACCCCACGGGCTCACCTCCCTGGGCTGCGGCGGCCCTCGGGATTTGGTCCACGAGGAAGATCAGATACTATGTTTGTTTGTTTTGCTTCAGGTACATTTTAGAAGTTTCTTTTCTTTCCTTTTTTTTTTTTTTTTTTTGCATATAGATGTCCAAATGTTCCAGGACCAATTGTTGAAAAGACATTGCATTCTCTGTGGAATTGTCTTAGTCATGTCAAAATTCAGTTCCAAGAGCACACACACTCACGAAATATAAATCTAACAAAATACACGCAGGGTCTATACGAAGAACATGTTCAAAACATTGGTGAAGGAGGGAAGCGGATTTGGTTCAACTGATGGAGCATCTGCCTACCACACGGGAGGTCCAGGGTTCAAACCCAGGGCCTCCTGACCCATGTGGTGAGCTGGCCCATGCACAGTGCTGATGCAGGCAAGGAGTGCTGTGTCACACAAGGGTGTCCCCCACGTAAGTGAGCCTCATGCCCCATAAGGAGAGCTGCCCCACGTGAAGAAAAGTGCAGCCTGCCCAGGAGTGGCGCCGCACACATGGAGAGCTCACGCAGCAAGATGATGCAACAAAAAGAGACACAGATTCCTGGTGCTGCCAACAAGAATACAAGCGGACAGAGAAGAACACACAGAGAATGGACACAGAGAGCAGACAACTGGTGGGGGAGAAGGGGAGAGAAGTAAATAAAAAATAAGTCTTTAAAAAACAAACACTGGTGAAGGAAATCAAAGAAAATCTAAATATATGAAAAGGAAAGATGAGTCACAAACTGAAAATCTGCAAATTGCATATTTGAAAAAGGACTTGTATCTAGAGTATATTAAGAACTCATAAAACTCAACAATAAGAAAACATACAACCGAATAAAAAATGGGCAAAACATCTGAATAGACATTTCACCGAGAAGATAGAGGGATGGCAAATGAGCGCGTGAAATGACGCTCAGCGTCACTTGCCACTAGGGAATTGCAAATCGAAACAATCATGAGGCACCAGTATGTACCTATGAGAATGACTAAAGCTAAAACTAAAAGGAAAACAAAAGACACGTCCAAACCTGGTGAGGAAATGGTGCAGCAGGGACTCTCACTGCTGGGGAGAATGTAAAATGGAACAGCCACTTTGGAAGACAGTCTGGAGGCTTCTTATAAAGTTAAACCAAGACTTACCATGCAAGCCAGAATCATAATCTTAGGAAGCTAAACTTGGAAGCTTACGTTCACACCAAAAAACTGTGCCTGAATTCCTATAGTACCAAAAGCTGGCAGCCATCGTGATGCCCTCCAATAGGTCAACACACCAGCCATGCGCCACCCATTCAATGAAATTTCATTCAATGATAAAAAAGAAATGAGCTCTTGATGCACACGGGCGAATCTCAAATGCGTTTTTCTAAGTGAAAGAAGCCAAACCAAAGAGGTTGCACATAGTATGACTCCATTTCTGTGACATTCTGGAAAATCTAAGCTATAGGGATGGAAAAGAGATCAGTGACCGTCAGGATTTGGGGCCAGGAGCGTGTTTGACCAGAGGAAGCACGGGGGACTTTGACAGTGGTGAAATGCACCTGCAGGGCACTGTCACGGGCACGATGTCCTTGTGCACTTGGCAAGGCCCTTAGAACTTCACAGCACAGAGCGGGAACCTGAATGATGCAAACTTAGAAACATCAACCAGGAGGTCAAGGGGTCCCTGGGGGAAGGCCAGCTGTGACAGGGGAATCCGACTGTATCACACAGGGATGACAACTTCTCTGAAAAGGGGTGGGGGAGGGCACCCATCTAAGTACCTCCAGAACACCTCGTTTTGCCTGGAGGCGGTTCGAGTGATGGCTAAGGCGCTGTGTGTGAATGCTGGACTAGTTGGCATGCATGTACGCCGTGCGAGTAGGGCCTGACGGTTCTGAAACTGCCGTACGCAGATGCTGGGATTGAACGTGTCGATCAGGCGCAGAACCGTGGTGGCTAGTGGAACCAGGGCTCCCGCCGTTGGAGAGGGAGGTACAGAGAAGCAAGGGCAGGTGGCCAGGGGGAGCCACGCAGCCACGGAGTCAAGCTGCAGACGTGGGGGAGCCCATGTTCAGCTAATGGACAGATAAATAATTACAGATACACGCGTCCGCGTGGGTTAGAAGACCGGCCTTTGTCTCCTGTTCCATCAGCTGAGAGGACCTAGAAGCAGCAGGCAGTGCCAGCAGCCCGTTCTTGGTTTCCCACACGGTGCTCCAGTAAAAGGAGTCAGGGTTCCTTGCAGAAATGGGTGTTTCTAGAACTGGGGAAGGAACTACGCAGGATGAGCCTGGGGCATCTCGTAGCACCCGGAAGTAAGGAGGTGATAAGAGACAAGAGGATGGAGGCCCACCAAAGAGACACAGGAGCCACACCGAAAAACGCCGAGGCCAAAGGTGGGACGAGTTGAGCAACAAAATACGTAGCGCAGTTTTGGATTATAACCCAGAGGGTAAAATAAATAGCCGAGTCCATACTGACAAAAATAAAAATGATCGAATGAATTAACAAATTGGGAGAAGAGGTAAATTGTCCCATGCAGAAGAATACCAAATAATTAGCTGCTCCCCCCCCCGCCCCCGCCCCGCCTCGTCAGTGCGGCTGTGCTTAGTGACGTCCAAAGAGGAGAGCATGCGGTATGGAAAGGGGACAAGAATTACTCTACCGTGGAGAAGCCTGGAAAATACCCCCTCGGCCAGGCGAGCGAGGCCAGCACGTGAGTGATAAGTCCTGTGCTAGCAGGAGCTGGACGGGGCGTGATGAGAAGGGCGCTGTCCCTCTGCAGCCCACCTCCCCAAAGCCGACATCCCAGTCTAACCACGGGAAAGCAATCAGACAGATCCCTAAGGGGGATGCCCCACAAAATCCCTGGCCTGTGCTCTTCAAAATTGCCAAGGTCATCACAAAAAGGAAACCTGCGAGACCGTCGCTGCCCAGAGCCGGTTAAGGAGATTTAGCGACTGCGTATGACGCGCTGTCCTGGGTGAGATTCTGAAACAGAAACAACATGCAAAGTCCAAACAAGGAGCGGAGTTTAGTTAATACCACCACGACCCTGTCTCTTCTGTACCAGGGTCGGCTGCTTGCATGGTGCCTCCCGGGAGCAGGCTCCAGAGCCACCACTTATTATTAGCTCTGTGACCTTGGGTAATTACTTACCTCTAAAGTGCTTCCTAGGGAAGCGGACATGGTCCAAATGATAGAGCGTCTGCCATATGGAGGGTCCAGGGTTCGATACCCAGGGCCTCCTGACCCGTGTGGTGAGCTGGCCCACGCGCAGTGTTGCTGCACGCAAGGAGTGCCGTGCCATGCAGGGGTGCCCCCTTGTAGGGGTGCCCCACGTGCAAGGAGAGTACCCTGCAAGGAGAGCCACCCTGCATGAAAAAAGCTCAGTGTGCCCAGGAGCGGTGCCGCATGCATGGAGAGCTGACGCAGCAAGATGACAGCAGAAAGGAGGTGCAGTTTCCAGGTGCCACCTGACAATGCAAGCGGACACAGAAGAACACACGGTGAATGGACACAGAAAGCAGACAACTGGGGCGGGGAGAGAGGAGAGAAATAAATAAATAAATAAAATAAATTTTAAAAATAAAGTGCTTCCTAGATGGGGGGTGGGGTGTTACTGAGCATGTTTAGCCATTAACTGCGCCGCTGGACATAGAGCACAATGAGATGTCAACATCTCTCTCCAATTGGGTGAAAACGCAATATGAGCTGTGGTCAAGGATGCAAAGCAACAGGGGCCCTTGAACTCTGCTGGCAGGAGTGGAAATTTGAAAGTGGCCCCACCTCCTCCAGGAAAGCTGAAGGTACACCTGCCTGGAGACCCAGCGTCCACACCTGGGAGCACACCTGTGTTCAGGTGTATCAGGAGTACTTTAGGAGGGGCTCATCCCAGCTCCTCCAGACCTAAATGTCCATCTAGAAAAAATACTTAAGCAAGGTGTGGTGTGTTCATGCAATGAAATGCTGAAGAGGAAAAAAGCAATCCTCGAATAAACTTAATTCCATGAAACAACATGGACAAACCTAAAAACATAATTTGGAGGTGGAAAAAACAGCCAGACATGAGAGACTACTTACTGTGTGATTCCATTTATATAACATTTAAAGGCAGCCAAACTCAACTATGTCGTTAGGGTGGCATAATTAGATAGTAAAGCTAGAAAGACAAAGAAGGAAGCAATTTTCATGGAAGTCAGAGTGGTGGTTATCTCTAGAGGGAAGGAGTGGGTGGAGCGTGGGGTCCCCCGGGAGGTATCTGGGGTGTGGGCAGTGGTCTGCTTCCAGTCCTGGGTGACATATATATGGACGTTTGCTTTAAAATAACTTATATATACTCTTTTTTCCATGGTGTTTGGTAATTAAAATGATCCTTAAAATTAAGATACAGGGGAGAGATGACCCAATCTAAGCACTTTTTCCATAGAAAAAAATGTCCCAGAAAATAAATTAAAGGAGGTCCCTGGTGTCTTTTTTCAGGAAAAAAAACATGTGGTAGAAAGAGCATGATCTGGGAAGCAGATATGGCTCAAGTGATGGGACCTCCGCCTACCATATGGGAGGACTCGGGTTTGATCCCTGGGGCCTCCTGGTGAAAAAGAAGAGAAAGCATGCCTGCAAAGCAAGCCAGTGCCTGCATGGTAAGCCAAGTGCCCGCGCGGCGAGCCAAGTGCCCGCGCGGCGAGCCAAGTGCCCGCGCGGCGAGCCAAGTGCCCGTGTGGCGAGGCAAGTGCCCGCGCGGCGAGCCAAGTGCCCGCGCGGCGTGCCAAGTGCCCATGTGGCGAGGCAAGTGCCCATGTGAGTGCCCGCGTGGCAAGCCGAGTGCTCCCATGATGAGCCAAGTGCCCATGTGAGTGCCTGCGTGGTGAGCCAAGTGCCCGCGTGGCAAGCCGAGCGCCTGTGTGGTGAGCTGAGCAACTGCACAAGTGCCCGCGTGGTGAGTCGAGTGCTCACGTTGTGAGCCAAGTGCTTGCATGGTGAGCCAGTGCCCACATGGCAGGCTGAGTGCCCGCACAGCAAGCCAAGTGCCCGCGCCGTGAGCCAGCACTCATACAAGCGAGTCATGCGCTAGACGATGATGCAACAAAAGAGAGATGAAGTCAAGGGGAAATGCAGCAGAGACCAGGAACTGAGGCGGTGCAATTGCCAGGGACCCTCTCTCCACATCAGAGGTGCCCAGGATTAAATCCCGGTGAGTCCTAGAGGAAAAAGATGAGAAGACAAGACAGAAAGAGAAATAGATACTGAAGATTACACAGCGAATGGACACAGACAGCAAAAACAGAGGGGTGGGGGAGGGGGAGGGGAAGAAAAAAAAAAAGAAAGAGCATGATCTTTGGAACCTGACAGAAGTGGGTTTAAGCCCTGATGCTGCTACTTGCTAGATGTAAGGCTTTAGGCAAGGCATTGAATTCCCCAAATCTCAGTTTACTGATCCATAAAATGGAACAACGGTATGTGTTTTGTAAGGTAACTGAAGTATTGCACCTTATACAATGCCTGGCACAGATACCTTAATAAATGGCACCGATCATCTCTGTTGACAGTGTGACAAATGGATGTGATAGCTGGTCTCCAAGACATCCACCCTCTGTTCTTCCTTCTTGTACACTGATGCCACTGCCCTTTGGAGAGGTGGGTTGATCTCCTTGCCCTTGAGCCTGGGCTGGCCCTGGAATATGTGGACTCATGAAACATGGCAGAGTGATACCCAGGAGCTTCTGAGCACAGGCCTTCCCAGAACCGGAAGCTTCCTCTTACTTTCCTGGAGAACGACCCCTCTGGAACCCAGCAGCCATGCCGCGAGGAAGCCCAAGCAGCCGTGTGGCTAGAGGTCTCCATCCGAGCACCCCAGCTGGGCTCTGGGGGTTGACTGGCACCCACTGCCTTCTGGTGGTCCCAGTACCTCGGCTGTCCCCTCATGAAGCGGGAGCAGCACCCGGCCAGCCCACCACATCCTGAGAACTCCCCCATGGCTGTTGCTTTAAGCCTCTGTGCGTTGGGGTGTTTTGTTGTGTTTTACTGCACAGCAATAGAAAACTGAAGCAGTGTCCATGAGACCCCTGTTTCAGATCTGTGTCCATCCAGATGGCTTGAAGTGGGATCCACTTATAAACGTGTTAGCATTATCAGGACGTGCAACATATCAACTCCAGCAGCTGTTCAAAAACACTGCTTGGCCAACTCCTTTGGGTCTTGCTCCCTGCCTGGGGGGCTTTTCCTGGATTATGGGTTCTGAGAGCAGAACTGTGTTTTCCAGCCTCTCCACCAGGGAGGTTGGTGGCCTCCTCTCTTCACTTTTTCCTCCTCCTGGGAAGAGCAGCTCTGCTCTTGAGCAGCCTGGAGATGCGAGCCTCTGGCTCCTTGTCGAGTCTTCATTTTATCTGTTCTTCTAAGATGGGTCTTTGCTGAAGGTAAGATCAGAAAGATTCCCAGGGCGTCAGCACCTGCCCTCGGCTTCCGTGACTCTGAAGCCAGGCCACAGGGAAGAAGGGGTGCCTGAGTGCCCCAAGTGCAAGAGTTCCACAATCAGGGGCCTCTGCGTGGCTGGAGAAGGGGCACTGAGGACCAAAGCGGGGGGACCAAAGCAGGAAATGTGCTGCCAAGAATGGCGTGCTCTCATTGAACTGTGAGTTTAATAAGGATCTGCTGGGCATGGGCTCTCGGCTGGGCCCTGAAGCAGCCCTGGGGGCAGCTTGGAAGTCCAGCCCCACAGCTCCCTGCAGAGTGTGCCCTCCCTGGAGGAGCTCAGACGAGCCCCGGAGTCGTAGGTTGAGGAAGCGCTTGCTCCAGGTCTAGGAAGGTTGGAGGAGGAACCCACCCCTGCCCCAGAGCCTCTCCTTAGGGCCATGACCAACTAGGGTGTTCCTTCTACCAGCCCTTGGCAGCCTACGACTGGGGCCACCACCAGCCAAATTCCACTTCACATGTGAAGTCTGGCCCAATGTCATGAAAATTGGGACCGTCTTTCCAGAAAGAATTTGTTGTATCTTCCAAAACTTACTGTTCTTATCCAATGGTGGTTTGGAGCTTCAGGTACCCCAGGAAAGCACGTTCTTAAACCGAATCCATTCCTGCAGGTGTGACCCGCTCTAAGGAGAGCCTTGAGATGAGGCCGCTGCAGGTACATCGTGGCCCGCCTCCAGCAGGAACAGGTCTTGGTCCTGTTGTTGGAGTCCTGAGAGAAGGAATGACATTCCAGCAGAGAGAGTGAAAGTCACAGGAAGCAAGAAGCTACATCAACTGGAACTTGGAAGAGAAGGGAAAGACCAGGACACACGGCCACGTGCTTTGCTCCGTGACAGAGGAGCCAAGGATTTCTGTCAGCCCGCCCCAAAGCTACAGTCTTTGGGGAGAAAGTGTCACCTTGATGTTGTCTCGATTTGGACATTTTCCTAGCCTCAAAACCATGAGCAAATAAAAACCTATTGTTAAGCCAAACCATTTCATGGTATATGCTTGAGCAGCCTAGGAAACAAAAACATCCCATATGACCTGGCAAGGCCACTGCTAGGGCATCATCTATCTATATCCTCATACTTGTAGGCCAAAGTCCATGCATGGAAATGTCCATTGCATCATCCTTTATAATGGAAAACTTGAAATCTATCTGAGCACTGACTAACAGGGAACTGCATAAATGATTTTTGATGTGTCTCCAGAATGTAATTGTAAGTGGCTGGAAAAACTAATGAAGTGGGACCCTAGGTCCATGGGTAGGGTTGTTCATTAACCCAAAGATGGCCAATGTCCTCACTTAATCTCTCCATTAAGTCCAATCAAATCTCAATAAGGTTTGTGTGTGTTTTTAAGATACTTAAGAAGCTGATTCTACTGAGCCTCCTCTTGACATAGAGGTGCAATGGACACAACCAATCCAATGTCCACATAGAAAAGGTGGCATTGGATTGGGAAAAGTGGACATGGTGGCTGATGGGTATGGGGAAAGGCAGGAAGAGATGAGAGATGGAGGCGTCTTTGGGACATGGAGCTGCCCTGGATGGTGCTTCAGGGGCAATCACCGGACATTGTAAATCCTCACAGGGCCCACTAGATGGAATGGGGGAGAGTATGGGCCATGATGTGGACCATTGACCATGAGGTGCAGAGGTGCCCAAAGAGGTACTTATCAAATGCAATGGATGTGTCATGATGATGGGAATGAGTGTTGCTGGGGGGGAGAGGTGGGGTGGGGGTGTTGGGGTTGAATGGGACCTCATATATATATTTTTTTAATGTAATATTATTACAAAGTCAATTAAAAAAAAAGTGAAAAAAAAAAAGAAGCTGATTCTAAAATGTGTGTTGTTGAGCAAGAGCCAGAGGATAACCAAAATGATGTTGAAGAAGACTAAGGTGGCATGACTTGCACTTTAAATAATCAATTCTCACAAGGCCACAACCTAGAAGATACAGTGCAGTGGTGAGAGGGGAGGGGGTCAATGGACCAGAGCAACCCCATCACGCCGGGAGACTCGCTATGTGAGGGGAGCATGGCGACCCTAGGAGAACACAGAGGAACAAATGGAGTGAGGGCACTTGATTAGCAGTATGGAACAAAAGCAAGGTTTGGTTTCTCCATCACGTCATTCACAAAAGGTTTATTCCAGGTGGATTAGCAACCTAGAGGTGATGAGCTTAACCTTAACATTTCTAGAAGAGAAGAAAAAAGATTATCTTTACAACCTCAAGGTAAGGAAAACTTTCTTAAACAAGGGACAGAAAGGACACACTAACAAAGAGAAGGTTGATCAATTCATTTATATTAAAATTAAAAACCTCTGAATCAAAAAAAAACCAAACCATAAGCAACAAGGAAAGGCAAGCATACAACTATAGTAGAGATTTTCAACATATATATAATAATGGATCAATATCCAGAATGCTTCAATAATTTTAATAAATCAATAAGATAAATACCCTTCCTAAAAAAAAAGCATTAAAAATGGACAAAAGATATAACCAGGAAATTCATAGTGGAGGAAATAAAAATGGATAAAATAATCCCCTGAGAAGGAGCTCAGTGAGCTTTGGTTGTATGAGGTTGTAGCAGTTTGGTATTGCTTATGAATTCTAAAAATAGATATAGGATTATGTTAGTAAATTGGTCTGTTCATCTGGGCATGTTATATGGTATTGGATTCAAAGGTTTAGCTCTTACTTGATTAAATTATGACTAGGACTTTGATTGGGCCATGTTAGTAGGATTTCTCATTTCTCATAGAGAAAATGACATGGCAGTGGAGACAGTTGGAGTTCTAATGCTGGAGCCCTGGGAAGTAAAATCACAGAGAAGCAGATACATGAGAAAAGAGAGAAAGCTCCATTAAACACCGCAGAGGCCCTGGGAAGAGAGACGAGCCATTCGCATGATAGTTTACAGATGGCTTTGTGGGCCCTGGGAAAGAGATGAGACTTATTCCAGCCTACAGCTGATATTGGAAGAAGCTGGGACCATGGGGCCTTAAGAGGAAGAGGAAGGCTGAACCCTTGTCTGATGTTGGCAGCCATCTTGATCCAACACATGGCAACAGACTTTGGTGAGGGAAATAACTTAGGCTTTATGGCCTGGTAGCTGTAAGCTTCTACCCCAAATAAATACCCTTTATAAAAGCCAGCCCATTTCTGGTATTTTGCATCAGCACCCCTTTGACTGACTAATACAGAATTTAGTACTGGAGAATTGGGTTGTGCTTTTGCAAACCAAAATGTTGGAAGAGTTTTATAAACAGGTAAGGGGTATTTTTTGGAGGAATTGTGAGATGCTTGGTAGAAAAGACCTACAGTTCTTTGAAGAAACTGTTGAGAGGAATATGAACTCTAAAAAGACTTCTTATGAGACTTTAGAAGTAAATGATGAAACAATTATTGGAATATGGATGAAAGGCAATCCATGTTTTAAAATTGCAGATAATTTAGCAAGAATAACTCCTGGTGTTTTATGGAAGGCAGAATTTGAAATTGGTGAGCCTAGGCATTTAGCTGAATAACTTTCCAAAGTAAACTCAGAGAATATGCCTTGGCTTCTCCTTACAGTTTATAGTAAAATGTTAGATTAGAGAAAAGCTGAGGACTGAACTGTCAGGAACAAAGAAAACAGAAACTGGTTCTGGAAATTCTAAGCCTCTGGAAATCAAGCTTCCAGATGATAGTGCTCCATTTGAGGACTTAACTAAACTTGGAACTTGTAAATCAGGGTTGAGGATGCAGTTATCTCAGAAAGACTTGTGAAAAGTCTTATTGTCTGATGGCTTGGACCCCTGCTTCTTGCATGCTAAACCAACAAGCTTTTTGAGAAACTGTATGAACAAAACAGCTATCAGCTTGGACTAAAAGGGACATGGAAAGGAGAGATTGAAGAAGAAACAGCTTTAAGAGGAAAACCATGGAAGCTGAGATCTGGAATTAAGACATAGCCTTGGGCCAAGAGATGAACTCCACCCATGTGAACACAGAGGGTGAGTTTGCCCTGGCAGTTGAAGAGGGTGGATGTTCCTACCCAATGTTCAGGGAGAGTTTTGCCACCTCAGGATACAGAGAGGGTGGAGCACATTCCTCAATGATCAGGGAGGTAAAGGCCACCACTCCACAGGTCTGAGAGGGGTGGACCTGTCCCCCATGGATTAGGAAAGGCCAGGTGGTCAACTTGTTGCTCTGTGAGAGTTGAGCCTGCATGCCAAAGGTTAGGGAGGATGTTGTCTTCACGTCACTGTACTAAGGGGTTTAAGACTCTAACCCAAGGATTGGGTAAAGTGAAGCAATCACCCCAATGCTCTTGGAGGGTGAGGTCTAGAGCTTAGTCGACACCCAGATGCTTGATGAGGGTGAAACCAAGTAAATGGCCATTGGGCAAGCCTGTGAAAAAGGTGGGTTCTCATGGGGCCCCAGGGAGAAGAAACCATCATCTTAAGAATGACTCTCAGAGTTTGATATCTAATGAAATATGTCCTGCAAGTTTAATGAACTGTAGAGGACCCCTAACTCATGTTTCCCTCCCAATTTCTCCGTATGGTAATGAAAATGTTTATTCTTTGTCTGTCCATATGTGTAATGGAAGCAGATAAATGGTTTTGTAATTTCAGAGGTCTATAGCCAGACGGGCTTTGCCTCAAGACAACTATTCCTTTAAACTGATTGTGATATGATTCTGTATTTAGCATTATACTAATTTAAGGGTTTTTTTTTTTTTTACTATTGTAATGTCTTCTTGAATTCAGAGGGTGGAGTCTAGCACTTTGATTTTGTTTATGAATTCCAAAAATAGATACTGGAATATGTTTGTAAACTTGCCTGCCCCTCTGCGCTTATTAGATTATATTGGATTCAGAGGTTCCACTTTTACTTGATTAAACAATGATTCAGGCTTTGATTGGACTATGTCAGTAGGATGTTGCATCCCTACCCCCTTGGTGGGTGGGGACTCACAGAGAAAAGACATGGAAAAGGACAGCATTGGGAGTTTTGATGCTGAAGCCCAGGAAGCAAGCACACAGAGGAGCAGAGAGAAAGCTTGATTAGACAAGGCAGAGGGCCCGGGAAGAGAGAAGAGCCATTTGACTGATAGTCTACAGCTAGAGGTAGCAGAGCAGCTGAGCCTGGAAAGAGGAAAGCCCAGGGAAGAGAAGAACCCAGGAAGCCTGAACCCTTGGCAGACATCAGCAGCCATCTTCCTCCAACATGTGGCAACAGTCTTTGGTGAGGGAAGAAACTTACGCTTCATGGCCTGATAACTGTAAGCTTCTGCCCTGAAGAGATCACCTTTATAAAAGCCAACAGAATTCTGGTGTTTTGCACCAGCACCCCTTTGGCTGAAGTATTGTCCAATCCTCCTATGCTGTGGTAGGGAAAGGAAATGGTGCAACTCCCTTGGAAAACAGTTGAGCAGTTCCTCAAACGAGACAGAGAGCTACCATGTGGCCCAGCCATTCCACTTCTGTCTATCTCCAAGAGAAGTGAAAAAGTGTCCACACAAAAAGTGGTACAAGTGTGTTTATAGCCACTTTTTTCCTAATAGCCCCAAAACGGAAAGAACCCAAGTCCATCAATGGATGAATGGATAAAGAAAATGTGGTCAATCTGTACAAAGGAATGAAGTCTTGATACATGCCTTGAAAACATGATGCTCTGTGAAAAAGCTGGTCACAAAGTCCACATATTATATGACTCCATATATGCAAGTCCAGAACAGGGAAACCTAAAAAGACAGAAAGTAACTAGTGGTTGGTGAGGGTTTTGGAGGGGGTAGTGGTGCGGAGAGAGGGGGTGATTGCTAGTTTTAGAATCAACTGTGGTTGCACAATTCTGCGAATGTTCTAGAAATCACTGAACTGTATACTTTAAAAGCGTGAATTATATCTCAATGAAGCTGTTTTTTTGGGAAAACAACTAAACAATAAAAACTAAAAGTACATAGCCTACCTGCTGCTGTATAGCCTGCTCCCAGTTCCACAACTAAGCATACACCTAGAGAAACTCTCTCACATGTAAACAGGAAGACATGCAGGAGAATACTTGTGGTGCAGTGTCCGTGATCATGAAGAACCAGAATCAACCTCCAGGCAGATCGCCAAGAAAGGGAATAAATGCAGCATGCTGGCCACCTGATGGGATACTCTAGCAGTGACCCTCAAAGAGCCAGAGCTCTGCATATCCATGTGAATGGGTAACACTAAGGATTGGGTTTTAAAAAGCTTCAGACAATACATAGGTATACTTGTAAACTTCAAAAGCCGTGGACGACTGTGGGTAGATCCTGCCTCAGTGGGTCCCATGGTCCATTCTTTTTTTTTAAATTCTTTTTCTTAAATCAAATTTTTTTTTTAAAGATTTATTTATTTATTTAATTCCCCCCCCCTCCCCTGGTTGTCTGTTCTTGGTGTCCATTTGCTGCGTCTTGTTTCTTTGTCCGCTTCTGTTGTCGTCAGCGGCACGGGAAGTGTGGGCAGCGCCATTCCTGGGCAGGCTGCTCTTTCTTTTCACGCTGGGCGGCTTTCCTCACGGGCGCACTCCTTGCGTGTGGGGCTCCCCCACGCGGGGGACACCCCTGCGTGGCAGGGCACTCCTTGCGCGCATCAGCACTGCGCATGGGCCAGCTCCACACGGGTCAAGGAGGCCCGGGGTTTGAACCGCGGACCTCCCATATGGTAGACGGACGCCCTAACCACTGGGCCAAAGTCCGTTTCCCTCATGGTCCATTCTTGGTTTCCTCCTCGTCTTCATGGAAAGGGGAGCTCTGGAGCATGGCACAGCCTGGGAGGCTTTGAGCCCCTCATCAGCCGTGTCAGGCCAGCTCTAGCTTCTCCTGCCTTTCTTCTAGGCTTTGCCCAATCTGTGTGTGTATTCTGGCCCTTTCTCACTTGGAAGCCATTGGAAATTAAAGAGAGGTCTGATCAGGGCCAGGGAAGTGCCAAGTGTTGCCTGCCAGCCCAGAGAACATGTATTTTCTTTACAGTGATAATCACTTTGTCTGAAAAGAAAATTACAAGCCTGTCAGATTTTTAAATTCTGAATTAATTTAAAAGAGAAGTTAGAGAAAATAGACTTTAAGCCCCATGTGTTTCAGTTATTATTTCTGTGAAACACCAGCCAAGACTTGGTGGTATAAAGCATCAGCATCGTGTGCTCATGGATTCCGAGTCTGGATTTGGACAGGGCACAGAGGGCCTGGCTGGTCTCTGCCTCACTGTATCTGGAACCACAGACGGGACAACTAGACACTGGGGGGTGGCTGAACAGTGGGAGCTGGAATAATTTGGAGACATCTTCACTCAGATATTGGGAGGTTGGTGCTGGCTGAAAATTGGATCTCAGGTGGGGCTGCTGACCAAAGTTTCATGAACTAGGAACAACGTACATTAGGATTGCAAAGTGTTAACAGGATGGTATATGGGGAAAATGCACCTAATGCAAACTGTGGGCAGCTGAAAGGGCAGTGAAATGCACTTAATGCATTTAACTGTGGTTAAAAGTAGTATCTTAATATTCTTTCATCAGTTGTAAAGAAGGTGCTAGCCCAATTCTGTGTCAATAATGGGGCGGTATAAGGTGTCCAAGGCAGCCTTATTCTAGCCCTGGGGGAGGGCAAGCCAGCCGGAGAGAGAGACCAACAGCCTCTGCCCGCTGAGTCACGGCCCCAGGGGTTCTGCGACGTGTGGAGTGGCAGGAGCTGGCCATGTCCTTGGAGCCAGGGTGGGCCACCGTCCCCCGCAGGTCCATGAAGGAATGAAAGAAGCGAGGCCAACGCCCCACCTTGTCCATAAATCTCCCTGCCCCAGGACTGGCCCTTATTCTGAGATGATGTCCTTTCTAATGTTAGGAGGGTGATGTCTTTTATTAAAAGCTTTACATTTTTCATGTATATATTCAGCTAAATTGTAATTAAAATTATTCATCAAATACAATGTAAATTTCATCTAAATATTATTACGAAATGGTTATAAAAAGTTGGCAATTCTCGGTCGCTGCCTGAATGTTTGTTTTTTTTTTTAATTATTTTACCGACGGCTACAGGCCCCAAACCCTGCAGGCCCTGAGCAGCCCCGTGGTGCCGACACCTGCCGTGTGTTGCAGAAGTGAGGGCCATGAGGCTGGAGAGGGGCAGGAGCTCCGCCAAGGCCGCGCAGGATGGTGGGCGTCTGCCTGCCCGGCCTCGTTCGCCCCTACTCCCGCCTGCACCCTCCGAGCTGGTGGGGCCACGAGCTCCCAGGGGGTGAGGGGCAGCCCCCTGGGTGGCTCTCGGGCTGGCTGCACCTGGTCCGTCAGGAGAGGGACGCCGGGCAGTGCGTGCAGCACTGAAGCCTCACCACGGCCCTGCTCCCACCGCGCCCCCCGGGTTCTGCGGGCTCACGTCCTTGAGCCGTCGCCACCGAGGGGCACGCGGAGGGGCTGGCTGGGCAGGGTGGGGGTGGGCCCCTGCCGACCTGCATAACGAGGAGAGGGCCCGCCCGAATTGCCCGGGGTTCTGAACAAGTGGATGCGTCAAGCACAGTTTTGGGGTGCACGTTGGTCACTGGGAAAAGTTGTCTCCTGAGGCTGTTTAAAGGACCAGATGTACTGCAGGGGATGAATTTGTTTTCTGCTTCCCCTTAAAGAGCCAGGAGAGCATTTTGAGAGCTTGTCAAACGTTTTCTCAGACTTTTCAAAACCACGATGATGGAAGAGGTTGCTGATGTGCGAGGAGTGGGGTGAGGGGGGCGGGGGTTATATGGGGACCTCATATTTTTTAAATGTAACATTTAAAAGAAAATAAAGAAAAAGAAAAAAAAACTGGCCTGGCAGCAGGGCTGGTGGTGCCAGTTTGCACTGCTGATGCCGGAATGGATTGTCAAGAAAGGGCCTCCAGGTCTGCAAAATCAGAGTTAGTGTGGCCCAGATGAGAGCGTGCCTGCGGTTTTTTGTGCTGTTTTGCTCTAAAGAATGGGGACCCTGGGGCATGAAAATTGCAGGCAGGCTCTGGGGTGAGGATCCTTCCTCTGCCCGGCTTGGACCATGGGAGAATCACTTCAGTGCCCCAAACCCGCGTCCTCTCCTGCGGCCTGGGGGGCTGGCCTGCGGTACAGCTGCCGTGGATGAGTGTGGCACTCCTGCAGCGCAGCAGGATGCCCAGCTTGTACCAGGCACTCAGGAAGTGGCTGCCGCCGCCGCCGCGCTGACCTGTCTTGCTCGCCTGGCACGCCCGGCTGGTTGGGAGGCGCTAATGCGCGGATCTCCAGCTCCTCGGAGGCTCCCGTGCGCCCCCCGCCACACCTGCGCAGGTGGAGCTGCTTCAGGTGCTCTGCTCCCAGGCCCGTGCTCGAGGCCTGCCCCACGAGGCCGCAAGGCCGCCCTCTGCTCGCCGTCTCCAGCCTCCTTCGCATGTTTCGTGGCCCAGCCTGGGGGTCAGGCTCGGTCTCCCCTCCGACAGCTCCTGGGTCAGTCTCACTGCGCTGCCACCGAGGGGTCAGCAGGGCCGGTCCTTCCGGAGCATTCCGCGCTGGTGGCCTCCCTCCTTCCTCGCAGCGCTGCGTTCCCCCCTTCCCTTCTTCAGAGCAGTCTCCCTGCCTCCCACTCACCTGGATGGTCCAGGAGACGCTCCAGACCCTGAACTGAGTCCCCGCCCGGCCTGGGGATGGGCTGTCCCTCAGCTGGCCACCCCCCCTTCCCGCCTGCAGGATGCTGCCAGGCGCAGTGGGTCCCTCAGGCACCCTACCCCTGTGCTCTGGGTGAGGGCGTGGGCCTCGGGGCGGCCCCCGGGAAGCCCAGCTCCCCTCCCGCTCGCCTGGTCCATGGGTGCACCCTGTGAACTCCTCTCGGCTCAGGTGCAGCGCGCACAAGGCGCCCCTCGGCCACGCAGCAGCGCCCCCTCCCCTGCTCCTGCTCCCCCAGTGCCGTTGTGCTGGTGGGGACACATGTAGAGACATGCCTTGCCCGCTGCACTCCATGCTCCCTGGACCGGTGGCCTCAGGGTGGACCTCCAGGCGTGAGATGGGGTGGACGGTGGATAAGGATGTGTGGGTGGCATGGAACTGGCAGGGTTCCCTAGCAGTGGGCTTGGGTGTCTGTGTTGAGGCAGCTGCCAGAAGCTGAAGAGATGAACCCTACAGCCACCCCCTGGGAGTGAGACAAACTCCAGAGACTCTGCATAAACTTGAGGGGCCGGGAGGGGTTCGGGGGTTGACCAGCAGCCCCGCTGTCTGCTCCGGGCCTGAGCAGCCAGTGCTGCAGGGCTGTGGCCCTGGAGCTCCTGCTGCTGATCAGAGGGAGCTGTCCCTGTGCCCCGAGCCTTCCACAAGGGTCCTTTTCTATTCATACAGTGGGGGGACCAGTGAGCACCCATTGGGTGAGGTAGGAGTCTGGGGGCACCAGTGAGCACCACTGGGTAAGGGTTCTGGGCTGGAGCCCCAGGGGCCCCAGTGGGCACCTAGTGGATGAGGGTCCCAGGCTGGGGACCCCAGTTAGCACCACTGGGTGAGGGTCCTGGGCTGGGGACACCAGTGAGCACCCACTGGGTGAGGGTCCCAGATTAGATGCTGGGGGCACTGTGAGCACTACTGGGTGAGGGTCCTATGCTGGGAGCCCCAGTGAGCACCCACTGGGTGAGGGTACTAGGCTGGAGGCTGGGGGCACTGTGAGCACCACTGGGTGAGGGTCCAGGACTGGGGGCATCCATGAGCATGACTGGGTGAGGGTCTGGGGCTGAGACCTGGGGTACCAGTGAGCACCCACAGGGTGCTGGTGCCCCCAGCAGGCCCAGCCGCTTCTCCCTCATCAGGGCGCATTCTCTCTCCTGGGGTTGCTAATCTTGCCTTTGCCACCAGCGGGCTCAGCCAGTCCCCCCTCTGCTTCCTCACTGCTCAGCTGGCCCTGGGCCCTGCCCTCGTGTTGTCACGTGAGATGAGCGACGCACTGGGGCCGTCGTGCTGGGGCCTTGCAGCCCTTGTGGTCTCTGCCAGCCATGGATCCTTTGGCGTTCTCCTCTTCCCTCCCTTAGGCTCTGGACCTCTCTTCCCGCCTCATCTCCCCTCTCCTCTCCCTCTTCCCCTCCTCTCCCAAGGTGGTTCCCTGGCGTGGCAGACCCTCCCACCAAAGCAGGGAACGTATGAGGGACGGGGCTGCCCCAGCCTGGCTCCCCTCGCCCTGGAGTCGCTCTCGCCGTCAGTCCGTCAAGCCATTGAATCACTTCTGGTGCTGTTTGCCTTGGCCTGTGCAGGGCCTGCAGCTTCAGCGCCTTGGCCAACATAAACCTGCCCTGGCCACAGGAATTCCAGATGCAGCCTGCCCTGAGGGGCCACACGGGGATGCAGGCAGCACTCTCTGAAATGCCAAAGCAGCAATTAACCAGATGTTTCCACCAGCACCACGCCCCCACCTCGTGGAGGGCTGAGGTCTCCCAGGAGAGCCCTGATGGGGTAGCTGACCCCACCGTGCACAGTGGGCTCTGCTCATTGCTTCAACACAGGTGGACAGAGCTTGTCCCAGGCCTTGGGGAGACAATGGTGAGTGAGGCTAGGCCCGAGCTCATAGTTCTGAGGTTGCAAAAACGTTCAATTCAAGGCATCCTCAGAGACGGTGTCTCTGCCAAAGTTGACTTCTGGCAGGCCTGGACTCCTGCCACGAGGCAAGACACAGTGGCAGCACCTTCTGGTCTCGGTCTCTGCCTTCTCCTACAGGCCCACCTTCTTAGTACTACGGAGGCCTCTATCTGTGCCTCTGTGTTCTGCTGCTTTCAGCCTGCAGGACTCTCTCAGCCTCTCTGGGTTTCTCTGTTTCTGCCTCTTTTTCTGTCTGTGGCTTTTTCTCTCCCATTTATAAAGGGCTCCAGCAAGAGGACCAAGACCCACCCTGGGTCATACCTCACTGAAGCCATCCAATCAAAGGCTCCCAACTGAATCTAGTCCAAAGGGCCCCACACCCACAGGAATGGATTTTCTTTAAGAATATGTTCTTTTCTGGGATCTGAAAAAAGCTTCAAACTGTCACAGAACTCAACAGAAATCCAGCTATCAATGAAGAGAGGGAAAGACAGTTTGCAGAGTCCCAGTCCTAGCATCACAGAACAAAATATAGGAAAATGAAAGAACAGAAGAATAACAGGCAAATAATTAAATGCATATAGAAAAATAATCCAAATAAAAGTAAAACATTTTCAGGCTGGATAAAAGAACCAAACTCAATTCTATGTTGCTAATAAGAGATATATCTATGTATAAAGGATATGCAAGGTTGAAAGTAAAACAATTAAAAAAGATATACCATGCAAACGCTAACTATAAGAAAGCTACTGTAGCTGCACTAATATCAGATAAAGTAAGCTTAAAATAAAGAAGCATTGTCAGATAGTAAGCGGATTATTACGTGGTGATAAAAGGATCAATCCCTACTAGGAAGACATAATAATTCTAAGCTTGAATGTACCTACTAAGATGCCTTCAAAAACATATAGCAAAAATCGACAAAATGAAAATGAAAAATAGAAAAATTGGTGATCCATAGTGGGAGATTTGAATACATCCCTCCCAGTAACTTATTCAGAACAGTAGACAAAAAATCAGTATGGACAGAGATGCTTTGAAAAACAGTTTATAAGTATGACTTTATTGACATATATAGCACTACACTCAACAACTGCAAAATCACACCCTTTTGTACTTGCATCATTTAACAAAATTGGCAGTAGGCTGGGTCATAAACCATTTTTCAACAAAATTGTAAGTTTTGAAGTAACACAGAATATATCCCTCATCTAGTGGAATTAAGCTAGAAATGAATAAAAGGTATCTAGAGAATCTGCAAATAATTAGAAATTAATCAAAACACTTCTAAAAATCCTGGGCAAAAGAAGAAATTAAAATGGACATTGAAAAACATCTTGAATGGAATATGAATGATAATATGACATATTATCAATTCTGGGGTGCAGCTAAAGCTGTGAATAGAGGAAAATTTATAGTCTTAAAATGTACATTTGAGAAAAAGAAAAAAAGTTGAAAATCAATGATTTACATGTCTATCTCAAGAAGCTGGAGAAGTAGCTTCATTTAAACCCAAGGAAAAAAGAAGAAAGGAAATAAGAAAAACAACAGCAGAAATCAATGGAAAAAAATGTATACTATAACAAAGAATGAGAAAGTTAAATATTGATCCTTTGAAAAGACTATTAAAAATGATAAACTTATGACTGGACTGATCAAGAAAAAAAGAGAGAATGCACAAATTTCCAATATCAGAAAGGAAAAAGGGGACATCACTACAGGTCCTACAGGCTTCAAAAATAAGATGAAAGAATATTATGAATAATTTAATGCCAATAATTTAAAAAATTTAGGTGAAATGCACAAATTCTTAAAAATATACCACTTACTAAAAGACATACAAAAAACAACGGAAGAACCCAAATTCAGCATAACTAGTAAATAAAGTAAATCCTTAATTAAAATCCTTCAAAAAAGAAAAGTTGAAACCTACAGCTTAACTAGTTAATCCTACCAAATATTTTTGGAAGGGGAATGCCAAACAAACTCTTCCCAAGAATAGAAAGGAGAGAATATCCTCAACATCATTTATGAGACCAAAATTAACTTGCTACCAAATCTGATAGAGACATTATATGAAAGGAAAAAGATGTAAGTATTCTAAGCAAAATATTAACAACTTTAATCTGGTGAAATAGCACAAGGATAATACATCTCTAACCAGGAGAAGTATTACAAGAGCACAAGTGGGTTTATCTTTCAAACATCAAGAAGTCAGATTCACTGCATTTAACAGGATAAAGGAGAAAAAAAAATCTAGAAATAGAAGGGGACTTCCTTAACCTGAAAAGAGGATTTACAAAAACAAAATCTGACAAAACAACAGCAATGGCAAAAACCTGCAGCACATATCTCATTTGGCGGTGAAGACTGAAATTCTCCTAAGATTGAGACTGTCACTACATCTTTCTATCTTGTTCTGGGAGTCCTAGAGGTGATAAGTGCAAAACAAATGACCTGAGGATAAGAAAGGAAGAATTAAATATATTGCTTCACAGACTATGTGATCGTGTACATAGAAAGGTCAAAAGTATAGATAGTTAAACTATGAGGATGAGTTACTGAATTCAGCATGGTCACTGAATATAATGTCAAGATTAAAATATCTGTTGTGTTTCTATACACCATACAGACATTTAAAACTACAAAATTTAAAAGGTGACATTTATAATAGTATCAAAGAAATCAAGTTTTCTAAGAATGTATCTTAGGTGTCTTCAAAGTAAAATAGAAAATATTATTGAGAAATTAAAGACCCAAATAAATGGAAGGATATATCGTGTTCATGAATGGAAGACTCAATTATATGAAGATGTCAATTCATTCCCAACATGATCTAGTTAGAATGGACTTGGAATAAAAATCCCAGCATATGTTTTTGTGGAATTTTACAAGCCAATTCTAAAATTTATTTGGAAATGCGAAGGGCCAAGAATAGCCAAGACAATCTTGAAGAAAAAGAAGCAAAATATTACTCTACCATATGCCTTATCAGAGAGCTAAAGTAAGACCATGTGATATTTTTTCAAGAATAGTAAATGGGCCAGTAGGGTGAAATAGAGTACAGAAACAGACCCACACAGATGTGATCGTTTGACTTATGATACGGTAATTCTGAAGAGCAGTGGGGAAAGGACTTTTTCTTCTTTTTTTAGTAAATGGTGTTGAATCCTGTTGGCACACATATGGAAAAAGGAAAAGGGAAAGGAACTTAAACTCTAAATCACACCCTACCCCAAACATCGTTTCAGGTGGTTTGTGGCATTAGCTGTGAAAAGGAAAACAATGAGAGCACAGAGGGGTAGAAGGTTCTAGACCTCGTTGAATACCCGTCAATGGCTCCCATTGCTTGCACATCCCACAGGTCCCTCTGGGCAGATAGTACTGGCATGCTCTTGGAGAGGAGAGGAGTGGGCACCGGGGAGGGCCATTCCATGGCCATCAGGGTTCCAGAGTGGCAGGGGGGGCGGGCTGCCAGGCCAGGGGCAGTGCCTCCACTGCTCGGTGCTCTTGGGCAGGTGCTCAGCTGTCCTCACGGCTCTTCCGGCCCAGGGCTGCCTGGATTGTCCTGCACGCGGGAACCCCATGTCCACGCGGGACCCCCCTTCAAGGTTTGTGTGTGAGCTGGCCGTGGAGCAGTGGAGTGGAGCAGTGGAGGCCAGCAGGATGCCTGATATGGAGGAAGAGGGCCACGGGTGGGGCAGGCGGGCAGTGCCTCTCCCCCAGTGCACCCAGTGCACTGTGCCCCACTTTCTGCTGAAGGAAAACGGGGACCCTGGAGCCTCATGCCCTGAGGTCCAGGGACTGTGGCCCTGCTCCCAGCATGGCCTGCCCGGAATGCAGGAGCCCCTCCAAGAGGTGAGGGGTGAGGTGGTCCAGACACAGTTACACGCCATGTGCAGGGCCCTTGAGGTCTGGGAAGGGTCTCCCCTGGAGGGACCTGAAGGTGACTGTGGAGCAAGGGCGGCACTTGGCATCTCAGAGCCGCAGGTGCCCAAGCCTGCATGTGTGTGTCTGTACCTTCGGCATCTTCTGGGAAAGCGGGCCACGGTGTGCATCATTTCCTCCAAGGGCCCCCCGTCCTAGCTCAGGCCAAGTACCCCAGTTTGAGAGTCAAGCTCTCCCTTTCCCAGATGAGCTGAGCTGCAGGCTGTCCCCCGAGGCATTGCCATGCAGTCAGGGATTCCTGGAGACAAGGAGGGGCCAGATGGAAGGTAGACTTGGCAAGGGGACTGCGTGGAGGCTTCTGGAAGTCCCTCCTGCTTTACAGTGGCTGCACTTCCTCCCCTCTGCTTGTAACATACCAACCTGCCTGAAAACAGAATTCCCAGCCCAAAGCACCCCGAGCCTCCCAGTTTCCTCGCAGGGCTTCAGCAAGGGAGGTCAGCCGTTGTCTCGTTCCGGGGGATGTTTTCCTTGCTGAAAATAAATCGTGCGAATGTTCTTAAGCATGCGTCTTGGACACGGAGGTGGTGGGCCCAGAGCCCAGCCCTTTCCAAGAAAAGCAGATGGCTGGAACGGGAGCTGCCCATGGGGGCTGGGGAGGGGGACCCCAGGACCTTCCCCGCTGGCCTCTCTCTGAGCTGGATCTGGTTTGGAGAATGAATTTGCAGCTGGCTGCCTGGTCCTCGGTGCAGTTTCTGTGAAAAGGCAGAGCGACAAAGCCTCACTTTGCTGGTGGGCCCAAGGTCGAGTCAGTGGCACCTGAGTTAAACTTCGCAGGGAGGCCCCTGCTCTCCATCGCCGCTGTCATTAGCAGGTGGCATCAGCTATTGGTTGCCACAGCAGATCGCCTGAAACTCAGTGGCTCAGAACCCTGCGCATTTATTTAACTTCCATCTCCACAGGTCTCCGGGGCTGCTCTCCGCAAGCCCCGAGCCCCTCACCTTCCGTCCTGCCTCCCATCCATGGTGGTGACGTCCGTCCCTTTCTGTCCAGGTTCCCTCTGACTTCTGCTCCTCCTGCAGCCTGCTCTGCTGTCTTTCTTTTGCTTATCAAGGACTCTAGTCATCCAGGTTAAGCACACCCTGATTCGGTGGGGCCATGTCTGACCAAGATAGCATCTTCAAGAGACTCTACAACGTGGCTCAAGTCCAAGAACAGCCTACGCTGGGGCTTGCAATTCGCTCTGCCGCAGACAGAAGGGGTAGGTGTGAGTGTGTAGGAGGAGCCCGGAGGGCTCCCCAAGGACCCGGATGCCGGACACCCGGCCGCGCTCAGCCCCTCCCCGTGAGAGCCAGGGCTTCGCGCCTCTCCTCCCACGCCCACAGGGCTACCCGCCTGCCCTGTGCCTTCCTGGGCATCCTGAAGGCCTCAGCTGAGATGTCACCCACCCCTACGACCACCATCCTGCCAGGTGTGACCAGGCTCCCACTAGGGACTCCCTGGGTCCCCCGAGACCCATCCTCTCCCCCGTATACTGTGAGCATCTTGAAGCTGGCGCCCTGTCTACTGGGGACCTCGAACACCTGGCCAAGGGCTCAGAAATATCCCTTATGGGAAGGATCAAAGGACCGAGTGAGGCTGGGGTAGAGCACGCCCATCGTGTTGGGTTTCTCTCCAAGAGGGCACGTGCTGACAAGCAGCTCCCCTGCGCGGCAATGGAAAAGGTGAGGGGTGGGTGGGGAGACTGCTGGAAGGGTCAGGAGGAGAAACGAAGCCTTGCCCAGGATGGAGGGCCGCAGCATTGAAACAGCCAAATCGAACGGAAAGGCAAGGCTCAAGGTCACCGCAAGGACATGTGTGGGATGGGGCCCCAATGCCGTGTGGCTCCGGGAGCACGTGGAAACCAACCCTGGTATTCTGACAGCACTGCCCCCCTCTCCCCATGCTGCTGGTGGGAAACCGAAGTCAGGGAGTGTCCCCCTAGATGTGTGCACCCTGATGCTCATCGTGGAAGCACCCCAAATATCCACCAGCAAAATGTGGTCTATACGTGCGATGGGATAATCTTCACCCATAGGAAGAAATGACGCTCTGACCCGACCCGCCACCTGGAGGGCCTTGACGACATCGTGGGAGTGAAAGAAGCCAGACCCAAGGGACAGTGTTGCGGGGTCCCGCTTACGTGGAATAACTAAAACATGCACCCTTCGGTGTATCCCAAGGGGTTGTATTGGTGTCCCAGAGACAAAGACGAGTACAGTTGCCACGCGTGGTGGTGGAGAATGGGGAGTTAATGCAGGATGGGTGCAGGGGTGCTCCTTGGGCTGGTGGAGAAGTTAGGCCACAGATGGTGGAGAGGATAGCGCACCACTGTGAGTGCGATCACGGCCGTTCCACTGCGCGCTTGGGAGTGGCAGAGAAGGGAAACTTTATGTTAAGCATACGTTAGCACAATTTAAGAGAGAGAGAGGCTCTAAAGAGACGAGAACAATCAAACGCACAAGATCCTGGCTTTGACAATGGAGGGGAAAAATGTGCAAAAGAGCATTATTGGAACAACTGGAAGAAAAAATTGACTTATGGACAGTAATCTTCATATCCAAGTTACAGTTCTTGAACCTGATAACTGCACTTAAGGCAGCTGCAAAAGGGAACATCCTTGTTCTAAGGAAATGCATGTGGGAGTATTCAGTGTCCAGGGAGCATAATGTACACAAAAGGGAGAGAGAGGGAGAGGAAGGGAGGGAGGGAGGGAGGGAGAAGGAGAGAGAGAATCTAACAAATGTGCTAATTTGTTGGTACTAGTTGGTAAATCTGGGTGTTTGGGTGGGGGATGTTGGAGTTTTCAGTAATGTCTTATAACTCTCCTCTAAGTTTGAAATTATTTCAAAAGGAAAAAAAAGTCTTGGCACCGACTTCCGAGAGGACCCCAGCGTGCCTTATGTAAAGTGGCGGGCGGGGGGGACGCTTCGTGCCTCTGTGAGACTTGGCCCCGTGACCTGTTGGCAAGACCACAGCTGGCTGGGCCGCCCCGATCAAAGCCAGCCTCTGCGAAATTTCTTCTCTGACTGTCAGAGTTGAGCTCTCTCTAAAGCGGGGGCTTTGGAAAGAATTTCGTTTTATTAGCATCATATGCAAAATATCAGTTTCAGGGTGTGTCTCCCAGGGACCAGAGGAGCCGAAGGTCTGGAGATGTTTATGGCCTCGCTCTGCGTTCCTGAACTGGGGGTGTCGGGGTCGGAGGGCGGGGGCGGGGGGGGGGGGAGTGATAAGAAAGCAGCCTGCGCTTTCTTAGATGAGGCAGCCTCTGGGAGACTTTCCACGGACTGGACACCCAGGCTGGAAGGGCCAGCCTTCCCGGTGCTACGGAGGAGGAAACTGAGGCTGCGCAGGGCGAGGGCCGACAGGGTACCTCCTGGACGGGAGCCCACGTTGGGGGTGGGAGGGGAGGGCAGGTCTGTCCCCCCAGGGGACACGGGGCCAGGTCTGGACATTTTCAGTTGTCACAACTCGGGGGCGGGGTTGCTACTGGCCCTGGCGGGTGGAGGCCAGGGTTGCAGCTACACACCCCGCAATGCCCAGGGCGGGCTGGCCATGGAGAAGGGCCCCGCATGGAGGCAGGGCTGCGGTGGAGAAGCCCTTTGCAGTGCTACAGGCTCGGTGGCCTTCACCTTTCCATGTCCCCACAAGCCATCAGAATAAACAACTGTTAAGGGTGCAGCTCAGAGGCACAATGCAAATACTTTACCTAATACTTTCTGCCTCATGGAGTCCCTGCGACGATTGCGTGACGTCACCCCAGTTTAGAGCCAGGTCAGGGGGTCGAGTCTCGTTGAGGTGGTGGAACCAGGTCTGCCTGACTTCGGCCTCTGCTCTCAGCCTTCTGGAAAATCTGCAGGTGGGATGGAGCTCAATGGGAAGAATTCATTTCCCACGACCCACGGCGGCAAACAAGGCTGGGCAGGGGGCAGCGCGGTGGCCACGGGTTTCGCGGCGCTGTTTCTGAGCTGGATGCGCCACCTGCTCTTCAGGTGCGGGAGGCTCAGTGACCCTGGGTGGTGACATGAGCCAGCGTGCTGTGCTGTCTCATGGACCCCACTTGGTTGACACTCCTAACACAGGGTGATTGGGGGCCCCGTGTTTCCAGCTGCCCTGACCTCCCTAATTCTGCAGCCGGTCCTGCCAGGTGGGCGAGTTTCCTCCTGTACTTGGCACTTGCACAGCAGAGAGGGCACCTCCTCATCAGCTTTGCTCGAGGCCAGAGTGCTGAGCAGATTATAGGGTCACAGGCTGAGCCAGGCAGGGAGTCCGATGGTGGTGTCCCCTACAGAGACCCCAGACGCTCACCTGGCTCCTTGGAGACCTTTTGCCCTCGAGGGACAGCTGGGGGCAGGTTGGGCATCAGGACCTCAGGCCCCAGGTCTGCCCCTGGGCACCCCTCCTGGGTTTCCACCTGCTGCCACCCCAAGCCTGGGTGGGCGCTCAGCCTCAGAGCTGGTGTCCCCCATGCTGCACAGGCCAGACTGCAGACATTTGGGGCACCGGGGCCCCTGGGTGGCTGCTGCATGCTGACACTGCCCTCACGGCCCATTTCCTCCCCTGGGCATGGATGTTGGTTTCTGGAGGCTCCAGTGGGTAAAGCTCAATAAAGGGGCTTCTCCCACACTTGGGGAGGAAGCCCCAGGACCGGCCTCCAAGTTGGCATGGGTCCCCTTGTTTGGGCATGGTCCTTCCCCTCTGAGCAATCACCATCTAAAACGCTCCAACCTCAGTTCCTCTTCTCTTCTTTTCTTGTTGCAGAAGCTGTAGTTTATGCCCTGTTGCTAACACCTGGCATTGGTTCTGTTCCTTCACCATGTGAAAGAATGGTTTCCTGAAGGTGCTCAAGGCAATGGTTTCCACCAGGTTTCCCTGTTTGGGATGTACAGTCCTGAGTTTGGGGCTTTTTGTGTGTGTGTGTTTTGAATAATTTTATTTTTTAAAATATATTTGTTATATATTTTTAAAGGTACATAGATCTTACAAAACATGTTCAAAATATAAGAGGATCCCATATACCCTTACTCCCCAATCCCCCCCACTCCTCCCACATCGCCAAATTCTTTCCTCATCGTGGCACATTCATTGCATTTGATGAGTGCATCTTGGAGCACTGCTGCACAGCATGGACCATAGTTTACATTATTGTTCACACTCTCCCCCGGTCCATTCAGTGGGTTATGGCAGCATATATGATGTCCTGCATCTGTCCCTGCAATATCATTCAGGACAACTCCAAGTCCCGAAAATGCCCTCATATCACACCTCTTCTTCCCTCTCCCTGCCCTCAGCAACTCCCATGGCCACTGTCTCCATATCAGTGATACAATTTCTTCCTTTACTAGTCACAATAGTTCTATAGTAGAATACCAGTAAGTCCACTCTAATCCATATTTTATTCCTCCATCCTGAGGACCCTGGGATGGTGATGCCTACTCCACTTCTTAATTTGAGAGGGGGCTTAGATCCCACATGGCTGATAGATAGAATTCTCCTGCTTGTAATTGTAGACTATCTCAGTTCCCTGGTGTGGTGGTTGACCATCCCCACCTCCCTGATAGCTGACATGGGCATGTCCAACAAACCAGAGAGTAAGTGCTGCAACTCTGCTGAGACTCAGGGCCTAGTCAGCACACAGTCAGTCCAGAGATTCAAGTCTCCTGAGCCTTCACCAACCCCAGCACCAACCACAGGTTCAGTAAAAGTGACAGAAGAGGCCTGTGTAGAGAGGTCACATCTGAGTCCAACTCTATCACACTTAAGAGGACAAATTCCAAAGTAGGGCCTACTGGGAAGGCACTGAACTCCAGAGCCACTGTCATGACCATAGGACCTAGGTGTCTCTGCAGCCCTCAAGAGCACCAGTACTTGAGATTATATCTACTTTGGCTGTCTCTGAGGTTCTGCTGAGATGTGCATAAGTGAGACCCCTCTGATGACCTCCTGACTCACTTTGAAGTCTCTTAGCCATATAAACTCATTTGTCTTTACTTTTTATCCCTTTTATTCAAGGTCTTTTTCTAGTTGCATCACCAGCTGGTGCCTGGTAGAAATCCCTCGGCACCAGGGAGGCTCATCCCTGGGAGTCATGTCCCACACTGGGGGGAAGGTAATGATTTACATGCTGAGTTTGGCTTAGAGAGTGGTCACATTTAAGCAACATGGAGGCTCTCAGGAGGTAACTCTTAGGCACCCTGCAGCTCTAGGCCTAGTTGAAATTTCCAGCACATAGGCTCCTAAGCATAGTCATCAGTATCAAGGACCCATCATTGGACCATCCTTCTTCACTGGCCTTTGTCCTTGCACGTGGGGAATTGTTGCTATTTCATTGGGTGATGTGACAGAGTTCCCCTGGCTAGGAACTCAGCACTCCCTCAGTTGTCATGTGAAACTCTGCCCCTTATGTCAATACCAACAAACATATGAACATATCTACATACCCTATATGCAGGCCCTGGAGAACTCTCTCCCACCCATGCATCTGCCATCAATGACACCCCCATCAGTGCTCCTCCCCTACCATAGTTGAACCCCTCTGTGATTCAAAACTTCTTAAAAAATGAAGTCTAATATATTGCTGAATTCAATTAATAGGAAAATGAAATAGTAATGATAGGTTTAAAGAATAGAAATAGAATACATAATAATTTAGAAAAATTAAAATAAAGTAAAAAATAAATTGATGTCTTAAAAAATTGAAAAATATCATAAAAATTTTTTTGATGGTTTGCCATTCATCACTGTAATAGGTGTTGCCCTGTATGTACAGTGACTAGGTGATCTCTTCCATTTCTTCCTCAGCGTCTACATTCCTTTCTTTTTTCATTTGTCTTCAAAAAAGTTTTAGATCACAGTAAAGTCACATATACAATATAGGGGACTCCCATACACCCAACATCAAACCTTTTTCCACCTTCCCCAGTGATGATCTTTTCACATGTGAATGTTACATTTGCTGCAACTGATATACAGAAATTGAAACAGCACTACCAACCATGGTTCCATTATGGCTTACATTATGGTTTACATTTTAGACTGTATACTTTCATAAATTTTTGGTTACATTATGGTTTACATTTTAGGCTATACATATTTTTGAGTTTCTGATGTAGTTTAACATGGCCTGTAGCCATCATTGAAGGATCATGTAGAACACCTCCATTGCCCCCCTGTTGCCCTCTCTTCCAACTATTCTATTCCTCTCACCCCGTCCCCTCAGGTCACACAGTGACAACCATGCTTCACTGCTTGAAGGACAAGACTGCTAGATACTTGCAACAATGCTGAGGGCTTAACACACTAGTTTGTCCTCCCCAATTGTGAGCCACCCATGTTCTTTACAGACATGCTCCTCTCTGTTTGAGAATATCAGACCTCCCCAGGATGGGGGTATAACACCTTCCTGCTCATTGTACGGGTCTCCACCCACTGATATAACACACTGTGACATGATGAGCACTCACACACTCCCTAGGAGTCTACCCCATGTGCACCCTTTGCCAGATGTCCCCCATCAAACACTTTAAACCAGTAACCCTTTCTTATTATATTTTCTAAAGAGTTTTCTCAACATTACAGTTTCTCAACATTATAGTTTCAACCACATACCAAACAATCTCTCATGTTCACCTGACCCCCCCCAACCATCCCCCCAATTCCATGGACCATCTGACCCATCCTCCCAACCCTAGCCCCCCTCAAACCTGCAAAGCCCAACCCAATAGTATCCCTATGCCCCTATCTTCTCTCTTCACTGCACAACTACTTATGCCCACTTTATCATAGATTCCACCCATGTAGGCATCAGCTCAAAACTTTCCTCTAATCGGGAACACATGGCCCAGTCCAATGAACAAATTAAAAACTAGGAAGTGGAACAGAACATTGAACAACTTATCAAAGCTCTCCAAAAAATATCATGGACCAACTTAATGAAGTGAAGGAAGAGATTGAGAATATTAAGAAAACAGTTGGAGAGCATACTGAAGAAACTGTAAACATACACAAAAAGATAACAGATATGATGGGGATGAATGGCACAATTCAAGAAATCAAAGATACACTCTCAGCAAATAACAGCAGATTTGAAGAAGCAGAGGAAAGAATTAGTGATGTGGAAGACAGTACATCTGAAATCAAACAGATTGTAGAATTGATAGATAAAAAGATAGAAAAAACCCAGCAGAGACTGAGGGATTTGAATGACAACACAAAATCCACAAGCATACACGTTATAGGCATCCAAAAAGGAGAAGAGAAGGGAAAGGGGGCAGAAGGGGTATTGGAGGGAATAATGACTGAAAACTTCCCAAACCTGTTGAAGGAGATGGACGTACATGTCCAGGAAGTGCAATGCACCCCAAACAGTATAAAACCCAACAGGCCTACCCCTAGACATATACTCATCAAATTATCCAATCCTCAAGGCAAAGAGAAAATACTGAAGGCAGCAAGAAAAAAGAGAACCATACACATACAAGGGAAGCTCAATAAGATTAAGTGCTGATTTCTCATCTGAAACCATGGAGGCAAGAAGGCAGTGGTATGACATAGTCAAGGTACTAAAAGAAAAAAATTTCCAGCCAAGAATACTCTATCCAGTAAAGTTGGCATTCAAAAATGATGGAGAGTTCAAAATATTCTTGCCCTTCAAGAAATATTCTGTAGGAGGAAAGAAGAAAACAGGAGCAACAGAGTTGGAGGAGAGTTGAGAAAATACAAAAAGAGAAATAAAAAGACAAAAAGGGAAATAAAAACATGAAATACACAACCAAAGAAAATATGGCTAATGTAAATAATTCCTTGGGAATAATAGTACTGAATGTTAATGGATTAAACTCACCTGTCAAGAGACACAGACTGGCAGAATGGAGAAGGAAATATGCCCCATCTGTAGGCTGTCTACAAGAAACTCACTTTAGACCCAGGGATTCAAAGAAGTTGAAAGTGAGCAGCTGGAAAACAATCTTACAAGCAAACAATAATCAAAAAAAGGGGCAGGGGTAACTATACTGTTATTGGACAAAATAGACTTTAAATGCAAAACTATTTTGAGAGACACAGATGGACACTACATATTAGTAAAAGGGGTCATCTTTCAAGAAGAAAAAACAATCATAAACATTTATGCACTGCAAAATACATGAGGCAAACACTGGAAAAACTCAGTGGAAGAAGAGATGCCTCTTCAATTATAGTGGGAGACTTTAAGATGCCATTATCACCATGAGACAGAACATCTCGATGGAGGATCAATAAAGAAACAGAGATTTTGAATAATATGTTAGAGGATCCGGACCTAATAGACACATATAGAAACCATACCCAAATACAGCAGGATATACGTTCTTCTCAAGCACACATGGATCATTCTCCAAGATAGACCACATGCTAAGCCACAGAGAAAGTCTCAATGGATTCAGAAAGATTGAAATCATACAAAATGATTTCTCTGACCACAGTGGAATGAAGCTGGAACTCTGCAAGGAAGGGCCAGAGACCCAGATGAGTTTTGGGTTTTGATTTTTATTCTGGTAACACAGACAACCTGAAATGTCCCCTTTTAGCCACATTGGAATATTAATTCAGTGGGGCTGGTTCTGCACACACAGCTGAGCTGCTATGACCACTGTCCTTTCTTGCTCTTCTTGGCTTCTTGGGGGACCCCAAGCCTCGGTTCTCAGGGTGGAACCCCAGTCTCAACCCCTTTGCCGGTCGATCTCTTTTCATGAACGGCTCCCGCTTTCTGGGCCTCGGTTTCCAATTCTGCACAACAGGGCCAAAGGCAAAATGCTCCCCCAGCTGCCCCCTCCTACGACTGCTCTTGGGGCGTTCAGGGAGCCGAGCTTGCCGGCCAGGGCACACCCGAGCCGCGGAAAGTTCCTGCATGGCATTGCATCGAGGCTCCCTCTCTCTGCTGCCAGGTATCCTTTGCCCACTCTTGGGGTACCAGGTGACAGGGTAGGGGTGACCAATGGGGAGACAGAGAAGCAGTCGACGATTCTGCACAGAGAGAAAGCGTTGGGAACAGGGAGCCTGCGCTGTGCTGGGAGGCAGGGGCCAGCGGGAGGGAGCAGTGGGAGAGAGCAGGCCAGTGGGCAGGGCAGGGGAAGGAGCCTCTGGGCAGGTTTCAGGAACGCAGAGGGTCAGCCGAGCCGGAGCAGGCAGCGCCACCACCCTGCTCGTCCTGGGAGCCATGGAAAGCCACTGAAGAGGACTTGCAGGGCCCAGGCCTGGGTGTAGGAGGTATCCAGGGTGCAAACTTCAAGGGGGCGGTCACTCTCTGGTCGGGCAAGTGCCCAAGCTTGGGGCGGGGACTCCAGGAAGGTGGCTCTGGGTGTTGGGACAAGGGGGGCCGCGCGGTAGCCACATCTAGAGCGGGGGGGCCAGACAGCGCTGGATGCTGGAAGCCTGGGCCCAGAGCTAACAAGGCAGCAGAGCAGGTGGCCGTGAGTGCGCGGGCTGGGAGCTCTGGAGGGGAAGGAGTGGGTTCGGGGTGGAGTCGACGAGGGGGACGGTAGAGGCAAGGATGGCCCTGGACGCTGGCTTGGCAGTGGAGGGTGCTTCACGGAGACAGAGAACATGAAAGAAGTCGACAGACGTGGACTATGGGGTGCAGTGATGCTCAGAGATGAACTTACCAGGTGCAATGGATGTGTCATGATGATGGGAGAGAGTGTTGCTGTGGGGGGAGTGGGGGGCGGGGGCGGTGGGGTTGAATGGGACCTCATATTTTTCATAATGTAATTAAAAAAAAATTTTTTTTTTAAATAAAATAAAGTAGAATTAACACCAAAAAAAAAAAAAAAAAGTTGGGGCGCCGATCAGGCCGGCAGGGGCGTCTGAGTGGAGGGCCGGGGCGGCCTCCCCTGCTCAGGAGTGGGGGAGCTGGGGGCCGCAGCGGGTACAGCCCGGGGGGCTGCACTGGGGAAAGCAGAAGATGGCCCCAGACCGGGCCTGAGGGACACACACGTCTGGGTGCTGGGGAGGATGACCTCACAGGGAGATCGCAGGGAGGGGAGACACGCCCCCTGGGGCCCAGAGAGGGAGGTTTCAGGGCAGGGAGTGGCCAGCTGTCTGAGCAGGCGGCCAGAGAAGCGGATGTGGTCCTCCTTGGCCCCTCCCTCCCCCGGCTCCCCCGACCTGGCTCTAGCTCCTTAATAAGCTGGACGACCCCCCACGTCCACGGCCGGGACACGCTGCCCTTTCCTGCACCCCCATCTCCTCCCAGCTCCTCCCACCTCCTGCCTAAAACCTGCCGGGAGCCCAGACAGTTACCAGCTCTTTCCTATTTTTTCACTTCGTCTTTTGGCCAAAAAATGCCCCAGGCTAATGAAGAAATCTATTTACAGTAGCCAGGCTCAGTCTGGGGCTTTCTGGAAGGGATTAGCCCCAGGAGCCTTTCTGAGCCTCCTTCTCCCCCCGTGGAGTGCGCGGGCCACGGGCAACGCGCTGGCCTGGGTCCCCGGGGGGCTCTGGACGCCCGGCCCGCTTGCCTCGAGCCTCCCCCGTCCCGGGCCGCGGGCCACCGACAGGCCGCAGGGCTGGGCCACGGGCTCCAGATTGCAGGGTGCCCGCCTGGCACGGCCTGGCCCTTTAATTGTGCCCCGCGGCCCGGCCACCACTGCGCTCTGAGAGCAAGTTA